>NC_132995.1:54606213-54909244 GCF_048564905.1 Vicugna pacos
AGATTTGTTTTAATAGTCCCAAAGAAGCCACATCTGCTAGAATGGCTACTGTAGAAAAATGATGTTTTGTTCACTTAAATTTCCAAGTTTATATGCCCATTTTGACCTTTCTCCAAAACTCCAATCTGTATCTAACTTCCTAGTAGAAATCTCCTCTCAAACAGAGATATCTCATACTTGTGGTATATTAGACTGAGTCCCTGATCTTTCCCAGGGCATATGTTCCTTCCCCATTGGACCCCACTTCACTTGTAACCTCTCAATATTTGCAGTTGCTTGGGCCCAAACCTTTGAGTTATTCTTGGCCCTTCTTTCTCCTACACATCATTTCAACTGTCTATAAATCTTATTATTTTTACTTCCAACTCATATAGACTCCATCTACCACCACTTCCACTGGAACCTCCGCCACTCAGGCCGAAGATACTGTGCTCTCTCCCCTCAATTATTTGAAGAGCCACTTAACTGGTCTGCTGCTCTCAACCTTGGTCCCCAATAGTGGATTCTTAGCACAGCAGCCACAGTGAAACTTAACATATGTCAGATTACTCCTCTGCTGGAAACCCCCAATGGCTTCCCAACTAACCGAGGGAGAAGAGCTAAACTGTCCCATTAGCCCATAGCCCATAAGGCCCAAGGCCCAGCATAATCTGGAGCCTCTCCCTTTGCCCTCTCTTTTGTTATTTTTTCCTACTACTCCCTCCTACACTCTGCTCTAACCACGCTGTTTCTTTTTACTGTTTCTCAAAAATAGCAGCACCCCCCTCCCAGGGCCTTTGAGCCTACTAATGTTCTGAGCGCAGGCTCTTTCTTTAGTTATGTGCATGATTCTCTTCCTCACCTTCAAGTCTTTGATCACATGTCACTTCCTCAGTGAGGTGACTGCCCTGTATAAAACTGTAAATCACCCTATGCATTCCAAATCTCCCTTCATTGTTTTTTTATCCCATAGCACTATATTCTAAAATATTATATTTACATATTTATTCTGTTTCTTGTCCATCTCTCCCCACTAGCATGTGAACTCTACAAGAAAGTCACAGCGTTGGCCTGCTTTGTTCACTGCTGTATCAACAGTACCCAGATTGCTGCCCGGCATATAGTAGGTGCTCAATAAATACTTGTTGAATAAAAGAATGGATGAATAACTGACCTGCTGACTTTGACCTCAGTGGATTTAATTGCAATAGCTCTTGTAGGATGAAGAGCGTATCTGAAGGTAATTTTATAAGTAAAACAAATTACTCTAACAGGCTAATTTTAATACATAAATGCAGAATCTGAACTTTGTACAAAAGGGAGTACTATATGACAAATAACAATCAAAGGGCAGTATAAACTGCATAAATAGTAAAAACTAGAGACATTAGGAAAGAGGCTACCAGAGAAGGTTCCACAGAGAACTGACATTTTAGCTCTCCCTTAAGGATGCATCAAGTTTGTACAGGCTTGTGGGAGAATACAAGGCAATGCAGAAGGTACAGAGAGCCAGCTGGACTAAAACAAAGGGCACGCACTGTCCTGTAACAGGGGCACAGGGAGGATAGAAAGGGAAGAACCATTTTAGGAAGATCCTGCAAGTCAGGGTGAGAAGCCTGAGTATGTTCCTTTAGGCAAACCCTGGCTCTCAGCCCAGAGAAAAGGTGAGGAGAAAGGCAGTGAGGGAGGGCCAGGAACGGTTACTGGGAAGATTGTTCATTTGCTTATTGCTTATGTTTTGTTTTTCTTGTTTGTGTTTTGTAGCTTTAATAAACAAAAACGCACATACCTGGGCTGCACACTAGACCTGCTAAATCAGGGCCTCTCAGGGCTTGGGATGAGCTCAGCACTGCTCAGGAAATAAACACTGCAGGTTCTTAAGCAAGGGGCCATGCTTCTATCTTTGTTCTTCCTTTCCTAACAGCACATCAAAATCTCTACTCTTCTCTTTAAACATTTTTTCCAAACATTAATGGCTACCCCCTGCTCTTTCCTTAATTTCTTCTTCCCGCTGCTTCTTAATGTATTAGTCCAGACTGGAAAGAAGACCTCAGTAAGAACTCAATCAATGCCAGCAATAGCAGGAGGATTACAGCCCAGCTGTTGTGTGTCACGCCCCATTAACATAACCAACTGTCAAGTCAGCCTTTAAAAAAGACTGCTTCACATTCGCTTAATCATATTCAGACCTCCCAGATAGTTCGTATAATGGAAATGCTTGAAAACATACTAATCTCTTACCAATCCCTCTTCTAAAAATAAAGTTCCCTGCCACTAAAAATGATTAATCATCTTAATTGACACTTTTTTCCAAATATAATAAAACTTCTGCAACTTAAATTCCACTTTGATACCTGTGATAATTCATATTTTTACATTTTTGTGAAAATAAAAATATTCTTAAATAATATAGTAAGCAGAGGAAAAGGAGAAGAGTGTTTTAAGTAACCCTTGACAATTAACTATCCACTTATAAATCGGCAGTCAGTATTATCACTATTATACATATTTACCTAGGTGGAGTAGCACATATTTGTGCAAAAAGCAATAGCTTTTGGACCAGGGAGATTTCAGATCAAATCTCAGCTCTGCTATTTTCGAATTGCGTGACTTTAGGAAAAATACTTAATAGTAATTAACTACAGGAAAGGAGTCAGGAGATTGGGATCCAGGTAGACTATTAAGAGTATTACAATTGTATCTCTAGTAGGAACTACTGTTTTTCAATTTGAGGCAAATAGAGTGAAAATAATATGTGTTAAAATTTATATATTGGATATATGGACAAATGTTTTATTGTTCTTTGTATATTCTTGTTGTCTATGAAATAGTTTATTATTTTAAATGGAATAAAACTAGGAATTACAGGAAAGCAACTATTAAATAGATATAAGAATAAATTCTTGGGGGTAGAGTGTATAGCTCAGTGGTGGAGTGGGTGCTTGGCGTGCATGAGGTCCTGGGTTCAATCCCCAGTACCTCTATTGAGGGGGAAAAAAACCCGAATAGATTCTTTAGTAGAATCAGATGTAATGAATTTATTACCACACTCCATCCATACATCATACATCAAATATTTATTTAGCACTTATATTATGAGAGATAGGAAATTTTGACTGAAACTAAAGACTATTTGTCAGGGATATTATTTAAAATCTTCAGACATCAGCTAGGAGTTCTAGAGAATTTTCAGGGTCCATAGCCATCCTCAGAGTCTATGTTTGAAATATATTTTCTCACAGAAACAATATTACCAAAGGCAGTACCAATGGGAGCTCTATCACTTTTTGAGGACTCTCAGAGCACCACACCAGCTCTCTTACAGTAGACGCCTAAAAGGTAGTGGGAGAGCTCTGGTTGCCTCGTGCAGGAAGAGGAAGTGGAGATTAGTGAGCATAAGGAACATGGTACTTCCAAGACAAATCAGCAACAATGACCGGGACCTAAGAATGATCTTCTGCACACTTTGCTGTCATATTTTCAAAACAGCCCTTTGGGAAAGGCACACCCACGGCTGGAGAACACTTCCTGTCCTTTGGCACCCAGTGGAATCCAACAGGAACTCAACTTGGTTTGGATAGGAGGATAGGGGTAGACAGGAAGGGATGGGGCAGGGAGAAGGAGGAGGATCATTTGTTTCACGTATAAATATTTTACTGATAATACACCTATATGTCTGGGAGTCCCTATGCTTTTCTGATTAAAATCTAAGTTGAATACAAAAGTTTGATTACTGGCTGTTTTGAATTACTTAGACTTGTATTACAAAATTAAATAGAATAATGACACTATCTTCACAGCAACAATCACTTGCACAGTAGTTGACAATGTATAAAGCACTTCTATATATGTATTATTTCATTTTATCTTCATTATGACACTGTGAAGTAAGCAGATTAGAAATCATTATCCCCATTTTACTCTCCAGGAAAGCGAGACATCAAGAGGTTAGCTGACTTGCTCATCTAGAAAGTGGAGCACAGACTACAGGTTCCAACAGTCTGACCTCTATTTCATACTCATCAGGATTTTAATCATGACACTAAATGACCCCTGTGAATCTAGGATTCCCTTGTGAATAATAAGGTATTTCTGCTGCCACCTCAGGTCCCTGCATCTTTTCAAAAGTATTCTTCCTTGTGACCTTAGAGGATCTGACCACTTGAACCTACATAAAACATGGTTTTCTCCATTGTCAAGATGAATAAACCAAAGCTAGTCCTCAAAAGATTAAACATAAGGTTATTATGTGACCATATATGAGCCAGCAACTCCACTCCTGGGTATACACCCAAGAGAAATGAAACATATGTCCACACACAGTCTTGTATCTGAATGTTCACAGAAGCATCATTCACAAGAGTCAAAAAGGAGAAACATCCCAAATATCCAAAAACAGAAGAATAAATATAAAAAGTTTAGTATATCTGTACAATAGAGTATTACTCAGCTATAAAAAGGATAAAGTACTACAACATGGATGAACCTTGGAAACATTATACTAACGTGAAACAAGGCAGGCATAGAAAGTCATATATTGTATGATTCTATTTATATACAATTTTCAGACTAGGCAAATCCACAGAGAAAGCAGATGGGTGATTTCCATGGCCTGGGGGAAAAAGGAATGGTAAGTGACTACTAATGGGTATGATGGTTTTCTGGGTGTAATGAAAATGTCCTGGAACTAGAGTGGTAATTGTTGAACGAGTCACTGGAAATACTAAAACCATGGAATTGTATACTTTAAAAGGGTGAATTTCACGGTATGTGTAAATTACATTTTAATAAAGCTGTTACTTTAAAAAGAAAAAAACCAAAGCTGTGAAATCAAGTCCAGTACTTTGCTTTTACAAAGGATTTTTTATAATAAAGTTTCAGTTCAAATTCAATTCAATTCAATTCAGTTAAAAGTAAATGGTTTAGAACTACTTCTAAATGTGTATTAATCCTACTCAGATTATGGGGCCCTAACATAAAAGGTTAGGTGAACTATCCTCTAAGTGGCTCTCAATGTTGAATACTTATGGATTACTGTGTTCTAGCAAAAGTGAGAATTTTGTTACAATCTTTAGATGAAACAGAAAGAAAATAAACGATCCACTCTATGTTTTGTCACAGGAAAAGCATGCTCATTCAGCTGTCCTGAAGAATAGTTATAACTTCTGCAGAACATTCTAACAAGGAAAATGTCAAAGTCAACCAATGTGGTCTTCCACTCATCAACCCTTTCACTGCCACACAGGGTTTCTGTCCAGTGTTCCGGAAGTCAGCTGTTGATGTCTGCCTCAGAAAGTAGACTGAGAATTCTACAAACATCTGGCCTTTTTTCTTTTGGGTTGCACAACAAACAAACCTTTCTTTTGAAACTGTTTCTGAAGATTCAACATAATGTGGGGAGTTTCAGAATCTTTTAAATGATAAAATATTTAATAATATCATTCCATTTTCTCCCTTAAATGCAGAAGCACACTGATACCCATCCTCTGAACAGCCTTTTCTTGAAATCACTGGCCTGATGACAAGACAGCTAACAACAGCACTATTACATCAGGTAGATAAATAAACCGTATGTTGGGCAGCGTCATCGCGCAGATAAAGGATAGGGGTTCCGACGAAGTTCCTGCAGCCTCCCCCACCAAGATACACACCCACACCACCCCCGAGGCTGGAAAAACAGGGTGTCGTCATCATCACATTACAGCACAACGAACTATGTAAAACCAAACCAAAACAAATAACAACTTCCCCGGCCACCAAAAATAACCGGCCCAGCCAGAAATAGCGCCGTCAGAGGCAGTTCAATGAGCTCCATGGCTGAAATAACAACTGAGACACACTGATGCTGGGAGCTCCCAAGGACTCCTAGGCTTGAAGATTCTCCTTCGGTCTGGGCCGACCAACACCAGCAGGGCTTGATGGTGTTTGTTCACAGCTGGTTCGATCCAGGAAGATTCTGTGCTGAGCTTCCAGGACTCAGGAGGGGACATGTCGCTATATGGCCTCACTCATTTTGCTAGATTTTCAATTCTTTTTCCCAGAGAAAGATGGAGATTTCAAAGGCACAATCAGGACTTTCTCTAGGCATAAGAGCTGAGTACACAGTGATACCACGAACAAGCATGACGGCAACAATAAGGCTTTGGCCATCAGTGGTGGCTGGACAGGGAGATACAACCAACTTGAACCCCAACAAAGCTCTAGTGCTCCAGTCTTGACAAAGAGCCTCTCATTTCTGAGCTCACTCTCTGCTGCCTCTAGAACTTTTCATGGGTAGCAGTGTCAGCCTGGAAAGTCATCCCTCTTCACCTCCCATTCAGCTCCAACCTAACTATCTCCAACTAGCCCTTAAGGACTTGGTTTAGATATTACCTACTATTTATTTTTATTTACTTATTTTTATTGTTCCGCTGAATGGAGGCTCTGGGGATTGAACCCAGGACCTTGTGCATGACAAGCACACACTCTGCCACTGAGCTATATCTACCCCAGAAACATCTATTTATTTTTATTTACTTATATTTTTGTAGATATTACCTACCAAAGGAAGCCTATCTGAAGTCTGGGTCAAAGGACACTCCTGAGTGTGCCCCAGCATTATGTATCTATTATTATTACCAAGATTATCTGTTTGACTGTTTAGTCAATTAGATTAGAGTTCCTTAAGAATAGGAAGGATCTCCTTAATTTTATTTCCAGAAATGAAAATCACTTTACTGCTTTTTGGGGTTTGTTGCTGTTCTTTTACTGATTATAAAGAGAACTTCATGTGCCTGCTCCAGTCATTCCCTTTCTCAGTGGATGGCATCAATCACTAGTTGCCCAAGTAAGAAAGCTTGGTGTCATTCATTCAACCAAAACACAATAAGAAAGAAAAAGGTATGCCTACTATGTACTAGGCTCTATGCCAATCACTGTATCTAGTAGTGAATGAGACAAACCCTGCCTCTGCTACCGTGGAGCTCAGATTCCAACAGAAAAGACAGATTTTGAATAAATAGTATTCACTTATTAAAAGGAAAGCGTAGGGTACTCTAGACGTTTACAACAGGTGACAACCTAGCCTGGGATGGAACCAGAGGGATGAACTGGTGGTAGGTCATACTCGGTTTCTTCTCTCTCACTGGTCATACATCCAGTCGGTTGCTTAGTCTTCTCACTTCTGTTTCTGAACTCTCTTCTTCTTTCATCTGTCCATTCATCTCACTCCTCTACTGCGAAGACCACCAACCTTTGCCCCGAATACTGCAACAGCCTCCTAGCCTCCCTGTCCACCTTGGACTTGGCTCCTCCAATCCAAGTACTCAGATTTGTTAAAAAAATTTTTTTCTGTAATTTAAATTTCTTTGTCCCTAATCAGAGCATATGCTCTCCGAGGATGGTAATTCGTATACATCTCTGCGTGCTCCACAGCACTCAGAATCATTCCTTTTTACTCATAGTTCTTAAGAAAACAAGTGTTTGATTTGATGCCTATCTTTAGCAACGTTGCTTAGGAATGAAAACTGGGCTGAAGCTCTGCAGAATGACTATGTAGAAGAATCCCTCTGAAAAGTCACGTTTAACAAGAAGAAAATCCTGTGTTTGTGATTGTTGAATGTTTAGGACTTCCTCCCTTCCCTTCTCATCTAATAACTTTTTGAAAGTCTCAAGACACTAGTAAAGTCAGAACCAGTATGCTTGGGGCCCTGTGGTTTGAGAAGCAAAATGCCATTTAAAAAAAAAAAAAGAAAGTGTGCTTCACCAGTAGCATTCATTTTCCAAGGCTGCAATTACAGAGACACACTCAAGAAGCACTGAACTTACTGGACCGAAAGGCAGCACTGGCATGACCCAGATTCACTTAAACAGGAACCCCAGGCCATGGTAACTTAGATTGCCATAGAGGTAGAAAAGTCCCTTTTAAGACTTACCCTCTGCAGAAACTTTAAGACCCAAGTGGAGAAATTTGCAAAGATGGGTGGGGCCTCAACGGGCTGACTCACTGTGGTTGGATTCAGACTGCCAGGAAAAGCTAGTTTCAGACTATAATTAGGCAAACGTTGTAGCTGGTTTCATTGGTATTTTCCTGTTACGACAACATTGTTAGAAAATGTGTAAACAGGGGAGGGCAGTGGAGGCCTTCTCTAGACCTTAAGCCACAGACCTCCACCCCTCCATGGCTTTTCTGTAGCGTTTGCTATTTTGATTCTCGGCCTAAAACCAACTGCACACATTTCACAAATGCAACCTCTCCTTCTCTGCATGGTCCTCGCATTTCCCCAAGAACCTTGGCTCTTGGAATTGCCTTGGCTCTGCCACTTTATACCTGCATAGCTTACATCAGGTTCTTTGAGTCTTGGTCACTTCACTCATATAATGAATGTAATAATAATTTCTGTCTCAGAAGTTATAAAGATGAACTGAAAGATAGCTGAAGTAAAATATGCTAAGTGTGTAAAAAGTACCTAGTGTATAATAAAAACTCATTATTGTTATTAGTTATTATTATGATCTTAATAAGTCCTGTCAAATATTTCAAAAGATCTCTGCTTTATTCCCCTTATTTTATATTTATAATTTTATCATCACAGTTTAGGTGGGAAATTATCTCCCTTTAAACTCAAATTTAAATTATTGAAAATAAATGTACTTTTCTTGACTTTTCAGTTTCCTATTCTAACCAATAAATTAATACACCAGTACCCTCCTTAGAATCATTTTACTTACTGTGAATACATTCAGTGAATACTGAGTAGAGGCCAAGTAAAATACAAATCCAGTGTAATATTCAATCTTTGGTACTTTTCATCATGTTCAGTTTAGTTGGTGAACATCCACTGAGCACTAACTATGTACCGGCATTATGCTAGGTTCTAGAGACGAGAAAAGGATAAACAAGAGGTTTTCTGCCCTCGGATTGCTTAAATTCTGGTTTATATTTTGAAATTGGAGAGTAAGAAGAGGCATTCTAAAAAGAAAAAAACCCCAACCAAACAAAAGGCACTTGAACTGAAATCTGAAGGATGAGTAGTCTGTAAGGTGAAGAACAGGAGAGAAAAGGATTTCTAGGCAGAGGGAACAGCTGGAACAAAGACTTAAAGAGTACAAATTATTTTGGGTGGAGGGTATAGCTCAAGTGGTAGAGCACATGCTTAGCATGCATAAGGTCCTGGGTTCAATCCCAGGTACTGCTTGCAAAAATAAAATCTAATTACCTCCCCCTCCAATAAAACCTAAAAATATATAAAGTCACCTACAAATGTAAAAAAAAAAAAGATAATTCAGTCAAAATAACTTTTAAAAAAGGGTACAAAACATCTCTGAATTGCAAGCAGTTGAGAATTAATAGAATAGAAAGCATGTGATGGAGAATACTAGGAGACAGAAGTGAATTTACAGTTTACCTAGGGAAGACAGAATTGCCCATCTAAATAGGAGAAGCTCATGATTCCAGCCCGTATGAGTCAGCACTTTCATTATCACCAATCTAGGTCACACAAAGGATGAGTATTTTCAGGCTCATATTATGAAACATTGGGGAAATTCCTTTGTTACTCTTCGTGCCTTTATTTCCTCATTTGGGGTACTCACCATGCTTTCTTCACAGCGTTACCATGAGCGTTAGGTAAGATAATACTACACATACTTAGAACACTACTCGACACACAGAAAGTCATCAGCATGTGCTAGTTAGTATTATCCATGTGCTGCTCTAGTCTCACTCATCCCAGAGGTGCTGAAGGTGGAGTAGATGCTGTGGTCAGTGAGAAATCATTTAGGAACGCATTTTTCTCAACACAAGACTATGGCCATTTGTATGTAAAAATCTTTCTGACCCAATAACCTGTCAGGATTTGTAGCCATGGATTTGCTTTCACTTGTTAATTGACCAATAAATATATTTTCCATAATGTGCCAATGTTTACATTTTCAGTCTATTATCGCTTACTCTGGAATCAAGGCTCTTTTTCCTAGCATTTCCTATATCAGCAAACACTTCAGAAGCAATCGCGTTACTGCTCAATTATTTTTTACTGATTAAGTACCTTTATATTACTTCTTTCCTTGTTCTAAGTCTCCTTCCTTACCCACCTTGACTAAGTCTGTTCAGGCTACTTTAAGAAAATACCACAGACTGGGTAACTTATTAACAACTCAAGTTTATTTCTCACAGTTCTGGAGGCTGGAATGCAGGCTTTGTCCACCGCCGAAGAATGAATTAGTGCAGACTTAAGTCAAGAGAGTGAGAGGGAGTCAGAGACCAACTCCAACTCCCCTCGAGCCCCTCCGAAACTCTTGTATTTATTGAGAATAGTCAAACAAAGGATTAAGGTAAAACACGTGCATGGTGTACATGCAGGTATGCAGGTCAGCAGTTTTGTGAAAAACAGAAACATTAGTGTTGTTGTTGTTTTTTGGTTTTTTTTTTTTTGCAAGGGAGGCAGGTTTGTCATTTACTTATCTTTAATTTTTTTATCCTAATGGAGGTACTGGGGATTGAACCTGGGAACTTGTGCATGCTAAACGCGCACTCTGCCACTGAGCTATATCCTCTCCCCAACACTAGTCTAAATCTGTATGTTTAGGGAGAAGTTTACAAAGTTTAGGGAGTATACAACCCGTAATGGAAACCAGGCAGGCACAAAGACCCCATAAAGATCAAGATCTAACTAGATAAGCGAAGAATGCCCTGCTGCTTTCAGCAAGGGCAAGGGGTAATGATTTTCCAAGAAGCAGAAGCAGCCAGCCCTATAGCTAACAACCTACACCTAAAATAAGCTAGGTGTGTCTTGCCATTTTCAGCAAGACAGTGAGCAGCAGTTTTCTGCACTGCAGCCCTACAACTTATTAACCCATGAGTGTGCTCCCACATACTGAAAGTCCAAGATTGTGGTGCCAGTCTGGTCAGGTGACGGCTCTCTTCTGGGTTAAAGATTTCCCCTTGTATTCTGCGTGGTGGAAGGGGCTAGGGATCCCTCTGGAGCCTCATTTATAAGGGGCTAATCTCATCCATGAGGGCTCCACCCTCAAGGCTTCAGCATCTCCCACAGGTTCCACCTCCTAATCATCACCTTTGAGTGTTAAGATCTCAACCTGTGGATCTTGAGGGAACACAAACATTCAGACCACATCATCCATCTAGCGTAGTCGCTCACTGGCTCTATTCATGGACATATCCTTCTTCCTTTCACCCAAATTTCCCCTCTGTCTGGAATATTATAATCTCCTTTTCTGACTAGTAAAATCTAACTCAGTTTTGGAGACCTCACTCAATGTGCAGTCCCCATGAGAGATGTCCTCTGGTAGGAGGCCCTTCTCTGTCCTTCAATTAAACATTCTCTCAAGATCTCAGAATACACTGTCCTGATCTTTATGATAAGGACATCTTATTATACTGTAAGTAATTCAATGTCTGTATCTCCCATTAGGCTATAACTAAGGGCAGAAACAGCATCTTACTTAAACTGATCGAGTGTTTGTTGCAGGGATAGGTGAAATAAGGATGGTACCTTGGTCTGAATGTGTCCCCCTCTCAATTCATATACTGAAATCCTAATCCCCAAAAATGGTAGTACTGTATTAGGAGGTGGGCCTTTGGGATTAGTGTCTTATAAAAGAAGCTCCAGAGAGCTCCCTAACCCCTTCTGCCATGTGAGGACACAGCGAGAAGGAACAGCTATGAACCAGTAAGAAGCCCCTCACCAGAAGGTAACCCTGCTGGTACCCTGATCCTGGGCTTCCAGCCTCCAGAACTGTGAGAAAGAAATTTCTGTTGTTTATAAGCTACCCAGGCTGTATTACAGCAGCCTGAAAGCACTAAGACAGATGGAGTCCTAGCTGCTCCGCCCAGGCCTGTATCTCTTTGTCACTTGCTTTAAGCCCTGGAGGAGTTGACCCTTCTTTGGCATAAAACCTTTAATATGTCTCTTTTCTCTTTCCAAGCACAGCTCCCAGCCTTTATCCCATGGCTACTGAATCATGATTTCAGCTTAGAGAAAATATCATGTTATTTAGAGTTTTACCATTTTTTTAGGGTGGGACACTGGAATATGTTCACTTCTCTCCTATATTTTTTTCTGTTTCCATTAATTTTCAAATTCTTTCATGGATTCTTCATGCAGTAGGTGCTATCACTCAAAGTCTACAGAGTGGAGGGATGGATGAATGGATATAAAGATGAACAGACATCGAGAGACAGTGTAGCTCAGTGGTACAGTGTGTGCGTAGCATGCATGAGGTCCTGGGTTCAATCCCCAGTACTCCATTAAAAAAACAGATGAACAGACATGTGAGCATGACACAGCTTGGTTTACTGGCAATGACCATTCTGACCAAGAAGTGTGCTGTAACCTCACTATTGTTCATTTATTAATTGACACATAGGGGAGAGACATTTAAAATATCTCCTATTGGCCTCTTCTTGGCATCCTGGCTTGGTTTCTGGTTCTCAGAATTGAGCAATAAGGATATGAGACCTAAAAACTAATAATAATAATAATAATAATAATAATAATAATAATAATAGTAATACCTAATAAAACTAATAACTAGTAACTAATCAGCAATACTAGACCTGAATGCCAAGAGAAAAAGACTCATGACGCCACACCTGACCCCTGCGCATCACCCAACTCAGCGCATTATTTTCCATCTCCCATAGCATCCAGCCACTCATCCTACCAGTGGAGGTGACACTCTTCTGTTCTAGGATCCATTCACCTCTCAGCCAGAAGGAACACGCAGGCAGACTGATTTTCAGGGAGCACCTCCATCCCAGCTTTGAAAGTACCGCAGCTCTGCTCACCCTTTCCACATTGCAGCAGATGCAAAAGGTAAAAAAGGGGGGGGGTTGGGGTAGCTCCAGCCCTACTCCCACCATCAGCACCGCAGCTGTTCAGAGGTTTAATCTTCAAAAGCCACTTAATATTCCTGCAAACTCCCTCTGTCTTTTTTTTTTCTTAAAGCAGTATCCATGATGACTCTGAGCGAAAAAACTGAGTAGGCTGTTTAAATTCTCAGGCACTCATTATACGGAGCATAACCTTTGTCCACAGGAATGCCTGGTAGGATGTACATCAGGTCCTAGGGAAACATTTCTATTTACAAACTGAGGGAAGACAGGGTAAACTCATGCCAACACTGCTTTGCTCACTTTTTTCTGAAAGTGGAATTTTTATTATTTTATATCATAAGCTATCAGTTCAAGAATGAAAGAAACCCACACACCACAGGGCAGTTTTACACAGTATTCAGTGTGTACTAATTCCTGGGCAACCCCCAGAGGGCACCAAAGAGCTGTTTCTTTTTTTAGCACACAAGGGTGGAATAAATCCCATGTGCTCTCTCTCCAGGCCAGACAAATTCCAAGAGATAGGTTCTATTATGCAGACTTTCTTGGATCAATCCAGGGCACAGAGAGCTGGGGGTGTGTATTAGATTATCAGTAATTTGGCTTTTGCCAAATCTAAAGATAAAGATACAGAGATGTGGAACACTTCAAGAGTTAAATCAGGAGTTCGAAGCAACAGTGCCCAATTCATGTTGAGAAGCAAATGGTTGTGGCTGAGCTATCCCATGCTGCAGACAGTACCCAATTATCTAGAGTGGCCCACGCCAGCAGCAGAGGATAGAATGCCAGCTGACTGACTCGGTCTCCTGGGTTCACTATGGTCCAGCCAGATACTCAGAATGCCATTTAAACTTCCTGAATTTATCTGAGAAGTAAACCAGCAGTAAAAACAGTGAGACAGAATCAGTGGCACAGGCAATGGCCCATGGACCACAGCACTCAGCACACAGCTAACAGTGCACAAGCTTATTGGGACAAATGCTCTTGAAAGAGACACTGTAATGGTGAGAATGCCCATAAACCAGACCAAGCCATGGGTCATATTTTTATAAGACATCATTATCTCTTGGGACTGCTTCTAACTGAGATAATTGTCTACCCATGTGACTTACCTTCTCAAAGTCCCGAAGAGCCTGGGTCTGCACCTGAAGGGGTCTTTCAAATGCTCTCAAGGAATGTCCAAAAGGGACCTTCTCACCGCTTCTCCAGGTCTGTGACTGCGCTGGAGGGCCTCGATCTTTAGTGTCACTAAGAAAAGCTGCCAGTGAAGCAGAACAACAGTAAATTTTATATAATAATGGCATTAGGATTGTCCCAACCTGCATGTTTGGGTTTCTGCAAAATACAAATCAATTCTAGGCCACATAAAAGCAGTTCACATAAAGTCGCCCGTGATAGATCATCTTAATGATGGTCTCTGGCAAAGCACACTGGTTTATGTCCATGCACCTTTGTAATGTGATGCTCCTGCTCCTGCCATCAAGAAGTGGAGTCTATTTCTCTACCCCTCGAGTCTGGGCTGGCTTAGTGACTTGCTTTGACCTAGAGAGTGTGATGAAAATGCCACTAGTGGATGAGTTCTAGAGACTAGGCTTTGAGAGGCCTTGTATTTCTGTTCTCTCCTTCCTAGAACCCCAAGACCCCTGTGCTGTGAAGAAGCCCAGACTACCTTCCTGGAAAAGGAAAGGCCAAGTACAGGGGGAAGGAAGATGCCAGTCACCACTGCCAGACACTTGAGAAAGGCTGTCTTGGACCCTCAGTCCCAGTCAAGCTGTCAGAGGAGGGCAGCTATTTGAGTGATCCCAAGTGAGACCAGCAGAAGAATATTTCTGTTTGTCAACACCCAGAATTGTGAGAAATAATAAATCATTGTTGTTTTAAGCCTTAGGTGGGCAAACTTTTTCTTAAAGGGCCAGATAGTAAATATTTTAGGCCCATGGGCATCACCTCTGTCACAATTACTCAACTCTGCCCTTGTAGCTCAAAGCAGACACAGAAAATATATTAGTGAATGAGCATGATTGTGTTGCCACAAGACTTTATTTACAGAAATGGCAGTTGGGCCCACGGGCGACAGTTTGCTGACCCCCGTTTTAAGCCACTAATTTTAGGGTGGTTTGTCACCTGACCAAAGATAACTGAAATGACCTTATTTGAAAAACAAATCAAGCTACTAGCTAAGAAGTATTTCTACAAATCTCTCTACAGAGAATCTTTCAGATAATCATATAGGAATAATACAGTTGTAACAGCCAACATCTTTAACAGGCATTACAGGTCAAAATAGTTTCACATGAATTATTGCATTTATAAAGTTACTGCAACCAGTGAAGTAGACTGATGTGATTATTATATCTATTTTACTAATGAGTAAATAAAGGTTCAGAAAGTTTGCTTGCCCAAAACCACACTGCTAGAAAGGGGCAGAACCAATCCCATGTTCTCTCCATTCAACCTTCTTAACAATAATGCCAACACTGTGTTATTTTAGCAGCAAAGGGGATGGTAACAGGTCAGAGAGTTGGGGGAAGCAGGCAAAGGGGCAGAGACAGTCTTTCTATCAACCAAAGGGAGCATTGCCCTGGGAGAAGCTAGTGAAGGCTCTGCTGCTACTAACCTGCCTTGGAGAAATAACTCTGTGAAAGAGTCGGCAAACAGGGCCTCCTCCAAGCAGAACTCTCAGAGGACCTCCAACTGAGGTGGGCTTGGGGTTGTAGACTCAGGTAGGACACATAGAAAAATACATCTTTTCTTGGCTGACTGAAGGAAGCAATGAGCCTTTATTACTGAGAGCAATTTTTGTTTTAAATCAGAAAGAATGACAACCATCGCAGTACACTGAGCTCCACAGACAGCATCAGTGCGACTGAGGGTGAAAGGGGCTTGGGGTGACTCTTCCTCACTGAGGAAAAGTTAACTCGACACAGACATACGGGCAAAGGGGATCCTAAGGCACCAAGATGTGAAATGTTACCATATGCCCTTTTTCTGTCCTTTCCTTTTCTTTTTCTCCACTTTATCTTTTTTCTTTCTTTCCTTCCTTCCTGCCTTGTATATTTTTGTCTCCTTTGTTGAAAATTAATGGGCCATATATGCATGGGCACCAAAAGCAAAGGCAACACAAAAGCAAAAATAAACAAGTGGGACTACATCAAACTAAAAAGCTTCTGTTCAGCAAAGGAAACCATCTACAGAATGAAAAAGCAACTAAGGGATGGGAGAGTGTATGCCTCCCTCCCTCCCTCTTTCTCTTTCTTTTTGCAAACTTGCCCAAAGGAATGCAAGAAAAAGTCCCCAGATACTTCAATCAACTTCTCATAGTTAAAAAAAAATGCTCAGAAAACAGCATTCCCTGTTTTAAAAAAGAAATTAAAAAAAGAAAAAGAAAGAAATAAAAAGAAAGACCAAAAGGATCAGGAGGATGATGACGAAGATGAACAAGAAAATAATAATGATAAATAGGGTGGTTCCAGTGCAGTTTCTTTCCCCATGTCTAGAAATCTTTACTCATTACATCACTGATTTTATTTTATCTTATTTTTTAGTGTGTATATATGTATATTTAATTTACTTATTAATTTATTTTTATTTTTTAATTTTTATTTTAGTTTGGGGTTATTTATTCTTTTTTTGTTATTGCTTATTTTTACTTTAGTTAGGTTTATTTATTTATTTTTGGAGGAGGTACTGGGGATTGAACCCAAGACCCTGTGCATGCTAAGCATGTACTCTACTACTTGAGCTATATCCTCCCAGACCATCACTGATTTTAAAGGAAAAAAAAAAAGGGGAAATGTAAGGCCATGTGACTTGTTTTTAAATTGGACACTGTACAGCATTCTTTCATTTTTCTAAAAATAACCTACTGTCAAGTGTGCCTTTAGATAGCCCTGTCCTTAATGGTATTTTTAATAGCCACTAACCTTGCCTGGCAGAGTATAGGGGTTTAAATTAGCACAGAAATTTAAAGCAGGTTTTATTGGTACACAGCACAAACTAGTTATAGATGGAATTGGGTTTTTTCCCATCTTCAATTGTCTTTGATTCAGTTTGTACAAAATAATTGTTGTTCTGTTAATTGTATACTAGTCTGTGATCGCAAATTAATAATAACAGTAGTAGTAATAATAATGTTGCAACTGTTTTGCTGATATCCTGATATTTCTAAGTAAATGCAAATGTTTTAATTAAATAAATTAGAAAAAAATTATTTCTTCCACATTTGGGTGAAATTAAACAGGCTATTAATTGGAAGAAATTTGATAAACAGAACAACAATACATTACAGTTATATTCATAGGATATAATGGAAAGAGAAGAGCCTTTGAAGACTGAATATCAATCCTGACCACATGCAAATTGTGGGAATTTAGGCAAATCTCTTAATTTTGTTGAGCTTAATTGCCTTTGTAAAAATGGGAGTAATAATGCTTACCTCTCAGAGCTTGTATATGGACTAAATAAAATAAATGAAAGTACCCAACCTAGCAATGTTGCTTTTAGTAGGCATTTTCTCCATTCCTCTTCCATTTTTGCCCTAGTCCTTCCGTTTTTACCTCAAAATGGAGAATCTTGATACTCAAAATGAGTATGACAGACCCTTAGAACTTATAGATTTCACATACAGAATTACAAATGCTAATTTTAAGTGACTCCAAAGTCCTTAACACATTCAAATTAAAAACTTTTCCACATTGTGCATATGAACCATCTGTGTTTTAAGGCTGATACAAAAAGGCAAATCACTTAGCAAAGTAAGCAAAATAGTAAGTGACTAAAAGTTTTTGTGAAAACTGGCCCCCAGAGGAGTGTTATTTTCACTTTGGTTTAATAACTTAGGTAGACCCCTAGCTAATGTTAATGCAGGAATAATATATTATTATGAATACATTAATAATAATAATAATATTTACTGGGTTCTTATTCCTTGACAAGCTCTGTACTAAGAGCATTTCTCACTTAATCTCACTTATGAGGTTGACACTATTATTATACCCATTTTAACGGTATTAGAGATTTCACTTTAGTGGAAAAATCTATTTTAATCATTTTACAAGTGATTTTAATCTTGCAATTACAGAATTGTTAGAAGTCTGAAGAGTTCACATAACTATTTCAGTTATGATTTACTGGATTGTGCTAGGAAGGTTGGGAATTATATGCTACAGCAGTATGCACAAATTTGGAAATTCACAGAAAATCTGAAGACATTGCCATGGTGAATTTAAAGGGTGTATAATTTAAGGGAATTATGATCAGCAGAAGATGAAGAATTTAGCAAGGCAAGGCCCATGACCTCCTTACCTGATGCATGACTTGTTCTGGGTACCATCTCCCCATCATCTTCTGCAAAGTAATCTCTGTGGAGAGAAACATATCGTTAATTAATGAGATACCGTTCCACACAGTGTCCAACCCCTAGGGTGGCGAGACATCTGTTTTTATTTATTTCTCCACAGATATTCATTAAGTTAGTACTGTATCAGGGACAGTGTTAAGTCCTGGAGATACAAAGACAAACCCCACAGGAAGGGTTCCTATTCTCAGTAGGTACCTGTGGAGACAGCCATTGAACAAACAACCCCGCAAGTATTGAATTAGTGTTGTGGCAAGTGCTATGAAGCAACATGCAGAGCAACTCAGAGAAAGGGACATTTACACTGAGATGAAGAGAAAGTCAGCCAGATGAAAAATGGGAACAGAAGAGTATTCCATCATGAGGGACCAGCAAAGATCCTGAGTTGGGGAGGAACTTGGCTTGGCTTGTTAGAGGAATGGAGAAAGCCAGTGTTGTCACCAGACCGTGCAAGGCCTTGTGGGATGGGGTAAGGATGGAGTTCTGTGTGATGGGCAATGGGAAACCACTGAAGGATTTTAAATGCAGGAATAATGGCAAATGACCAGATTGAGATTTTGGATAGATCATCAGGCTGCAGAATGACACTGCAGAGTGAACAAAAGTAGATGGGGAAAGCAAGAAGTTGTGATGGTTTGAACTAAGGGAAAAGAGCAGAAATGGAGAAAAGCAACAGAAAAGAAAAATCAAGATATGTTCAGGAAGTAGAACTGATTCAGAAAACTTAGAAAACAGACAAAGTCTACTAATGGAAATGTTAAAAACATCACGATTCAGTAGCAAGAAGTATATCTGTCTGGCACAGTGAAGACCACCCTCCCTAGCACAAAAGGGGAAAAAAACTCAACAAATACTTGTCAAACACCTACTATGTCTTCAGGCACCTGTTTTAAGCTCCATGAATGTGGCAGTGAACAAAATAGACAAAAATGCCTGCACAAGTAAAATGTATAGTAGCAATTGAGGACAGGTACTGTTAAAAACTGAAGTAGGGACTGGAGATAGAGTGCTGGAGGTATGGGGAGGATGGAGGGTTTCAGTTTTCAGTAGGCAAGGCTTCTCTAGGAAGCAATAACATGGGTATTTCAGCAAAGAGTCTTCTAAGCAGAGAACATCAAATGCAAAGGCTCTTAAGAGGAAGCATGCCAGGGCATTTTTGGAACAACAAGAGGGCAGTGTGGCTGAGCAGAGTAGCAGGAGGCAAGGCCAGGACAGTAATAGGAAGGCTGGGCAGGGGACAGATTGTATAAAGCCTTTCAGGACATTAAGAGGCATTTAGCCACTGGAGTCTTGTGAGGCAAAAAAAGGGATGAACTGAGCAACGCATGTTTTAAAAGGGCCAGCTACTGTTTTGACAGCAGACTGGGAGGGGAAGGCAGAAACAGAGAAGCGACTGCAATAATCCTACTGGGAGATGCTTTCAACATGTAGCTTACTCCTTAAACCCTCGGGTATTCCCAGTTCATTGTTCTGAAAATAATTATGTAGCCGAGATTTAGTGGGCTTCTCTTTTCAAAAGCCAGGAGACATTCCCTGGGAGATGGAAGAGAGCCTGGCATTTGTTTAGAAATCGTTGACGTTCTTTCTTCTCTGCCTCAGGGCTGGATCTTGGCATAAATCTTCACTATGTTAAGTTCCAGATGGACATGAAAGTACCAGACAGGGCAAACTGGACGACACAAACCACCTGGCAATTCTTTATTATTCAAAAGCAGGTCACCAGCTTGTGGTTCTTCCTGGCTCTCTGCCTCTTTCCCTTCTCCACTTCTCATTAAAAATTTTCCCTGAGAGTGAAGAATGAAAGAGATGAAGGTACTACTTCTGGATTCCCCTCTGCTGAGAAAAAGTAGGGGAAGGATTTTGAAACAATCAGCCAGAACAATGTCTTGAAAAATTTATGGGGGAAAAAACATATTCTCTGCTGCAGCTATTCATGCATTGGATAGATTCCTTTATTCTCAGCCCACAGAGCCAGGTAACGGTGCAACTGCTGTCAGGAGCAGGGTCATTCCTCAGGCCAAATTTAGCCCATCCAACACATTTTATTTGATTCATTTCTAAATTCTCTTGGGAAATGAATGGGTCTGACAATACTGGGCCTGCCTTCCTGCCTAGAGGGGTAACCTGCCACCTTTAAACAGAAGAGGTGTGTTTTCCGCTTTGCCATAGTCCCTGTCACTCCCTGCCCTCGTAATCTCTGCTCATACACTCATTTATGAAACTTTCCCAGCTCTTTCTGTGTCTCTGAGGCTGTCACCCTGATATAGACCGTATACAGACAAAATTCTCATTTTTGCTTTAAGACACAGTCTTAATCTACCTATTGGCTTAGCACACAATTCATTAATTCGTGAAGCTAAGCGACTTACTGGCTTATAAATCACCTTTACCCCTCCTGGCTGCAGTTTCCTTACATATTTGTAAAAGAAATGCATGAATTTCTAGGGTTCCTTGCAGTAATTACTCAGTTCTATTTGAATAGATGCTGAACCATAAAACCCATTTTAATACTTTCCAAGGATGGGGGAACTTTCCAGACATGATCTCATTCAGTGCTCCCTGCTCCGAAGATTTCACATTCTAGATCTGGAGCAAGCTACAACAAGGTGGTGCTGATGGGACCCACAAGGTACCCCACCTTCTCCCCCACCCCACACTCTCCCAGAGCTAGCTGGCTGCCTGCCTGGTATAAAGCAATAACCGGAAGGGTAGAGAGGTCACTGTGGATGGGTATTGAGTTAATGGGCTTTTTGTAGTCTCAGGAGATTGTTTTAAAAATCACTTTAACTCTATTAACAGCTCAAGTTATCTCTCATATTGCCCAAGAGTGGGGCTCACTCAGCTGCTCCAAAAGGTTGATAAGGAATTTGATGCTCCCTCAGAGAAGGGGCTCAAGGTTAAGAAACACAGATATATGTCAAGGGGATTGCAATTTGTGACAACATCTGATAACTAAAGTGCAAGGAGAACTGGCGTATGCTAGAGACAGACTTCAAGCCTGGCCACAGGCAGATACACAAAGCATTAACATATGCTGGTAAAGTCTTCTGCATTACCCAAGTCCAGGGGGAAAAAAAGTATACTCTTGTCCTAGCTTCTCAAATTCAAGTGCTTCTATATATACATTTTTTGAAACATCAGTCCACGAATGACTCATGCTCAGCTAGCATGTGATTCATCAGTTACTTACCACTCTCCTGCATAGATGTACATATATAATCTTTCCCCAAAGATACTTGTACCTTACATGTTGCTTTTCTTGTATAAATGAACTAAACTTTCCCTCAGTGAGGCGTATCTTTTTTCTCTTTACCTCACCAATCTGTCAGTACTGAACCAATTCCACTAAAATTATACTTACAAATTTTTGCCAAAATACTCTCTTGCTTCATTTGAAGAACCATTTTCCAAGTATAACACACCCACCAGCCCTTCACTTACTTAATTTCTCCATGGTGTATTACTCACATTTTCTTGACTTGCTGATAAGTAGCTATGAAGATACCGAACTCAAACAACACATAAATACAATATTCCAGAGTACGAGCTTTTCCTACAGTTTTGCAGGGTGATTAGGTGGCGAATGATCAGAAAATAATTGCTCCTCTCCAAGCCATCTGCTACCCTCTGATAGTCTGATGCTGTCAAACTGTGCTCTGATGATTTCTTCCAAAAGTTTTCTAAGGATGGTAGTTTCAGTTACATCAGGGATATCCAAAGCACTCAATTTTAGTTTGCTTGAAAATGACCATTGATATGGCTCCTTTCTAAGATGTGAGCGGCTCGCTGGCCCCACTAGTCTAGTCTTTCGTAACGTGGTGGGGAGGAGTAGAAATGCAGGTAACTTCCTTAGCTAAGGGTAATACCATGATGGAGCCTACAGAGAGATATCTTCTGTAAGGAAGCCATAGACCATCCTTGGCAAAATGCATCTTTGGTGTTACTGCCTTGTATTTTGGCCTGTTAATTTTTGGACTGAGAAGAGCAATGGATTGTGTCAATGGAACACATAATTCACAAGCAATGGCAAAATGGCAATCATACAACTTCACTATTACAAAGCAGGATGTGCAACAAGTCTTTGAACAGTATGAGATATTAGTATCTAGGACCAAAACCATGTCCCGCCCCCAGCCAACTATATCTATGGCCCCATTACTTTCTTCTCCTCTGTCTTACCTATTAAGATAATCAACCTAGGACTATTTCTCCCCATATGAGTGTCCAAACTCCCAAGGGGGTGGCTTTTTTTCAGGCCCCCTCCCCGGGGCAATCACACACTTAGGTTGTTGGAGCACCACCTAATCTGACCCCCTACTTCATCACTCACCACTGCCCTGAATTAACATCTGTAAGCCTAGGGCCAAAGACCATCTTCCCAGGGGCATTTTCTGCCTTTAAAATTTCTTTTTATATGGTTTTCTTACTATAACCAAAAATGCAAGAGGAAGAAAAACAATCTGCTATGGCAGTTCTTAGAGCAAAAAACTAGGCCTTGATTGCTATTTTTAGGTCTTTTCATTCCATTTTGTAAACATTTACTGAGAAGTTGCTTACATGGCAAGCACTGAAAATATAAAGATGAAAAAGAAATATCTAGAAATCGAGGTGCTCAGAGTTGTCTATTGGGGGAGGCAGACAGGATTCAAAGAGACAATTATTAGAATGATGGGATTTAAAACAGAAATTTCAGAACATAAATGAGATAGCAGTTAATTTTGTCCTGTTGGGGAAAGGGATCTAAGAAATCTACAGAAAACAGAGAACAGTGAATCTAGGCCTTAAGCATGGGTGTGAATACATAAGGAAACATGACAAAGGCCCTAAAATGGGAGAATGAAGGGTATGCTCGGGACTTTCATTTTGTTCCCTCCTGCCTGAGTAAACCTAAACTGCTCCTCAGGACCCCTTCCAACTTCCTTTTCACCTCTCCCTCCCCTCAAGCTGTCCTCCCACAAACTCTAACCCTCAGGTAGGAGTATGAAGGGGACCCAAGGGGAAAAACCATTTCTTCATTCACACTTCTGTCCTCAAACACTATAGCTTTATCTAACTACTTAGGACCTCCGCAGATAACTTAAAACAATGCCAGCAAGAAAGGATTAGAACTAAGATTTACACTCTAGTAAAAACATAGATATAGACTATCCAGACTAGCAGAGAGTCTGGAAGAGTGAAATGGCTGGTGGTTAGGACGGTAGAAAATATAAATGAATTTCTTCTCCTTCTCCTCTTCCTCCTCCTTCTCCTCTTTCTTTCTTTCTTTCTTTTTTTTTTTTACTATTTTTATAATAAAAGGTTAATTCTTTTTTTAAAAAAATTAAGGAACATATTCTGATCTATTTACACAGCTCTCCTATTAAGGCCCTTGATAAAAGATGAAATATGGGGTTAGGCTCAGCATGGCCTTCTCAAAGAGAGGGAGATATGTGTGATGACAGAAAGATTGCTCCGCTCTGCTGTTTGTTGGGGTCCAAACAAACACCCTGCTCTAAATTCCCATATTTTTAAAGCTCATTTGACATGAGTTGCCAGGTTCTGGTTCAAATAAAAGAAATCTTTCGAATGTTTGAAGATCTTTTTCATATTTTTAATTTATGCCCACACGCAACCCTTGCAGATATAAAAGAGCCAGCAGGAGAAGACTGGTGGCCTATTTTCTCTATTATGTGACACTCCAGCTCTGAGGATTTTTAAACAGCAGGGTTTCACAAGTGGTGTCAACTTAGAAACAAAGACACCTACAGGTAATAGTCTCTGGGCTGCCTTTACAGTTTGACATGTTTTCTTACACTGGAATTTTCCTCAACACTGATCTTGGGTTCAATGACCATCATCATTATTGTGAACAACCACCACCACCCACCACCGATGCTGCCACCACTACTTACTGATTGACTGATACTTTCCAGGCATTATCTCATTCAGTTATCACAAATCCTGTAGGTATTGTTTCCCCGATATTACAGATGAGGAAACAAGAGACCCAGAAGGATAAGTAATTTGCCCACGACCATACAGCTAGTTGTTGTTCAGCCTGAATGTGAAAACTGTATCTGTCTGACTCCAAAACTTTACTCTGTCCAATAAGCCCTATTTCCACCCATGTATTTGCCTGTTGCCTCCTTTGTACCTGCCTTGACCCCAGGGAAATGACCCCTGAGAATGTCAAGTCAAAGGAAGGGTGGGTCATGCTGCCTTGGGAAGGAGGTGGGATCAACTCCTGACACATAGTTGTTTCTTGGGCACCAACTCATCCCAATACGTACACAGCTCACACTGGAGTACCTGCTACTGGTATAACAGGTATCTTGTGACAAATGAATTACAACCCTAAAGAGGAAGTGGCAAGTTTTTACACAGGTCTTGTCCTGAAAAGTGAATCACCCATTATTTTACACTTCCCTATTTCTACCCAAGTTTCTCCAAATATTCATGCCCCTCCTGAATCCTTTCTGTGATAATACTTGGCATTGCCCCTAAAAGACAAAGGGAATAAACTGACAGGCAGGGGAGGTGATGAAAACAGACACAATCAAAATTGGGAAGGCCGTTTGTGAACAAGCTCTGAGAAGTCTCAGGTCATTTTCCCTCTTGCTAAGAGAGACACTGAGTATTCTTCTCCATTCCAAATATTGCCAATATCCCCCATTTGGCACCAGAATTGTAAAAACACATATTCAAATGCAAATAGGGTAGAAGTCACAGATGCAGAGCACAAGACTGTTATATAGTAAATACCATGAGATGATGATTTTTTCTCATTCAAGACCTATCATTATAACCTCTGCAAGCTAGAATGCTTAGTTGGCAAAGCTCCTCAGAACAGAGAGAACATCACTGTGAGTCTCCCTCTGCATGCGGACTTAGTGTGAGCTGACTTGGCACTGAGACAATAACATCTGCTTTTCTCCACTACAAGCTGCAATTACACCCTTCACTCAACAGGATCTATTCAGTGAGAATGGTATGGCCAAACAGAACTCTGGGAGGCATTTTTCTGGAGTGCTAAGTCCTCAATAGCTACCAGGAGCTACAAACATCACTGTGTATCTGCGACAGTTTTGAGTTTTATGACCTATTTTGCTCCTGCACTGAGTCTTTATCCTATAAGGAATCAAATTTTTCTTGCTGCTATTCCTCAAGGTTCAGAGAAACCTCTTAATGCTGTAAGAACATAAAGGCAGTTCAAATACTTATTTCCCCCACTTTGCCCTATGAGGTCATCAGACATGCCAATGTCTAATAAATTCTCCTCCCTGTCCCCTCAATCAGCCGACACTGACATCACTCTTTCAAAAAAAATTTAAAAATAATCTGCTTTGGATTCAGCCACATTACTCAGGGATGGTATATGGGTCTTTCCACCCACTTCTAAAAAGTCAGCTTGTGTGTTTTACTCATGGTCCTGGCAATGCATTCTGTACTCCTCCATTTTCATTAACAATCACTATTCATTCACAAGGCACTGGGGAAAGTCGAGGCACTTGGCCCGGTCCATCTCACAGCCCTAGACCAAACATTAAAAGGTAGATATTTTTTTTTTCTGTCTACATTTGTATTCACATAATCTTTGTCTGTTTTTAATGATTTTAAAAGAATTATGTGTTCCTTCTAGAAATTTTGGAAAGGACAAAAGTGTATAGAGAAAAATAAAAATAAAAATGCTACCACTTAAAGGCAACACTGATAAAAATTTTTTGGTCTTTATGTTTAGCTGTTCTTCGGTTCATATGCTTGTGTAAATTCCACAAAACAGAAGTAACACCAATCATGCAATTTTGTACCTTGATTTTATTTGTACTATTGAAATGGGAGGTTTTGAGGAATGCAATTTTTATTATTATTATTATTATTATTATTATTATTTTAGTTTAGTTTTTTGGGGGGGTAGAGGAGGTAATTAGGTTTATTTATTTATTTATTTATTTATTTTTCTAATGGAGGTACTGGAGATTGAACCCAGGCCCTCATGCATACTAAGCATGTGCTCTACCACTTGAGCTATACCCTCCCCCTGAGGAATGCAATTTTAGGGGAAGAGGAAGAGTCAGGGGAGGAGGCAGGTGAGAGGAGGAGAACACCTTCACACTATAGACCTGCCCAAAGATTATACAGATGAATCTAGAGTCTTTCTTCTCAGTATAGTTTTATAATGCACCAAAACAAAGCTTATAGAATCTCAGAGGATAATAAAATTAACTGAGGATTACCAACAGTGGGGGACTGTTAAGGCAGTAAGAGATTCTAAAGCAGTGCTGAGAATGATTCAGAGAGCTGGTCCTGAGGTCTCAGCTCAGTCAGGAGATGAATGAAGAGCAGATGGCCTGGAAGACATGAAGGAATGGAGGACCTGGAGTAAATGATAAGGTAAACTGAATATTCAGAGAGTGAGGAGATGGGGGACTGGACACTGCGGTCAGGGGATATAATTTCTGAGTTAAAAATCCTAAAGATAGAGAATCTGGAGTGACGATGGGCTACAAAGAAGGGCTTTGCTTATGGTGTACTGAAGTGAATTAGAGTTAAGGAACCATGAGGTCAAGTTAAAACAGTAATATATACTTATGCCTTGGGACCTGTCTAGAATGTCAGCAGCTTGAAGGTAGGGTTTTTATCTCATTCTCTATCATGTACCCAGCATTTAAGAAGTCTAGATCATAACAGAAATTTGGTGCCTATTTCTTAAACAACAAATAAATACAATTTGAATGTATAATGGCATCAAGCTTTGATAACCTGTGGATCCATTCCATAGAAAGGAGACACCTACCAAACAGATATTCACATGAGCCTTGCAGGGAATGTTCTCTAGGAAGTTCTTCATTGAGGATCTGCTATATGCTAGAAACATTGTTAAGATACTGAAGATTTAGAGACAAAAGACAGCCCTTTTTTTCAAGTAAACTTATAGAGTATGGAAACTACCAATTAAACCAACCAGCTGCATGCAATAATGGGGAAGGCAGAGTGTACTCTGGATACAGAGAACACCCAGAACTAGGTTCCAAAAATAATTCTGAAAGGAGGTAATGCTGAAACTAACCTCTAAAGGGTAAACAAAGTTATCTTAGCAAAGGCAAGGCTAGGTGTGTAGGTGGGAACAACTGGTAGACTAGGGCCCACTCATAATAATTTTAGCTCAGGGTGAGTAAAGAGACACTCTACAGCCAGCTACCTAGTCTGCTGGCAATAATGCTGCTCCCATGATACCAATAATCTGGAAACCTATAAATACTGCACAGAAGAATCTTTTCTAAAACCAACTCAGCTCCAAACTTTACATGTTGTCACTTGGTAGAATAAATGTAAATTTCTTTCTGCTGTAGAAACATATATTGACTTAGTTTTAAAGCAGCCTTTACTAAACTCTTAAAACATATCTTTAATAAGAGGTATTATCCATAATCCCATAACCAAACACAGCATCTATTTTCTTCTCTCCTTGCAATAAACATCCTAACATGTATGGATAATTTTGATGTAATTTATATCCATTTTTACTTTCTTATATTGCAATTTTCTGTTTATTACTATTTCAGGAAATACTTTAAGATGGTGATAGATTAATAGTGACAGTGAAACATTTTACTCTAGAGAGGGGTAAAAACTGAGAATGTTGCTTCTGATTCACCTGGGATTATCTAATCTAGGATATGTCACCTTATATCAGTGTGCCTCCACTTTCCCTTCTGCAACAATAGGGACTCAGGTATTGATTAAATGAAATGTCTTTCACATTAATATGAGTTTCAGGAGTCTTAAACCCTAAGGAAGTTGCAATATATTTTCAAGAACTAGAAATGTTTGACATAGTTAATTTACCTCTGAACATCCAGCATTCAAAAATAATCTTATGGAGGAAGAGGTATGATGTACCTAGACGTATAATCAAGTATTAATCATAATAATTAAAAGTTGGAAACTTAGAGGACTCTATCAGGTAATGATTAAGTAAAACATTATAATACCACATGACATGTTATTCCACATTATGAATAATTCAATTCCACATTATGAAATGGAAAATAAATATATTATGAAATTGCATGAAATGCTAGAAATTATTCCATTTTCTTTGTCAGTCAATGTTTTCTACATATCAGCAGTTATTGCTTCTTTACACGCCTTCTACCTTGGCCGTGATAAGAAGACACCAGTTGCAGGTTACCTTTTCCCTAGTTGATCTTGAAAAAACAAAGCGAGAAAGACGTTTCTGTAGAGTGAAACAAGCAGAAAATGAATGGAGATAATGAGAGATGCTAAGGAGAAATATATTAGAAACTATTAAAGTGCTATGGAAATACAGATAGTTGTGCTGCTGGTATTACTATAATAGTCTAGGACTAATGAAATGCTTCAGCCATGAGGAAAAAAAATGAAAATTCAGATCGTGCTTGTCATGATGACGACAAAACTCAGAAGATGCTCTGAGACAGAGGAAAACAAGTCCTCAGTGCTTCTGAATGCTTTAAAATAAAATTGGCTACAGCTACCTTGGGTCACCATGACATCTCTTTTATTCTGGACTTTCTTCTAACTTTAAACGCTATTTGAATTTTTGCCAGGGACAACTTGTGGAATGTTCTGAGCCCAGTTTGGAATTTTATTTATAAAATAGGGCCCATTTCAATAGGGTGAATGGATGGCTACTCCACATAGCCTTGTATAAATTACCACTGAGTCACCCAGAACGGAGGGGGCACTCTAAGGAGGGTCAGCCAACTTCTCCTTTCAGAGCCAGGAACAGCCATTTCCCAGTCTGCTGGTGTTCTAGATCCAGCCTTAGAATGTAAGCTGGAAGAAGAAAGAGGGGGTCCAGTCTGATCCAGTATGTGGTAAATAAGCAAGTGGTGGTGATTGAGATAAATTCCTCAGGCCTGAAGCGCAGGCCTATTTAAAAGCAGATCAGAGTCACAAAGGCAGAGATTTTCGTCCTCCAAATGCAGAAAATTAATTGTTAGAAGTGCTGAATGTTAAACAGGAAATCCAACATCCAGTCATGCTTCAATTATAGAATTATGAAAAGGAGCATTTTCCTAATAAAAAGCGATGTATGCAAAGCAGCAGCGTCATGGTAAGCAAAGATACCAGAATCAACCAGACTTTTGTGGTCCAGCACTTAGTTAACCTCTAGCTTCAGCTGCCACATGTATAAAATGGGGAGAAATGCCATGTCTGGTTGTTACTGTGCATCAGTAAACAGAACCCTGTGGTAACTTACCACCAATTCAGGGAGAAATAAATGCCCCTGTTTTCTTTAGGCTGAGAGTTAATACCGAGCAGAATCAGTGCTATCTATCAAATAAGCTATCAATGGGTATCTTTTGACTGCATTGTAACTATGGTAAACGGGCGTCTTGTCTTACTTTGAAAGCTATACTTTATGTGAAAGAGGAGAAACAAAATTTTTAAGTTTACAATTTTGAGACTGAATCACTATTTTTCTTAGATATTATTTCCTTTCTCCAAATGTTCACAGCCACAGCAGGCAAATACAATTAATACTTGCATTTTATTAAATCAAATCACAGGGTAATAGAAAACAAAACAAAACAGACCAATTAATTTGCTTTCTTTTTCTAACCTTCAGTCTTAAAGATAGCCCTTAGATATTCCAAGTTCACTTTTTCTTGAGTTATTTGTTCAAGGAAGTTGTATAAGGTTCGTATATGATTTGATTGACTTTTACTCAGCTTTCCCATCTGCTAGAAACAAGAACATTTCCATGTAAAAGGTAAAGAGAATTAGTAATGCCTTTTTCCAGTATTTAACAGTATGGCAGGCTGAATAATGGCTCTCCAAAGAAGTCCACATTCCTACTCTCTGGAACCTGTGAATGTGCCACTTTACATGGCAAAAGGGACTTTCGGATGTCATTAAGAATTCTGATATGGGGGAGATTATCCTGGAATACCCCATTGGGCCCAACGTAATCACAAGGCTCCTTGAGAGAGACTGAGACATACAGAAGAGTCAGAATGAGAGGAGGAGGTGAGATGAAGGAACAGAGGTTGTAGTGATGCCACTGCTGGAAAGAGGCCATGAACCAAGGGATGTGGACAGCTTCTTGAAGCTGGAAAAGGCAAGGAATGGATTCTTCCCTAGAGCCTCCAGGAGAAATACAGTCCTGCTGACCCTTTCATTTTAACCTAGAAGATCAATTTTCAGACTTCTGGCCTCCAGGGCTGCAAGATAATACATTTGTGTTGCTCTAAGCCACTGAGTTTGTGGTAATTTGTTACAACAGCAAAAGGAAACTAATACAAGCAGGGACCCTGAAACACCCACACCACTCTAGGGAGTTGTTAGTCCAGATTCACGAATGCTAAAAATTTATAGCAGTAGAAGCTGTTTGCCTGATTCATACCAGACAATGAAGTGAGCAAAACTACCTTCATCACCAGGTTCCTTGTCATCTCCATGAGGTGACAGCTCTTACCCGATTCATGGATAACAGTTCTATTAGGGACCAAGCCAGCTTCTTGTTAAGGCCATTGTAACCATGGGAAATCTGCTATTCCAGAACCAACTATGCTCTCCCCAAATGATTTAACCAGAGTCTAGCAACAGTCAGACAACACTCCTGGGGACAAATACTCCCATTGACTTGTAGCAGGGCAGAAGATGGACAGCTGTTAATAGGGGACACTAAGTCTGAGAACCCAAATACTCAGCACCTTGTCCTTTGTGGGCAGACTTAGCAAGATAAAGGGTGTGGGGGCTCGTGTGGAGAACTCGTCACAGAGGGGAATTTCCAGAATGGCCAAGAATGGAATTTGGGAATAGAATCATAGTCTTAAGCTTAAGCATAGTCAGGATAAGTAGCTGGCTTCAGAACCAACTCAGAAACCAAGTCACCTTCAGGACTCAATTCAAGTGAAGCAACTAAGAGCATAGGCTTTGGAATTAGATCGTTCCAGACTATATTTCTTGCTGTGCGTGTTATCTGAGCAAATTATTTAAGCTCTTTAAAGTTCAATTTTCTTGTCTTAAAAATGAGTATAATATTTATCTCATATGGTTGTGAGGATTAAGCGACATAAACCATGCAAAGGGATTAACACACAAGCTAGTAAATGCAAGCTTATTATAAATGGTAGCCTTATATTTAATTTTTATTCTGTGAATCCTCCAAGTTGTGCATCTCCACTGTGCTCCCAGAGCAGCCAATACACATATCTGCCTTAGCCTTTATTAGAATTATAGCCAAGAAAGTAAAACTCTCATAGGCAGAAGCCATCTCATTCATTGTTTTTGTTTATTTTTGTTTGGTTTTTTAAAATTTACTTTTTTAATCTTTACTTTACTTTATTTTTGAGGGGGGAGGTAATTAGGTTTCTTCATGTTTATTTATTTATTTTTAATGGAGGTAATGGGGATGGAACCCAGGACCTCATGCATGCTAAGCATGTGCTCTACCACTGAGTCTCCCCCTCATTCATTGTTTAACTCTTAACATTCAGCACAGTGCCTTGCCTGTATTGGGCTCACATTTAAAATAAACGCTTATGAACTGACCTTAGTTTCAAGGTAGGAAGTATCTGAGACATTGGTTACGATATAAGATTATAGGATTTTTCCATCTGTAACCCATGAGGTGGTGAAATAATTGAGTCACACAAGCATTTTTCTTTTTAAAGGAAAAGCATAGGATGGAAAAGATCAGAGTACAACACATATCAAGGTTGACTACTGTTACATTTTGTTTCAGTTACATATGGGATTGTACTTGGCTGCAATATAAATACATTTCTTACTGAAGGTAGGGATTTTTTAAAAAGTGTGAACATCCTGAGTCTTCTGTCTCACCAACATTTGACATTTTCTGTCTTCTTCGTTTCAGCCATTCCGATATGTTACAGTGGTATGGCATTGTGGTTCTAATCTGCATTTCTCTGATGACTAGTAGTGTGGAGCACCTTTACAGTGTATCTCAGCCCTTCCTTCTCAGCAGATATCTTCTTTCTAAGCACTTTAGAAAATTATTTGGAAGTATCTACTAAAGCTGAACATGCATTTCCTAGTACCCTGCAATTCTACGTCTATGTATTTACCCAACAGAAATGTGTATATGTGTTTACCAAAAGGCACATCCAGGAGTATTCACAGCAATGCTATTCATAATAGTTCCAAACTAGAAATTGCCCAAATGCTTCTTAACAACAGAATGGACAAATACATTGATATATTTAAATACAGTGGAATCCTACAGAGAAGCAAGAATGAGTGAACTACACTACACACAACAATGTGGAAGAATCCCGCAACATACGAGTAAGTGAAAGAAGCCAGATACAAAAGAGTACACTGGATACTTTCACTTACATTAAGTTCAAAACCAGGCCAAACTAATCTATGGTGTTAAAAGTTACGATGATGGTTATCCTTGGGGTCACAAGAGCTTCAGGCATGCTGGTTATGTTCTCTTTCTTGATCTTAGTGCTCACTACATGGGTATACTCAGTTTGTGAAATTAATTGAACTATAAACATGTGACTTGTGATTTTCTAAATTATTTCTGAATTTGTCTTAAATTGCCACATTTAAAGTCCAAAAAAGTTAATAAATAATACTTTTTTTAAAGTGTGAAAAGCACTGACAGAGAGCAAGAATCCTTGATACACTCACCCTTTCTACCATCAAGTGGTCACCCAGCCTTTGCTTGAATAAATTCCAGGGTCAGGAAGCTACTTACTATCCAGGCAGGTCACCTGTTAGAAAGTTTTTCCTTTACACTAAGCCATAACTTGCCTCCACACAACTTGCTCCAGTTGGTTGTTCTGTCCTCCTAGGAGGTTCCAAATCAATCTAATCTGTCTACTACCCACTGCTCTTCAAATATCTGAAGGAAGCTTCCACATCTGGGCCCCCAACTCAAGTCTTGACCTCTCCAGACTAAAGAGCCCTAGGCCCTTTGGTCACTCCTCAAGTATGGTTCTCAGTCCCCTCATGTCTCTTGATTGCACTTCTTTTATCTAGTGATGCCCAGAACAGAGCACGGTCTTCTAGGAGAGCCTAGAAGAGCAGAAAGAGCAAAAAGTAGAATCATCACTTGTAAATCTAGATAGTGTACTTTCTTATCAACACAGCCTAAGCTTAAAGTTCACATTACACAGTTCACTCCTGTTGAACAATCAGCTAAAAGCCCCCAGGTCTTTTTCACAAGTACCGTTAAGCCCCACGTTTACCTTCTTGTTAGGACAGTCTGCCCTCTGTTAGGACTCAGAACACTCATTTGGCCCCACTCCAATTCCCCAAAGCTAAATCTTGGAGATGGAGGAGTATCTGTTATGGAAACACCTCTGAATACAGTCTTTCCACTGCCCTCCCACTAAAAACCAAAAATGAAGTCTTTGTCTTAATACATCATCTCTTATCCTTGAATGAGCTCCATTTTAAAGTATATTGAGGGGAAGCAATGGGGGCATGGAGGAAGCACAGTTCCACCCAGCATCTCCAAAATCTGACCCAAAAGCAGCTGTTGCCCCGACCTCAACAAAGCCTGAGCAATGATGGGCACCCTCCTCTCTTTCCTTCTCCTTTCCTCTCCCAAAGTCAGCTTCAACTGGAGACGACCGCTGGTAGGTTTTGTTCACTTGGTCCGATGCCTTTGTGTGACTAGTAGGGGGTGAGGTTGAGAAGGAAAACGTGGCAGGGTGAGAAGGAATTTGATATTTTTCAAGGTATCTGAAATCAAAGGTATCTCTAAAGAAAGAACTGGGGGACATCCCTCTTATCTGCGAAACAAGGAGAAGACAGAGAAACATTTCTACATAAACTTCCAGGCAGCTTCACTGGGTATTTTTAATATCAAGACTAGATGGAAGGGAGATTCATTAAGCAAGGAAAACACCAGAAAACAGAACATGTGCAGGAGGACCAAGAGAACTGGGCTGGGAATTAGGGAGAAGGAGGCGATCAAAAAGAGAAGCTTGCAAAAGCCCCTAGTGGTGAGGGGCGACCTCTCCAAAAGGGCGCAGGGGTAGTGGTGCGGGGGAGGGACGCCGAATCCGGAACGCGGGGGGCGGGAGCGAGCTGGGGGGAGAAGCGGCTCACCTACCTCGTCCACGTCTGCTCCATTTTCCAGGCGCTGTCCTTCCTCGCAGGGCGCTCCTCACCCGGGAGGGGAAGCAGCCTGGGAAAATGAGAAGCCTGGCCCACGAATCTCCAGCGCAAAGAGCCTTTTCCTCCCCAGCTCCCTCCTTCTGTGCCGGCGAAGAGAGAGCTCTGCTCCCTGCTTTTTTAGAAAACCGATTTGACGTGGCCAAACCTCCGGCGAACGGTGCTACAGGCACAAGGGAGGGACTGTTCTCAGGAGGAAGCTGGACGTGGAGCGGAGCGGCGCCCGGAGCCGTTTGGGGAGCTGGGGCCAGAGGCAGCCCGGCGGTGCGCGCACACACTCCCAGGCTGAGACACGACTGGCTGGCACGAGTTGCTCGGCACCAGCTGAGCTGTCAACCGCGAGGGGAGGCGGGGCTCCCCACCGCCGCTGCGCTGGGGCTGAGCCGGCCCAGGTTCCCCGCTTCTGAACACACCCTCCGGCCTTCCCTGCCTGGATGATGTTGGCAGAAGAGGGCTTAGAGGACGCCGTACTGAGAAGCCCTCTGTCCCTCTCCTGTCCTGCTGAGGGGCTTTGGAAAAAAGCGATCAGTTGTCGGGAAGACTTGGAGAGGGGGTCCTCTCGTGTGCCTGCATCACCCCACCCGCAGGTAACCCCAGGGCCAGTGCTAGAGTCTAGGAAGGCTTGGGGTGCCATCCGGGCTGACTGCAGATGCACACACTAAACGGTCAGAGGACATGATACTGTTTTCCTGGAGATCTGCTGTGTCTGTCTCAGGCGCCCAGGAACTTTCCTCAGAAAGGGCAGCATCCTTACAAAACCTTGCAGCCTTTTTAGCTGCCTCCATCTCAGACATCCCCTGATTTTATGGTATCCTATCTCCCTGGGTTTCAATTTCCCAAACACAGAGGTACTGTGCTCTTCCACTAGCTTCAAGAGGGTAGAGGTTTCTTGAACTTCCCAGAACACTAGAAAAGCTTCAAGATAGTGGCCATCAGAACCGAGAATCTCCCCTGTATCTGTTCTAAGATCATGGAAAAGGGCTCTTTGGAGAAGGCGCTGCTTGAGACCCTGTATCATCTATTTATGTAACAAAGTTTAGACAAGTCAGACATGCTATAATTAACGTGCTTACAGCCTTGAAGCTCCTTTTTAGCTCTAAAATAAAACCTTTTTATTAAATGACATAATCACTGTTATTATTAGCATTACCACTGACCTTTTTTAATTTGCAGAAAGCTTTACAGTGCCCACATGTGGCAAAGTTGACTTAGCTATATTTGTTCCACAGATGATAAATTTGAGACCCAAAAGGCTCAAAATGTCTGTTAAGGTTCTAATACAGGTTGTCTTCTACATAGTGTGGTCCCAGAGACGTGTCCTCTGAAGAAAAGACCAACAAGCCTTCTCTAGAACAAGCCGATTCTCTCAGGTATCCTAAGAATTTTAACTCAGGAAGGACCCTAGCATGCCTGAGTATTGGTGAGACTGTGGGGAGCCTGTATTCTTGAAAGCAAACCATCATCCTGGCTCCCCTCTCTTGGATTAGTTCCCCTAATTATCAGTACAGAATAGGGGTTGGGAGGGCAAGATAACATTAAAACATTTGAGAGTTCAGAAATGTCTAAAAGGCCTCTAATCTAGAATCTCCCAACCTCAGCACAGCTTGTACGTAAGACCACACTACTCCTGAGCTTAGAACGTTTCCAGGAAATGTTTCAAGCTCCAGTTTGACCTGAGACAAGGCTCACAGGTTACCTGTGTTGGAAAGATTCTTCAGCTGCCTCTGAAGACAAAAATAGAAAAAAAAAGGAGTGGGGCAGGGAGAGTCAGATATCCATCTTCCATACCAAAGTTGGTGCTATATTTAGTTTTGTCTCAAATCAAATTATGGGCTACTGAGTTTGGAGAGGAACTCTGTCTACAGCCAGACATGTGCTGCATTCAAGAAATTATAGCATTAACTAGATAAACAGTGGAGTCTCAGAAGTGAGACTAGAAAATATGCTCATTTATTTTTAAAATAACTTTTTTTACAAAGTTCATAACACGTTAATTGTAAAAGATTTGAAAAATACAGAAAAGTATATAGAAAGTAAACTACCCATAATACCCAGATGTAACTAGTGTTAAAAGTTTCTTTCCAGTCTTTTAAAAGTATATCATCTAACCCAAACACTGAGTCTCTCTTACACATCTAAGAGTATATTATTGAAAAAAGGAATGTCTTTTTTGCTTTTAAAATTACATTTATTGTCAAAAGAACTAACTTTTGTCTTATATTTTAAAAGAAAAATATTCACTCCTATATCCACTCCTCCAGCACAACTGTTTAAATTTCTCCATATTCCCTACAATCATCATCCATATATATTACATATCTATTTGTATAGTTATAATTATGTACAGTTTATACATGTTTCTATTCTTCTTTTTTCATTTATTGGATATTTATCCATGTTGTTAGAGAATGTTAATATTTGCTATTCTAATGATTATATATTATATCATACCAATATAACCATAGTTTATTTAATAATATTCTATTACTGCATAGTTATACTGTTTCTAATATTAGACAATAAACGATGTCTTAATGAAGTTTTCCTACCTTCATTATTTTATTCTTTTGAATTATTTCCCTGGTATAACTTCTTAAGGTATAGGAATTTTACAGTAAAAGGACCTTCTAATTTTATCATATTTTATAGCCTCAAGAGCACTAGGAGTTATCATTTTAATTTTTCCTTATTTAATAGATAAGAAATAATTTAATAGTTGTAAGATATTTTAGATCTCTCTCTATATCTACCTAGCATATAAATAATTTAATATCATCTCATTTTACTTTATATTTATCAGAATACTAACTAGAAAGTTCCTATTTCATATGCTTACTTGCAAACCGTTGTCTGTAGTAGCTAGTCACGAAATCCCACTGTGTTGAGTCATTGTATTAGTTCTCTTTTCACTGAAACAATGCTGCTTAACAAAGAGCTCTCAAATCTCAGCATTGTACAACAAACATCCAGTCCCACTCAAGGACCTGTGGTTCAAGTATGGGTTGGGTGGGCATAGGTTCAAGTCTGCTCTGTGTATCTCTCATTCCAGGACCCACACTGAAGAAGTGGCTACCTGGGGAATATTCTTCTCATGGTAGAGAGTACAAGAGTGTAAGAGAGTTGGCAGAGACTTGTGATGTCTCAAAGTCTCTGCTCAGAACTGACACATTGTCCTTTCTGCTATATTCCATTCCCTAAAGTAAGTCACATGGCCAAGTCCAGAGTCATTAGCACAGAAAAGTGTACTCTGCACAGAGTGCAGAAGGGGTGAGTATTTGTGGAACAACAATACAATCTACCAGTTACTAAACGCTATCCTTTCTGGTTTTTTGTTAAGCTTTTCTCCTTGTGAATACTTGGTAGCTTTATTCTTCTCCATTCCATTTAAAGTTAGGTATAGAGGGCAGGGAGGATATAACTCAAGTGCTAGAGCGCATACTTCTCTCATGTCATAGGTCCCATGGATCATTATGGTAGAAAGTCACACATCTTCCTCCTTGTGTATCTCTCCTGGTTTTCTGGATTAGAACCCAAAGAATCTGTATAGGTAATGTTGATAAATTAAACCAGTCATGTTATTCTTTCTGAGTGCACTGCTCCTGAACTGGTCAATTGATTATGCTTCAGGAAATGTATGAACTGATGACAAGGGACAAAGAATAGGAAGGTATTTCTGTCTTCATACTCAGCTCCAAACACTCCAAGGGGACTTTTACCTTCCATTTAGTTTTTCTATTATTTCTTTTCCCTTCCTCCTCTTCCCAGCTTGATTCTGGGTAATAGGGACTGTTAAGCTTGATGTGGATTACTCCATGCACTATGAGGCAATAATAAAAATAACTATGTCTAACTTATTTTTTGCCAGGTTCTCTTCTAAAAGTGTTATATGTACTGACTTTTCATCCTAAGAATGGTGTAATGAGGTAGGTTCTGGTCACCTCTGCTTTGTAAATGACACATGTGAGGCTCAGGGAGGTAAAGTAGATGGCCTAAGTATACAAAGCTGAGATTAGAAACCAGTTTAGGTCTAAAATGTCATGTCACTATGTGCATTGCTTCCCTAATTTTAACCCCTAACACTCACTGAGACTTAGATAGGAGGAAAATATGCCTGCAACCTCTGTCACTTCACTGACCACTACAGTCGACTCAGCTGACTTGGTTAATCAGTAGAAGTCTTCTTTGTCCCGCACAGCTCCATGTCCATGTCTCTAACCCTGGGTTTAAAAAGAAAGTCCTTTCCAAACAGAGAGGAATCATTCTGCAGGCAAGGACAAAGTGTCTGGGATAGATTAAAGATGGCCACAAATTATTTCCTTCTTCTCCCATTGAAATTCACCTCCCCTTGAATCTGGGTTGACCTTAGACTTACTTGACTATAGAACACAATATAAGAGACGTTCTGAGACTGCCAGGGCTAATTCAAATGGGAGCCTTGCAGCTTCATGCAAGACTCTTGCGGGCACTTGTTTTTGAAGCCCTGAACTGCCAGATAAGAAATTCCCATGCTAGAGAAACCATGTGGAGAAGCCCTGAGACTACATGGAGAGAGGGAGGGGCCTAGCTGAGCCCACCATCTAGCAGTGCCCATCAAGGTGTCAGGCATATGAGTGAAGCAGCTTGAGACCTTCCAGATCAGTTCAGCCATCAGCTGGACATCATCAAGCAACTCCAGCTAGGGCTAGATAGAGTAAGTTTGCCCTGCTGGGTCATGCTAGAATTACTGATCCCCCAAATCATAAGAAATAATACAACATTTTTTTTTGTGTGTTGAGCCATAAGTTTTGGAGTAGTTTCCTAAGTAGCAATAGATAACTGAACGACATCTGGTACCTGTAAGTGGTGTGTTGCTGTAACAAAAACCCCAGAGTAGTGGCAGAGTCCTTGGGACCTGGATGCAGCAGAAGCTGGGAGGAGTTCTAGGAGAATGTGAGTGAAAGCTGGAGGGACAGCGAGGAGACTGCTGGAGAGACTGTGGAGGCTGAAAAAAAAATGACGTGTGCCATATACTGGCAGAAATTTAGCAAAACCATTACCCATGGGAATGTGGAAAAGAGAAAATATATCTAATAAATGGGTAAATTCGGCAAAGGAAATTTTTAAGACAGAATTTCAAAAGCCCTAACTGGTTTCTTCTAACCACATATGATAAGGTATGGATAGAAAATTAAAGGCTAAAAAAATAAATGAGTTTTAAAGCAGAATTTAGAGGAAATATAAGGAGTCAGGATTTGCTAGGTTCAAAAATCAAACTGCTTCTCATCTTCAGTCTCTCCAGATAGCAAAACCTTTCAAAAGATGCAGTAGTTTTAGGGTAAAAATCAAATCTAACATGTTAACTATTAGACATATGGTTAAGAACTCAAGAAGATATAAGGTGGTGCCTTATATATCATTTCAGTTAAACAAAAAGGCCTGTAAGGGTCTTAAGGGTGTGCCTTTCTACTAGGCTTCTAAAAATTTTAAAGACCCATTATTCTACAGTAGCCTCTCAGGCAGCCCAAGGTAGAGAAGAGCTTGTTTCAGAATAAAATGTGGGTATGGCTTTTGTCTCAAGGAGCTAATTATAAAATAGTACAAAAGATGCCCTCAGAATTTTTAAGCAAATGCCAGCATGGACTGAAAGGGATTAACACAGTACAGCATGAAAAGATACCTTTAGACCTTCAACCTGCTACTGAGAGAAAGCAGACTGAGAAAGTTATCCAACTGCAAAAAAAGGACCACTTCTTACAAAAAAAATAAGAATGACTCAAAGAATGGAACCAAGAGGTCTTTAGATCAAGAGAAGCCATATTCAAGGAGCTGTACCTCAGAAGCCTCATTTTCACCTGAACTTGATTTAGATGGTGAGATTCTGGACTTCTGAGTCAATACAGTCAATGTTATGAAACTTTTGGAGGCTTTGGGAGGGAGTGAGTAATGCACAGGTGATGTTTATGGCTGAAAGGTGGAGGAATATGGTAGATTAAAGATGAAAGTTGAAATTCTTTGCTATTTCTCCCATTGAGAGATGGAGTCTAATTCTCCTTCCTTTGAATCTGGGCTGATCTTAGTGACTTGCTTGACCCATGGAATGCACTTCTAGGTCATAAATTCTGAGGTTGGATTATAAGACTTGCAGCTTCCTCCTGGGCCTCTTGATATACTGAGCTGCGATGAAAAACGTCTGACCCCCTTGCTGGAGAGATACTGAGGGAGGCCCTGAGACCACTTGTGAGCTATCACCCAGCAGTCTGCAAGACAGCATCAGGCATCACTCGGATTCTATGCCTTATGTGAGTGGCGTTGTTTTGGGACCTCCAGAGCAGCCCTCAGCTGAATACCACTGAGTGACCCAGTGAATGCCACATTAAACAGATAAATTGCTCAGCTGTGACCTGTCCAAATTCCTGACCCACAAAATCATGAGACAATAAAATGGTCTTATGTTAACCCACTAAGTTTTGAAGTACATCGTTATGCAGAAATAGACAACTGGAGCAATGCCTTAAAATGTACACAGTAATTCTGATACGTTATATCATTCATTCATTCATTCAAAAATACTTACTGAGAACCGTAAGGTGTCAGAACCTATTCCATATGCTAGGGACACAGCTGTCAAAAACAAAACAAACCCCAGCAAATATCCTGTTTTCATGGAGCTTACAGTCTACTGGGATAGACAGACAATAAACAAAGAAATAACTACAATATGCCAGATGGTGGTAAGTGCAATGAAGAGAAACCAGGCAGTGTTAGGAGAGCATTCCAGCAAGGGAACCCTCTTTTATAAATGAGGAAAAGGGGCCTTAGAGATACTGAATGGCAGACCAGCAAGAGAAACAGGTTCCCAGGTATAATAAAACTAGAGCCTCTTGTGGTGAGAAACTGTCCAATAAAATTCATAAATTCAAATCTGTTGTCTATATTATTAGTGCAACAGAGAAAACGAATGCACAGAATTGAGGCTTGGATGGATGTGCCTGGTTACTTGGCATGCAAGTCATCTGGAGAGAAAGGTTGTAAGTATATGAATTGAAAGCTCTGCCCTTCAGTAGCTGGTGTAGGTCAGAGGTTGGGGAGATGTGTGACTCTGGGGACTATATATCATAAGTGAAGTGACAGCTGTGCCTCAAGGCAGCAGTGATCAGGACTGGGAGCAGTTTATGAGACATTGGGAAATACTCCTTGGGATAAGCAGAAGTTCTTGTGATGGGGAAGGGGACTTTGTAAAAGACTTCATTTCCTAAATGAACAGGTGGGAGTTCAGGGGTAGCTAATCCACATGAGACTTTATTCCCACAAGCTAATAAAACTCAGGGGCAATTTGGCTACCTTAGTTCATTCAGCTCAACATTAGTTCAACAAATGCTTACAGTGCATATGCTAGGCATTATACTACGTGTTTAAAATCTAGTGTGGAAAGTGAGGTAAGCATTCGTCAAACCATAATACAAATCAGATTGTGTAAGTGCTATGATAAAGGGACAAAGGGGAACATAAAGGAGGCAGTGATCAATTAAATTTGATCGGAGAAAGTTTCCTAAAGAAGATAGCACCTGAGTAGGGTCCTGAAGGATGCTAGTAATACAAAACTTTGTATTTTTTGTATGTATTCTATATATATTAGGATTGCAAAAGACAGCACTTTTATTTAAAAATTTAAATTTTCACTGGTAGAAGGAGAAATGTTCCCAGTCTCCTCTGAGTGACTGCCTAGGGTCCCTTTCACCTGGATGAGCCTTAGTGTAGCTGATGTCACTGGCTAAGGGAGACTTGCATTCAGATCTCCGCCCACCCCACCACCACCATCAATTTCCAGCCTTGTGATTTTGATGAGTTACTTAAACTCTGTGCTTTAGTTCCCTAAGTTGTAAGCTAAGGTTACAATAATAACTACCTAATAGGATACTTGTGAGAACAAAATGAAATAATACATGAAACGTCTTCAATTCATTGCCCAGCACATTCTAAGCATTCAATAAATCATAGCTATTCTTTCACTAATGTTTGCATACCAGGCCAGATTCCAACCCTGTATAGAAGTCATGGATTTTAATTTCAGTTCTGCTCCAAATTGCTCTCTAAGGCTAGGCCAGTGATCCAGATTTTCCATTTCTCAGCTTTCGGATTTATCATATGAGATTGAGGCACTGAGAATGAAGCTGAGTAAACATTTCCTGGGTGGTTCTAGGGAAAAAAGAGTGGATATTTCCTCCATCTTGTATTCCTCCCTTTATCTCAAAACTTCTCTCCCTATTTTGAGTAGTGTGTGTGTGTGTGTGTGTGTGTGTGTGTGTGTGTGTGTGTATTCACACTTCACTAGCTAGCCTTGTCTGTCAGCTGTAACAAAAACCTCAAGGAAGGAAATAATGACCCAGCCTTCAGACAGCTGGTGGTAATTTACTCATACAATCCCCCTCATCCTTTCAACACCCACTATTTATGTGGATCTGATGTTGGAGGAGGGGGAATCATGCAAGAAATGTGGCATGTAAACATCTAGGAAGGGGTCTAAGACAGTAAAGAAAGACTTGTGTGAATTACCTAGATGATTCTCCTTGCTTTGAACATAGATATTGGGCCTTAAAAATGGAAGGGACTGACGTGAAAGTTAATAAGTAAATTTCTGTAACCAGAAACAATACTGGAATAAATTCAACAAATAGTTTTCAAGGCATTCATGACAATTGCACCATCACTAAAATCTGAGTCATTTTCTAGGACAAGACAAGCAGTTCCAGTCTGAGGCCAAGAGTAATGCATCAGGCAATACAGCCCTCTTAAAACAACAACAACAACAACAACATGGGAAAATAAGTGGAAGGGGGAACTTTCTGGGTAGTGGAAATATCCTATGTGTCAACTGAGGGGTTGGGTATACAAGTACATATATTTGTTAGAATTCACTTAATTATGTCCTAAGACCTTTGTATTTATTTCACTGAATGTAATTTTTTTATCTTTAAATAAACAAACAAAAACAGAAATGAATAAAATTTTAAAAAAAATGGAGATTATAACTAAAGGCATTGTGTGATCCTGGTTTAGAGCTCAGATTTGATTCTGAATTAGAAAACATATTGCTAAGGACAAGGCAGCCATGTAGCTATAGTTCCTGCCTCTGTTTCTTATAGCCTGCCATCTACTAGCTTGTCTTCCAATCGATCGCGGTGGATTTCTCTGGATTAAAAATTCTGGCAGACACTAAGAATCTCTAGTGTTCTGTCACCTTTATAGATTGAACTGTATATGTATGTATATATGTTATCTTTCAAATATATGTATATATACATTTTCATATATGTGTGTGTATATTTATCTACAACATAAATCAGTTTTTAAAACTTTCAATTTTTACAAAAATTAAAAAAATTTAAACATATGGAAACGTTGCAAAAATAGTACAACGAAGTCCTATAAAGCCTTCACTTGATTCATGGATCATTAACATTTTGCCACATTTGTTTTCCCTCTCCCCCTCCCACACCCATTTACTGATAAACCACATGAAGGATGCAGACCTTTCACCTCTAAATATTTCAATGTGGATACAACATTGTAAAATGACTATAACTCAATAAAAAGATTTTATATATTAAAAAATAAATAGATATTTCAGTGTGAAATAGTAAGGTATGTTCATTTATAAGAATAATAAAAATTATTAAATTTTATAAAAGAATATACCACCTTTCCCAGGTCAGCTTTTTCACTATTAAACAGGATCTGACTGACATATTTGTATTGAATTCATTAACATCAAGAGCTCTGCCTGATAGCTTTTTGGCTCAAATCTGCACAACCAAGAGGACGCATCAAAATAATCACTCCCAGGACTAAGGCGAAATACACAACAAAAACAAATTTCCTCTTCTACGCTTAGAACTACTTGAAGTCAATTTCTTGGCAATTTAAAACAGCTATCTGTCCTTTCTTCCAGTTGGCAAGAGTTCAGAAATGTTGAGATATAGCCTCAGAAAGCCTCACACAATCAAGAAAAAATTTTAATGAGAAAAATCCCACATTCGTATACACACTTTTGTTTAATTTTCATCTTAGCATATAAGAAGATAAAATACTGAGCTGTGGAGTTCAGTATCAAACATCTGGCAGTCCTAGACACAAAATGAGCCTACCTCAACAGTCCTTTATCCTTGCAAAGTTCGGGTATAATGGCTGTCAGAGTTAATCCCATCCTAGACTGTATCAGTTCAGTAAAAGAACACATCCAACATTAACCACCATGATTCCTTTCAATTGAAATAATCTTAAATTAGACAAAAGGGTTTCTCATTTCTAGGCTAGATCTGTGGTGTACCAATAGGTATAGAAGTACTTGCTGACTCTAAATCAAAGGTTATGATAGAAAGGAAAGAATGATTGCATCCTCTGTTTATTGGCTCCGGTAAATTCTCAGGGGATAGAGGGAGGGAAAAATCAAGGCCAGAAGGTCCCTGATGCTGATGGACTGATTCAACTGGTTTAAGCTTTTGATTCAACTGTGAAGGTGTTCAGGGCTGGACCTAATGGGAGGGGAGGGAGGGACTCACCTGTGGTGCAAATTTTAAAAGATGTCAAAAGCTCAGTAATCAAGACAGACGATACTTTAATGCAATATTTTTTTTAAAATTAGTGGAAAAAAATCCATGATGAACAAAATGTCAACATTTTAAATAAAGACAGGATCTGCCCCTGCATTTGCACGATCCTGGGAGTGAGTTGCCTTCCTTGCTTCACTCTGGTCGGTATCCTGGTTGTCTACCCTGGATGGGGTGACAAGAGCCTAACCAGTACTCTCTAGTGCTGTGTCCTGCTGACCTTGTTGGCAGCAGCTCTCTGTGCATTAGGAACTGCCAGACCTCAGGTGGTACCTTTAAGACACCACAGGGCAAATCTCAGTCTAGGCCAGCTCTTCCAACCTCCTTCCCAAATAGTTTCAAGGTTCAAGGGGAAGTTTCTGGGTTTTATGGGGCAACAAGGAAATGGCAGAACAAGTGATAAGGGGAGATGGAAGAGGGGAAAAAACAACTCTTTACCTCGAGTTGCTACTGCTAATGTGATTAGAAAGAATGTTTAAGAGCCTCTCCTTTTAAGAAAACCCTGAGCCCCAACTCTCGGTTTGAGGTACTTGGCCACTCAACTCAAAAACCAAATCTGCCTCACCTGTAGTCTTTCCGTCACATAGAACACAGTTGGCTCTGGAAATCAAAGAAGCCAGGCCACCTCCTCCATACAGGCAGCAGTGCACTCCAGCTGCTTAGGAAATTTCACCACACTGGAGCCTCTCTCTCCTTTGGCAGGAACTGCCCATCCACGAGTGCCAAACCTGATCTTGTGACAGTGCAAGCCACTGACAGGTGCCCCCTGCTGGCAGAACCTATCTTACAGAATCAGCCTCACCATTGGGCCATTAGCTGGGACATAAACGCTCCAGTAATCACAGTCACCAATATACCCTCTGGCCCTTACAGTGGACTTGCTTCACATTTACGTCACCTGCCAGGCCCTCTGTAGGCACCAGGTATTTGCACGTTCCTTCAGAGGGCCCACCTGGTTCCTAGAGGTGGAGCACAGAGGCCTTCCTTCTGCCTTTCTACATACATCTGGCCTCACAAGGCCAGCCTGTCTTGCTGGTTTTGGTTCCCTTGTGCAATTTTTTTTTTAAACCTACCCTTTGGGCAGGACACTGGAGTCACAGCTCTGAACTTGAGCCTGGAGAGCTGAACCATTTGCCAGGCTCCTGATGGTCCCTTCACCTGGGGCCAGACACTGCTGCTTCCAGTTTTTTTTCATGGAAGTCAGGACCCTGGCTTTTTAGCTCAATTTCCAGCAGCTTTATTTTTAGGGGTTGGGCCTTGCTTGTGGTGCTCCCTGACATCCAACTTCTGCCTGTGGGGCTAGGACAGACCGAATGGGGAACTGGCCTGAAAGGGTGGGGTGAAGGGAAGGGAAGTCCTGAGGGCCAGCGGAGACAGGAGGGAGGCAAGATACATGAAAATCTTTTAAGGTCCCACTGAAGCAAGGAAAAGAGAAAAAAGCTGCAGTTGCTGAAGAGCTGAAGTTGAAGATGGAGAAAAACTAGCCCCCCTGTCAAACTAGAAGAGTAAAAAGAGGGGATAAAATTTAGAGATGCACCAAAATTTGGCATTGCCAGTGAGCCTAAATCTGCTATTTGGCTCTGGCTTCGGCAAACCCAACAATTGAATGCTGACTTCATATTGTTTCTCACATCCCTGAACTTGTGCTCCTGTGGGTTACCGTAATATCTCAACAGCATAACACGTCAGTAATTCAAATAAAGTATGCCATTTAGATTTTTGTTAATATCTGAATATTCACTCTCAAATACACGTAAGTATTCTAGATAATAATATGGAATGCAAATCTCCTTGTGTGATTTACATGTTCAACTTCTATTAATCCTTTAAATAATTTAAATTTTAATTATTACTTCAAGAGTGAAATGATGCAACAACAACAACAAATAATATAATTTATATTAGAAACACACTCCAATTTGGTGGCAAGCACTGTTGCACTGTAGTGCATACGAGAGACAAAGGATATACCAACTAGGATCTTTCTTGAGTAAATGTTACTAACGAGTATGACTTAGGGACCATCACTGTAAACCACATGTACAAGGTGGTCTCCCAATAGGTCATGTAAGGCAGAGCTTCCCAACCAGTGCACCTTTTTTTTTTTTTTTTGCTGCAAATGAGTCACATTGTCTCTCTAGAAATTGATCTCGTCAACCCTTAAGGCATCCAGGAAGACAGCCAGAGTCTGTCTTTGCCAGAAATATCTTCTAGGGATGCTTGGAGAGTTGACTGTGCAAGCAGAGTCTGAGGTTGTTTATTTTCTGAGGATGCAGTTGAAAATCTTGAACATGACATACATAGCTTGGCATAGTCTTTGGCCTCAGCTCTGGTTATACTCCTCCCTGCTTTTTGTACTTGACCTGTACTAGCCTCACTGCAGAAGGAAAGAAGGGAAGGAATAAATCCTGTTGTTCCTCTGATTCCCAGGAGTTCAGGTAATGGATGCAGACTGTAGTAGGAAGTCTCTAAGAGGGCCCCCAGTGATCCTTGGTAATCATAGTCTTAGTATAGGAAAGAGATTTATTATAAGAGATTGGCTCATGTGATTATGGAGGCTGCTGCCTGGAAGCTGGAAACCCAAGAAATTTGATGATGTGGTTCTGAGATCCTGAGGGCCCATGGTGTAACTCCCAGTCTGAGGTCCAAAGACTGATATCCTACCTCAGCAGTCAGGCAGAGAGACAGCAAATTCTGCCTTCCTCCATCTTTTTGTTCTATTTAGGTTCTCAGGGGATTGCATGGTGCCCACCCACATTGGGGAGGGCAATTAGTTATAGTCAGTCTACTGATTACAAATACTAATTTCATCTGGAAATAGCCCCACAGGCTCACCCAGAAATAATGTTTAGCCAAATGTCTAGGCACCCTGTTATCCAGTCAAGTTGGCACATTAAATTAACCATCATAGCCCCTAAATTTTGGGGTAATTGGCTGTGTAGCAATGGATAACTGATACATAGACTCCTGAACCTTCCCTCAATCCAAGGTCGTGCTGTAGAGTTAGGGACCTAGCCTTCCATTCACAAAAAAAGTTACTATTCTTTTTACAGTAAAGAAGGACAAAGATTTCAGAGAACTTATTTAAGGGTGCACAACTGGAAACTAGATTTTTTGGTGAAAATGAAGGGAATGATAAGAGTAGTTTTGTAAGACCATTCTGTAGAATATACTGCGCCTAGCTTTCTCTCTTTAGAATGTGCCTTTAATTACTACCAAGAACATTCTTTTTTTCTTTTAGGAGATGTGTGAAATTCATGAAAACCCTTCTTGTTGAGATTACAATAAAGCTGTACATTTTAGTTGCAATATTAGTTGTGGAGACTCCAAAGTCAAGATTTATATAGCAATGAGGCACAATTTAGAGATTGGAATATTGTGGAGACAAAAAGGATGCTAAAATATGGTATTGTTTCTGTTTGTACACTGAGGTCACTTGTTCATGTTAACATTTCTTTCATTGATTCCACTTTCTCTGAGCAAGTGTTGTATGGTCAAATGTGAGTGCGCATGAGCACACACACAGCGGACAAAAGCCCCCCATTATGGGAACGCATGTGCCTGTTGTTCCGGGCAGTGAGCCCAGTTTGCTTTAAGTCTTTGTTATGTGAACCGTGTCCCAGATTCTCTTTTGAAATGTGCAATTCACCCAATTTTATTAACCTGAATATGGAGCTTTTTTGACAGATTCTCAGTCATGTCTAGGTACACTTCCTTTTGTTTTAAACAGGTCATTTATTTCTCTGCATTGACCTTCAGGCGTTTTGCCATGTGAACTGAAAGCAAACCCTCTCAAGGTCAGATTTTTAATAATGCAGTTTATTATTTTCAAATAGATGACATTTCACACTTGTTATGCTAATTTTGAGACCAGACCATTTTTTGACAAAGCTCTATCAAAGGCTTTTTGTTTTTTTGTTGTTGTTTTAATTTTAAGGCAAAGCAAATCTAGGGTCATTGAAAGGAAAAAAATTTTAAAGCATATGAGATAGACAAAAATAATTAATGCACATGAAACAAAAATTTAGCACCTGCCACTTAAGCACCACTTCTACCACTTCATAACTGTGTGATCTTGCCAAATTATTTATTTACTCTTTCTATAAAAGCAGGTGTAATGATAGCATCTTTCCCACAGAATTGTAGTGAGGATTAAATGAGATTATGCTTATACGTTGCTTAAGATATGGCCTGGCGTGTAGCAAGTACTCAATAAATATTATTAATAATGCAAATTATACATGTAATAATGATCACAGTGATAATGCTGCTGCCATGGACGTCAGGGATCCAAAATCTAAATCACAGAATTCTGTTTGGAACTCCTGTGAGATCTAGTACAGATCCCTATACTTATGAGGCTGCTCTGGCACATAAGACTGAGAGAACAAGGAGCCTGAAGAGCCGTTGGAGTGGCCTGAGGCAAATATCCCCTTGCCGGCTATGTTCCCTCCACGAACACTACCACCATCTGGTCAACATATGCAACCCTCTGTGAAGGTATTTTTTATTTTAGCCAGGGTCTCCTCCACAGGAGTCACCTCCATCCCTCTGTCCCCTCACCTAACACCCACCACCCGGGTACTGAGTGGGGATAAAACTTCAACTAGGGTTAAGCAAAAAAAAACCTCAACCAGAGGTTTCAAGCTCAGCTTAATAGAGAGACTCCAACAATGGTGTTGTCTCTTTCCTTCTCTCATTTATTTTCTGTGCTGGTTTCATTTCCAGCGTCTGCAAGGTAGCAAGTTATCTGCCCACGAGCCTGGGCCCACATCCTCCTTCAGGTTTACATCCGTTAGAAGAAAGGTTGCATCTTTCAGGAGGCTTCGGAAGAATCCTATCCTAACTTGAGTCAGTGCCTATTCCTGAACTAATTCCTGAGGCTATGGGGAAAAATTATGCTCTTTAAAAAAAAATTGCATTTAAAATTTGTTCACACTTAAAGACTTTATTTTTCAGAGCAATTTTGGATTTAATTTATTCTTTCTTAAAAGGCCTGTGTTCATCCAATACACCAGTGATCCTGTTGGCTTTACCTCCAAAACATATTTTGAATCTGTTCACTTCCTACCAGCCCCACTGCTGCCACTGTGATTAAATCACCATTATCTTACATCTGGATTACTTCCTGGAATAGTCTTCAAAGCAGCCTCCCTACTTCCACTCTTGGAAACACTCTTTCACTTTTCTACTCCTAAAGTCTGTTCTACAATAGCAGAGTGATATTTCAAAACATTTTCCAGATCACATCATGCTCCTGCTTCAAACCTCTTTGGCTTTCCAATGTCCTTAGAATAAAATCAACTTCTTACTATGGCCTACAAGGTCTCATGTGACCTAGCCCAGCCTGCCCTGTCCCCCTGACCTCTTGCCATTCTCCCTTTGTTTAGCCTGGTCCAGTGCCCTGGTCTTCTTTGTGTTGCTCAAACACACCCAGCTAATTCCTACCTTAGGGGTTTTACAATTGTAGTCCTCCCATCATCTTCCTCAGTCCCTCTCTAACCAATGATTCTATTTTATTTTCTTTATAAACTTTATTATTGTCAGATAACACCTTATTTGTATATTTATTTGCTTGTTTTATGTCTGTCTCTTCACCAGTCCTACTACAGCTCCATTAAACTTAAGCTTGTGAGGGTAGAACCTTTTTCAGATAAGCTTGTTCTTTATTCTATTCTAGCACCTAGAATTATGCCTGGCATTGCATACCTACTTTTTGAAAAGAAGAATGAACCAACTTTGGCTAAATTAAGTTTCTAAAAAGAGGCTACTGGCAGGGGAGACAAATCAAAGGAACAGTGGAAGACTCAAAAAAAACAAAAAAACAAAACCAGGTTCAGAAAGGGCATAAGTAGGGGAAGCAATAAGGACCCAGGTAGCAAGAAGAAGCTAACTGGTCCCAATCATCTCTCCCACTCTTGTGTTGCTCCATGAAGATGTGATGTTCCTGTAGAGAGTTGAGTTGTCCCAGTGTGGGTCTCATTACCCTCATTTATCTAGGAGATGGCTGGATACCTTAATAGACTGTCCCATCAGGACTTAAATAAAACAATGGTGGAAAAGGTAATTCTTCAAAGGAAATGTAGGGTTATTGTTAAAAGAAAGGAGGAATGAATAAACGCCTCCACAGGAAAGGAAGGAAGGAAGGAAGGAAGAAAGGAAGGAAGGAAGGAAGGAAGGAAGGAAGGAAGGAAGAAAGAAAGATAGAAAGAAAGAAAGAAAGAAAGAAAGAAAGAAAGAAAGAAAGAAAGGAAGGAAGGAAGGAAGGAAGAAAGGAAGGAAGGAAGGAAGGAAGGAAGGAAGGAAGGAAGGAAGGAAGAAAGAAAGATAGAAAGAAAGAAAGAAAGAAAGAAAGAAAGAAAGAAAGAAAGAAAGGAAGGAAGGAAGGAAGGAAGAAAGGAAGAAAGGAAGAAAGAAAGAAAGGAAGAAAGGAAGAAAGGAAGAAAGAAAGAAAGGAAGAAAGGAAGGAAGGAAGGAAGGAAGAAAGGAAGGAAGGAAGGAAGAAAGGAAGGAAGGAAGGAAGGAAGGAAGGAAGGAAGGAAGGAAGGAAGAAAGATAGAAAGAAAGAAAGAAAGAAAGAAAGAAAGAAAGAAAGAAAGAAAGAAAGAAAGGAAGGAAGGAAGGAAGGAAGAAAGGAAGAAAGGAAGAAAGGAAGAAAGAAAGAAAGGAAGAAAGGAAGAAAGGAAGGAAGGAAGGAAGGAAGAAAGGAAGGAAGGAAGGAAGGAAGGAAGGAAGGAAGAAAGAGAAAGGAAGAAAGGAAGAAAGGAAGAAAGGAAGAAAGGAAGAAAGGAAGAAAGAAAGAAAGAAAGAAAGAAAGAAAGAAAGAAAGAAAGAAAGAAAGAAAGAAAGAACATGTTTGCAATAATCCCTGGCCTGGTATCATGTCATCTACAAGACATCTGCTTTACTGTAATATAAACTGATGCGTGCCTAAGAAATGCAAATAGATCTTAAGATTAACTTAAGCCAAATAAAAGCAGAGAAATACGTCTTTTGAACATCTGTTCAAAACCATACAACACACTCAAAAGATAGGCTCTTAAATGTTTTCTCTCTCTTAAGCATCAGGAGAATTTAGAGGTCAGGAGACAGTTCTTCAAGACACCTCCTTTTGGATGTCCCACACAAAAGTGATTCATTTCCCTGATACTTCTCTTACCATATTATCTCTTGTTAATGACATGAGCAATCATTCATAGTTGACCTAGAAATTTAAGAGTAGCTCATTTCCTCCCTCTTCTTCATTCCCCACGCTTCACTGAACAACAAGTCCCATCAATCCTACCTCAGAAATTCTCAAATCTATGCCTTCTTCCTCATTCCTACCACCACTGCCTAAGTTCAGGCCCTTATCACTTCAGACCTCAAACCACTCATAACAGCTTTTTAATTATGCTGTCTCTTTACTCAACCTACTTCACCCCATATCCCACACAGTGGTCACATTTATGGTTCTAAAACAAAGATCTAAGTCAGTACCCTGCTTAAAAATCTTCTAGAGCTCCACACTGCTTATCAAAAACAAAAACAAAAACAAAAACACAACCACCTTTAAGCCTTGGTTTGAGTGACGGAATACAAAAGTTTCTCAGAATTGTTTTTGAATGCAATAGTTCTTCCATTCAGTGGTTCTCTAACTTTACCGCACATGAGTGCTTTTGGACATGAGAGGAGGGTCTCAGTCACAACAGTCTGGTTTAATTGGTTGGAGCGGGGTCTGTACACCACTTGTTTATTTTTTTTTAATCTCCCCAAGTAATTTAAATGTGTAGCCAGGGTTGAAAAATACAATTTAAAAGATAGCTAGAAAGACACTTTTACTTCCAAACAGCATATTTACTACCACTCACCCTGTCAGAAATAACTAAAAACCTGGACAAAATATATGAAACAAAGATTTTCAGACACTGGGTATTAGGCAACACAGATTGTGATCCCAGAGAAAAGAGAAACACAATTGGCCTCGTTTACTTCTTAGAGAGAATTTATAGTTGGCAGTGGTAAGAGAGGGAATCAAGGCAGAGCCCAGTTATCTCCCTACGTTGAGATAAAGCTAGGAATTTGGGAAGATCAAGGTAGCAAGAGTTCACAGAGCAGAATATCAGAAAAGAGAAAATTCCAGAGATCTGCAGAGGGGCCCCCTTGAGTATTCAGCTGTGTACCGATTAGCACGTTTGTGTGAGGAAACTATAGCTGGGGCAAAAACCACATCACAGAATCAGACGGACAATCCTCTTGGCTCACACAAGACTGAAAATAGTTTGTTTCCCCAACAAATGAAGTAGAAAAAAATTCACAATTCATGGGACATTGGCTAGAGTACTCAAAGGCATCAGCCCAGTAGTGGGGAAAGTTATGAAATGCTTCTTGGGTCTACCTAGCAAACCTTAAAAAGAAGACCCAAATGGGTCAGATTTCTTCCAAGCAACTTAACTATGTCCTAGAATAAAGCTCAAGAATATTTACAAAAATACAAAATTATCTAGCACCCAACAATAAAGTGCCTGATATGTGGCATCTGATCACATATCACCAGGTATACAGAGAAGCAGGAAAACACTACTCAAAATGAAGAGAAAAATCAATCACTAGAAACCAACTAGGAATTGACATGAGTTTTAGAATTAAGTCAATTTTTATAACATTCCATATATTCAGGAAGGTAGAATAAAGACTGATCAAGTTAAATAAAATATATGGAAGTTATTTTTTTAAAAAGACACAAGTCAAACTTCTAGGGATGAAAAAGACAATTATCTGAGATGAAAATTACACTGAATTACTCCCAAATGGGATTCTACTTTACACCCATTAGGGTGGCTATTATTATTTTTTAGAAGTTGAAAATAACAAGTGTTGCTGAAGATGTGGAGAAATCAGAACCATTGTGCACTAGTGGTGGGAATGAAAAATGGTGCAGAAAATAGTACGGAAGTTCCACATAGAATTATCATGTAATTCAGCAATTCCACTTCTGGGTAAATACTCAAAAAACTGAAAACAGAGGCTCAAACAGGTATTTGTACGCCAGTGTTTATAGCAGATTCACAATAGCCAAAAGGTGGAAACAACCCAAATGTCCACCAAAGAATGAATGGATAAACAGAATGTGATTATATATATAATGGTATATTATTTAGCTGTTAAAAAAGAACAGAATTCTGACACATACTACAACATGGTTGAAACTTAAAGACATTATGCTAATAATTTTCCTTAGAATTCTGTCACACATTTAAGGAAGAAATAATGCCAACTCTACACAAACTCTCCCCAAAAAAAACAAAGAGGAAGGAATACTTCCCAATACTTCATCTTATGAGGCAAACATTATCCTTACACCAAATCCAGACAAAGATATTACAAGCGAAAAACACAAACCAATATCCCCCTTGAACATAGATGCAAAAATTCTTAACAGAATTTTAGCAGCTCTAATCCAACAATATAGAGGGGATAATATATCATGCCTCAGTGGGATTTACTTCAGGAACTCAATGGTGATTTTAACATTCTTAAATCAATTAAAGTAATTTACCATATTAATAGAATAAAAAAGAAAAATTATATATGAATCTCATTAGACGTAAAATCAAACATCTATTCCTAATGAAAATGCTCAGAAAATTAGGAATGGAAGGGAACTTCCTTAACCTGATGAAAAGCACATATGAAAAACCTATTACTATACTTAATAGTAAAAGATCAGAAACAAGACAAAGATATTTGCTTTTACTATTTCAATTTAACTTTGTACGAGAGGTGCTTGCCAGTGCAATAAGGCTGAATAAATAAATGAAATAAAAGATATAGATAGAGATTGGAAAGAAGGAAGTAAAACTCTCTCTCTCTCTCCTTCTCTTTGTGTGGGTGACATAATTATCACATAAAAAATTCTGTGCAAGCTACAAAAAACTACTAGAACTAAACAGTGAATTTAGCAAAGCTACAGGACATAAGACCAATATACAAAAGTAAATATGAACTAGCAATGAACAATCAGAAATTAAAAATTTAAAGACATCATTTATAATAGAATTAAAAACATGAAGAATTTAAGGATAACTGTCTCATAAGATGTATAAAGTCTGTATACCAAAAACGTAAAACACTACTGAGAGAAATTAAAGAAGAATTAAATGAAGGTTTCTCAACCTCAGTCACTATTGATGTTTTGGTTTGGATCATCCTTCATTATCAGAACTGTGACATCCTATGTATTGTAGGATGTCAATCAGTATTCCTGACCTCTATCTGCTAGATGCCAGTATCACCTTTGCCATGAGTTTTGATCATCAGAAATGTGTCTAGATACTGTCAAATATCCTTTCTGAGATACAATTGCCTCTATTTGGGAACCACCGACCTAAATAAATGAAGAGATATACCATGTTTATGGGTCATAAGACTCAATATTGTTAAAATATCAATTCTCTCCAAATTAATATATAGACTCAATACAATCCCATTCAAATTCCCAGGAGGCTTTTTGTCTGTATTGACAAGTGGATTCTAAAATGTGTATGGTTATGCAAAGAACCTAGAATAGCCCAAACAATTTTGAATAAGAAGAACAAAACTGGAAGATTTGCACTACATTATTTCCAGACATAAAAACATAGTAATCAAGACAGTGTGGTATTGGTCTAAAGATAGATGAATAGATTAATGGAACAGAATAGGGAATTCAGACATAGACTCACATACATATGGACAAATGATTTCAATAAAAGTGCCAAGGTAATTAAATGGAGAAGGGATAAATTTATCAACAGTGATGGAACAACACTATATGGGGGAAAAATGAATCTTGATCAATACCTTGTACTATATACAGAAGTTATTTCAAAATGGACCATAGGTCTAAACATAAAACATGAAACTTCTAGAAGAAAACATAGGAGAATAGTTTTGTAACCTTAGGATAAGTAATGGTTTCTTAGATATAACATTAAAAGCAAAATCCTTAAAAGAGAAATTTGATAGTTCGGACTTAACTTTAGAAAAACTGAAAAAAAAAATTTTCAAAAAAAAACTTTTGAAAAGATAAGCTATAGATCGGGAGAAAATATTTACAAAGTACATATATAATAAAGACTTATATTTAAAATATATAAATAATTTCCAGATTTAACAATTAAAAAAATAAACAACTCCATAAAAGATGGGCAAAAAATTTCAAGACACTTCACCAAAAATATACGGATGATAATAAAGCCTATGAAAAGATGCTCAACATCAGTAGTCAAATGGGAAACGCAAATCAAAATCATAGTCCATTTCACATCCACTAGAATGGCTCTAATAATAATAAAAAAAAGACAGACTAACAAATGTTGGTAAGGATGTTCAGAAATGGGGACCTTCATACATCTCTATTGGGAGTGTCAAAGGTACAATCCCTTTGACAAAGAGTTTGGCAATTTCTTAAACAGTTAAACATATGCCAACTGTTTACCCAAGAGAAATGAAAGCATGTGTACACACAAAGACTTGTACATGAATGTTCATGGCAGCTTTATTTGTAGAAGCCGTAACTCTAGAAATGACTCAACAGTTGGTGAATCAATAAACAAACTGTGGCATAACCATACAGTGGAATACTACTCATCAGTGAAACAAAATGTACTATGGATACCTACAACAGCACGGATAAAGCTTAAAATAACCACGTTGGCTGAAAGGAGCCAGGCAAAAACAAAGAGTACATGCTGTATCATCCCATTCATATAAAATTCTAGAAAATGCAAACTATCATATAATGCCAAAAAGATCAGTGGTTGCTTGTGTGTTAGTGGGGCAGGAAGAGACAGAAGGGAGGGATTATAAAAGACCAGAAGGAAACTTTTTAGGATGACGGACATGTGATGATTTCAAAGATACATACATATAGTGAAACTTTCAAATAGTGTATTTCAAATTTGCCCAATTTACTGTATGTTAATTATATCTCAATGTAGCAGTAAAAATAAAATAACACAAAGAGAGATGGCCAAGGAGACATAATGGTTGAGTTTGATATTAGAAATTCATTGATCGTTCTTGTTTTTAAATGGAGGTACTGGGGATTGGATCCAGGATTTCTTGCATGCTAAACATGTGCTCTACCTCTGAGCTACACCCTCATCCCACAGAAATTTACTGATCCTTCTCTGAAATCATCCCCCACTCCACTCCACTCCCAACAGTTGCCTGCCAAGCTATCCACCTAGAATGTACAGTCTGCTAGGCTTCAAAAGTACACACTGAGGCACATTGCCATCAGATGGCAATTCACTTAACTCCTCTTTTTAAATAGTTGAATACTTGAAAGAGGATCATCTTTGAATTAAGTCCTCGTAGAAAAGTTCCATCACAGCATGGGTCTCACTTCAGTACAGCATTTTCCCAGGGCCGTACATTTGCTTATGTATCTCTGCTAAAATTTACTTCCCACCCAACTCTGGCTTTGTTATCTTGTTAGGCCAGAAAAAGTTCATCTTCTGTGTGTGTGAAGCCCTCTCTGATCCTCTGCCTCTTAGCACTATATCCAGTGGCCATTAACCATGTGGTTCATATTACCAACATGCAGGCGCTATATAACAAGGTCCCCCAACCTCACTTCCCCACCCCCATCATGAATTTTACCTAAGGAAAGTAAGCCTGCCACTTGGAATTTAAACTTCACAATGAAGACAAACTGGTTCAGAGAAGAGATATGCAGACATTTGAAACAGACATAAAGATTCTCAAGCCAAATAGACTATTACTTGAAAATATCAGCATGTCAGAGAGAAAAAGGTGTACAGAAGAAGAGACCTTGATCATTGATGATACTCATCATCCAGGGAAGAAAGAACCTTTTGTATCGTTTGATACTGTGTTTGAAGCCATTATCATTTAAAAAAAATTTAGAATTCACTGATTAATTCTCCTTGTTCTAAGTTCAAATTTCATTAACAACCTTTTGGTCATAGCTTGGCTTCCAAATGTGGCAAGTGTGCCAAGAGAACTCACTGAAATAAAAAAAGAGAGTCTAGTTCCCTAAGATGTTAGAATCCTCATTGTGAATTAATAATTGGCCATTCTGCATTTATATAGTAGTCTTGTGGATTTGTTTAATAATCAGGCTGAGAAACAGACTCAACAAGTTAAAGCATATTCTTCCAGGACAATACCACCTTGTATGACCTCTTGGAACACAGTGAGTCAGCTTGTGTTTATTTATATTTCATTTCCACAGTTCACATTTCTGTTATAGCACTTACTCCATACTATAGTTAGGTGAGTGTAGGTTAGAACTATAGATTCTCAACTACTTGAGGGTAGTTTTGCATCCAGTTTTGTACTGGCTTCCACCATCACTGCTCAATAAAAAACACTGAATTAAAATGAATCTGGATAATGTGCAGAACTGTCTTCTTCCATTTTTTTAGTTGATTGGGAGCTGAAAATTGGATACCACAGACACTTCTTCCCAAGCACAAGCCTCTAATATTCATAAACCTTTAATACTATAGCTAAGACAGGTATGTTTGAAAAAATATGTTGCACATTCCTGGAGAACTGATTTTTAAATGAGGGTCAGAGTAGCACCAACCTCAGTGAAGTTTGTGACACTCTTCATTTGGGTTTTCCTGAAATGTTTAAAAACATTTCAAGGCTCGTTATCACATCAACTAAGATGAATGCAGAGATTTGTTAGATGAATGACTATTAAGGAAATAATGAAAGCATGCCATCTATTTTAACAACAAAGCCACAGTTTATAGAGAACCTAATTCTAAACCTACAAATTTTTTGTTACTGAAAACAGAGAAATCACATCTCTAGGATGAGTTGTGGTTCATTTAAAATTTTGCAATGGTAATGCTTCTTTTGATGAAAAGGGTTCACCCTAGTGTATATAAAGTAGCTAAGAAGACCTTAAATTATAAATGTATATTCAGATTAATTTTTTTTTGTTTCAGGCTTTAAAAAATTTCCTAAGTAATGTGAAAAATATTCAACACACCATAGATACACATGATTTAAAAAAGTAATAATGTTTGGGCTAAAATTCCACTGTATAAAAAAATCAGAGAATGAATACTGCTTGCTTCATTCCTTCTTAAAAGCAGTACTTTATCATGGCTTTCTTAATAGAAATGTGATTCCTTTAAGCACTGTTAACTGATAGTCTGACTCAGTTTTCTCAAACAGTGGGCAGTGTGATGAATAAACACAATTAAGTGTCTGCGAATAAACTGTTTCCTAGTTCACAAATAAAACATAGTCCTGAACACAAAATACAGATTCCATTAATATTTAGTTCTGTAATTAACACTCGAAAGAGCCAAACTCTGATTTTAGGCATAGGAAACAGGCCTAGAAAAATAAAGAACTTTTTTCAGATCCCAGTTAGTTAATGGCAGCTTAGATACTGAAACCACTATTGCCTTATAGTTTGATTTATGAGTTCCAGCTTCCCAGAAAACAATAATCTAAAGACGCTGTGACAAGGAAATGTTTATTTCAAAAAACGTCAGCAGCACAATGTCTCTTCTTAAAAAAAAAATCGTGTGTATTGCAGATTTGCATCCTGCTGCTGCTACACGAAGAAAATCTGGGCCTAATTTATACGGTCTTCTCAACCAGAGCAACGTTAGAGACTGGGTTTAAGTGGAGCTCGTCCTGCGCGGCATCATCCAGCCAGCAGGCTGGGATCCAGCTCTGCAGGGGACGAGATGGTAGGAAGAACCATCACCAACCCCCACCCTGCTGTCAGTATCTAAGATTGGGGTGGGGGGTGGATAAGATAAGGCAGTGGGTACTCTCTCAACTGTGTAGCCACGCACATTTCCTGGTCCTTTATCTTTTAATCATCCCTAGAGCTTCATCGCTTGGCATGGCCTTCTGAATCATGTGTTCACCTCTCCTTTGACTCGACCCAGCCGGCATGGCCTTCAATCTTATCTCCACCACCAAACTGGTTGACTACACGTTAAGCAAAAACCTTGGGATAGAGACGGGCTTCCTAAGCTTTAGTCCGGTACATTCCAACGCCACACCTGTATTTCTAGGCAACTCCCCACCGTCTCTCCCTCTCCCGCCCCCGCCACACCAGCCCCCTTGCCCCCGTGCCCCCAGCCTTGCCCTGCAACCTTCCCCTAGCTGATGTCACCCTGCGCCGCTCCCTCCCAGGCGCCCAGGTCTCCAGCCCCTGAGTCTCAGCCGCCAAAGCGGTTCTTCTACCCAGCGCACTGGGCGCCGCCACTCCCGGCGCAGCCTGCATCCTTCCCCGGCTCCCGCGATGCTCTCACCTCATGCAGGGTGCGGCTGCCGCGGCTGCCTCTTCCTCCTCGGCGGCTGCTGCCCAGCTCCCGGCCGGCTCGGGGTGCCGTCGTCCCCGGCCGGGAGACGGCCGCGAGGACTGCGGGGTCCGCGCCGCGTCCCTGGACCAGTAAGGCGCGCGGTGCGCCCGGCGGGACGCGCGGTGGCAGCAGCCGCAGTCGCAGCGGCGACGGCAACAGGACCCGCTGTCAGTCCTCTTCATGGATTTCCCGGGCCTGGCCAGCCCAGTCCCGGTCACCGTCACTACTTGGTTTTCCTAAGGTCTTCCCGCACTGCCAGGGCGCATCCTCTGGGCGTGGATGTCCATCCACTCCAGTTGCCACTATTGTGGCGGAGACCTGGAAGGACCAGGCCTCCTCCGCGGCTGCCTCTGCCACCTGCTCCGCCCAGATTGCTTCTGTCCCTCTCCCACAAACACCCGCCGCTGCCTCTCCACCCTGTGCCATCTCCCCATTCTCTCTCCACCCACTACCTCAACCCGAAGATCTTTTCATCCCCAGACCTCATTCTTGCTTCTTCCTATTTGCTCCGTTGTTACCGTTCTCAATTTCCAATCTCAAAAGTTTCTCCACTTCTCAATCCCTCTCTCCATATTTTCCCAGTTTTTGTCCTCCACCCTCCAAATCACCCATCCTGTTATATCTTATATTAGTCCCTCCTCAGAATCATTACTTCTCCGAGTTGTTGTTTAGCCTCCCTTTCCCCTCTTTCCCTCTTTTCCCCTCTTTTAAAATCTTTTCCTTTCAATTTTCTCTTTAGTTATTGTAAAAACCTTTCTCCCAAACAACCTCAGTGTTCCTTTCAGATGAGAATTTCTGATCACCATTTTTCATGAAGAACTCATAGTAAAGTATATATATAGCTTGGTATCCACCATGGAGTCAAAGGGATGTTTTCATGGTTTAAAAAAGAAAAGTTCATAGGTCAAATAAATCCTCCACTAAATGTTTGTTCTGAAAACCCTTTTCTTATATTCCACACTGTCCTCTAAGAGTGGAAGCTAGTGTCTCTAGCAAAGGAGAATGCTGCTGCAGCACTGTTCATACAGAAGGTCCCCAGCTAACTGGTTCCACTAAAGATTTTTCGACTTCACCACAGTTTGAAAGCAGTACACATTCAGTAGAAATCAGATTTTGAATCTTGATCTTTTCTTGGGCTAACGATATGGGGTAATACTCTCTGGTACTGCGGGCAGGGGCAATGAGCCTCAGCTGCCAGTCAGGGACACTCATAACCATTCTACCCATACAACCATTCTGGTTTTCACTTCCACTATGGTATTCAATAAATTACATGAGATATTCAAGACTTTATTATAAATTAGACTTTGTGTAATGTGATTTTGCCCAACTGTAGGCTAACGTAACTGTTCTGAGCACGTTTAAGGTAGGCTAGGCTAAGCTGTGATGTTCGGTAGGTAAACTAAGCTGGTGGGTTAGGTATAGAAAATGCATTTTGACTTACGATACTTTCAACTTACAATGGGTTTATGGAGAGGTAACCACATTGTAATCTGCAAGGCCTGCAAGGGAGAAGGTTTATCTTTACCGTGGGCGCTACGGATCCCAAGGTTCATAGACAATAGTCACTGTTATTGATTGACTCAATGTGAATAAAGCTGAACTCTTTTTAACTCATTTTTCCTCCCAAATCTGCTGATGCTGTTTTATTAACCTCAACACTACCATCCACTAAACTGCCTACGCCCCCAAACCAGGAGTCATCAGAGACTTATCTCTCTCACTCATGCAACTCATCGAGCCTTTAATTCTACTTCTTTACTGTCTCTTTATCTTCAAGTGGTCTCTCCCACGATTCCAACTGCCTCCAGAAAATGACACTATCAGGTATCTCATCATTCCTTCTTTCAAACCTCCAAAGTTAGTCTATATCTTTCCCTCTCTATTTTTCCCCCCAATCTATCTTACCTAAGCAATTTACTCTACCACTCTCATCTCTACTAATAAATTTTTAATTATCTTTTGTTATCTTAATATTTTGTTGTCTTTGGCCTCCCTTTCTCCATTAGCTCCATGCCCAGCCTATAAACACCCTCAGGTCTCCTCATTCTTAAAACAAAGCCTTCCCCCTCTAACCACCACACATCTCTTACTTCCCGTCATAACCAATATGTTTAAATACATTGTATTCATTTGATGTCTGTACTTTCTGATTTACATACATTCTTTACCACCTAATTATCTGCAATCAGGCTTCTAATCCTATTACTTAGCTGAAGCTGCTCTTCTAGGAGACTCAAGACTTTGGCTTTGCCCTTGGACACATGGTAGATTTTATCCAATACACAAATTAAAAGGAATGGGGTTCCTACATTTTAAATGAATATGCTATCTTCATTAGTTGAGGCAGGTAAACAGTTCAGTGAAATTATCGCAAACTCAAAAGCTAAGGAGGGGAGGGCATACCTCAGTGGTAGGGTTCATGCTTAGTATGCACAAGATCTTGGGTTCAATCCCCAATACCTCCATTAAAAAGAAAATAAATACGCTTCATTCTCCACCCCTCTCAGAAAAAAAAAACATGAAAAACAAACAAAAAATAAGAAAAAAAATCAACCAACCAACCAAGTAGCAAAAAAAGCTAAGAAGCACTGAAACTTTCAGTTCCAGTCAAGATGGAGGAGCACATATCAGACTGACTCTTCCTCCTTGGGGGGAGGGTGTTGGGGGCTAGCATAGAATAGTATATGTAAATATTTATAAATATATAAGTATTATATATAAATATAGAAAAATATAAAAACAACCCTTTGACAGTCCTGATGAGTAACCACAGAAGACAGGACTTGAATCTATGATTCTTCAAAGGAGAGAAGCACACGAAGTGAGCTCCATATTCACCCTGGGATTTTTCTCCTGAGGGAATTTTCCATGTTAGGTGCTAGAGAATAAAGGCTGAGTAAAAGATGCAGTATTACTGAGCTGAAGGATTAAATGTCAAAGTTCAGAGCTGCCAAAGTGGCCAAGACTTGAAGGAGAACTCCCAGAATGGGAGCATGGCAGAGAAGTAGCTCAATAATCTAGGTACAAATTCCCCTCAAGATAGTGGTCAGCTCCTACACCCAGGATACACAAAGCAAGATGCCAAAACACATACCAGAGAACAGTTTGGAGACTGACAAGCTAAGTAGAGATTTCAGAATCCAACATAAGCTGGACTTCAAGCCTCTTCAAGGCAGAAAGATACCCAGAGCTTTCAGCTGAGACGCCCAAAAGGCCATACCCTTAGCGTAAGGGCAGTACAGTAATGAAACAGAATAGATCCAACAAGGCTTAAAACCCAGTCTTTACAGGATCAAAGTGACCCTCCGGTGTTCTTTCTGCCTATCAGAACAAAACTTAACTCTCTGGAGGCTAGATGACATTATTCAGAGCCTCCACAATTTTTTCATCTATAATATCTAGTATCCAATATAAAATTATGAGGCATGCTAAAAATGAAATCCAAATGACTAAACAAACACTAAGAGAAATGTTAATAGAAACAGATCTAGATATTAGAGTTGACAGGACTTAACCATCACTAATAGGTTTTAGAAAATACAGAAAAAGATGGGTAACAATAAAAAGATGGATAATTTACTTCAATATAGAATTGGAATTTATAAAAAAAATCAGATGGACATTCTAAATATAAAAGTTACAGTAACTGTGAGACAGGAGGGAAGGGGGCAGGGCACAACCATTCAAGAAATGACACAGCAATTAACACCAAATGGTGGAAGACTCAACTCCCAGCAGGCCTTGAGGCTTAAGATGGCAGGAGATTTGACTTCCAGTAGAACTTGAGCTTCATTTATGCTCATTGTAATGTATTAGCATAATAAATAACATGCCCACAGGCACCATGACAGTTCCAAGGCTAACCATGAAAGGTTAAAGAGTGGGTGGTGTCCCTTTTCCTGGGAATCCCAGCCCCTTCCCCAGGGTAGTTAGAATAGTTCTCCCACTTGTTGGCATGTGAAGTTACCAAGTCCATAAAAACTGGCAACACCATGCCTGATGGTCTCTCTCGCTCTCTTCTGAGACGTCTTCTGAGATGGCCCACACTTTGTCTATGGAGTGTGTATCTACTTTCACTTTAACCTGACTACCCAACTCCCCACCTCATGGATTGTCTCTCGCCTTCTATAACAGCCTGCACTCTATGTAGTATGTATCTCTCTAAATAAATGTACCTTTACTCATCTGTGGCTCCCTCTTGAATTCTTTCCTGGGCAAAGCCAAGGACCCACACTTGGCGGGGCATGTCCCAGGGATTCAACCAAGACCTGGACCTGGCTCTCCTCTCACCCCACATTCATTTTTTCTGCATCATTTGGAAATAAGAACCCACAGGGTGTGTTTAACAGCAGTCTGCGTGCAGCAGAGGTCAGGATTATTAGTGAAGTGGAAAATAGGTCAATAGAAGATTTCAAAATGAAAGGCAGGAAAAAAAGAAAAAACAAGAGCAGCGCATAAAAGACACATGGAATACAGTCAAAAAGTATAATATATGTGTAATTGCAGTTCCCTGAAAAAGAGGAGAGAGAGAAAGGGCTAGAAGCAATGTTTAAGGAGATAAAGACCAATAATTTTCTAAAACTGATAGATGACATTTACTTCTCTGATCCCAGAAATTCAGCAAACGCCATGTGGAATAAAAGACCAATATTCCTCAGAAATATTAGAAGCAGTTTCTAAAATTCAGAAATTTACTAAATTCTCCAGTAAAAACACAGGGGCAAATCTTGACCAGGAAGTAGTTTTCATAGACCTAATAAATTCTGTAGCATTTATGCAGTGGCAGGAGTCACTGTGCAAGGGCTGAAAGTGAACACACACAAGAGACTACAAAAATTATGTCACTAAACAGAACCTATCTTCAAATTAGCCCTTGAGTGCCACAGAAAAGGGGGTCAAAGGGGAAACGGAAGTTAATAAGCTTTGATTATGCTGGTGTAGAATCAAAGCCAATAGCTCATTAAACTGATGAAATAAAATTCATATTTTATGGCACAACAAGAAAAATTTAAACATAAAAATTTTCTTTGCCCATTTGGGCCTCAACCCTCCCCATTAATGTGTGCTGTGCATTTGCTTTAACCAGACCTCCTTAGGAGATAACCTTCCCTCTTAATCTTGTAAGGGGCCGGGATGACCCTGACCCACTCCTCTCTGTGGGTGTGTAGATCTGATTGTGTAAACTGTCAATAATATGTCACATGATGTATAACCATTTGTCTCAAAAACTTATTTAACTGTGCTTTGACCTCTAGTGGGTGGAACAGTCCTCAGAGCTTTCTGAAAGACTATCTCTCGAGTTACAATCCTCAGGCTGGCTTGGGTTAAAATTTTCCATTTCTTTCTTAGATAGACTCTTGATTAATTTTTTTCATCTATAAAATCTGAAACTGAGACTGTCAACCTGTAAATTTCTAAATTTTGTGACAATGCAAGAAGATCACAAGTGTCCTTCTCTGAAAGAGGACATAATTTACATAGGTGAGTTCCACCTCTACCTGCCACACATTAAACACAGTATCATAATTAACTTCTTCATGGGAAACATTTCTCTCAGTGAGACTATGTTTACAAGTCATAGTTTCAGATAACAGGCATAAAATGATTAGTAAGCCAGAAAAACTAAAACTGAAAAGGTTTTCTCTTCTTTCTCTACTCTTGACACTGAGTTTCTGCTACGATGTTTGGAAACAGCTATGTGGTTCTGAAATGTCCTAACCAAATACTACACTGTGTTCTGATAACACCACTTGCTTAAGTAGCTTTATGGTCTTGGGGTTGATGTTTTTATTTTAATGTTTTAGCTTAATTAAATTAATACTAATTTAATATTTTAAACATTTTAATAATTTAGTATTAAGTGTCTTATTACATTTTGGATTGCTTAAAAATAAGAGACATGAGAAATTTTGACTGAATCAATCCAAATTTAAGCTACTAAAGAAATTTTCCAATGAAAACAGCTCAGGCTATAGCTGATGAAGGAATCCTGATTCCACCCAGGCACCTGTTTAAAAACACTGCTGGCTGAGACTGAGTAGGATAGATAATAGAGGAATAATCATTTTTGCATTTCAATTTTTGTAAATTTTAAGGATTCTGGATTTTCTATGGGGTTTAATTTACAAGGAAGAGGAGAGCTAATCTCCCAACTTTATTTCTATCCTGGAAATTTGATAATGAAAAAGGTTAATATACAAATTTGAAATATCTTCTGATATAATTTGTGTCTTTCTCCTGACATTTTATTTCATTACATAATTTTTAGTGTATTAGATTAGACAACATAACAGGTTAATAGTTTAACCTAGGAAATGGAACAGGAAATAGTAGGGACTATATTTTTTGGTGTTACAGTAGGGCTATGGAATTAATGAATGTACTAGCTTGACCTATTTCAGAGCTTCCTTAGCATTAAAAAAGTTAGCTATCCTCCTGTGGGTTTTGGAGTGGGGCCACATGAAGGTGCAGGAGAACTTATCCTGAGACTGCTATCTCCTCCCCAAGGAATAAAGCAAATCTCTGGTTTGACTTAATGGCAAAGCCCAAAGGGCTAAGAGAGCAAAAACCTAGATAATGCTAGGAAGAAGTTCTTTTGCCACTGCTCATCTTTCCATGATGGAGAAACTTCCATTCAGGCTCACTTAACAGTAATACTCCTTGTTCTTTCTCATCCCTTTCACTCATCATTCCTCCAGGAAGGAATGATTTATCTGAATTATAATTTTTTTTAATTTGGGTTTTTTTAAAGTTTTAATAACAATGAATTCATTGTAGTTTTTTGCTTGCTTTAGTAACAATAAATTTATTTTAAAACAAGACTACAATATTTGATATCAAGTACATTTTAAAAAAACCCAAAACAAGAAAGATTGTTATTTTAAAAGCCTATATGATTACACCCATTGGGATGGCTACTATCCAAAACAAACAACCCAGAAAATAACAAGTGTTGGCAAAGATGTGGTGAAATTGGAACACTTGTGTACTGCTAGTGGGAATGCAAAATGGTGCAGCCACAAAGGAAAACTATATGGTGGCTCCTCAAAAAGTTCAAAATAAAATGAGTATATCCAGCAATCCCACTTCTAGGTATACAATACCCAAAAGAACTGAAAGCAGGGTCTCAAGGAAATATTTTGCACCCATGTTCATAGCAGTATTATCCACAGTAGCCAAAAAGTGGAAGCAACCCAAGTGTCCATCCATAGGTAAATGGAGAAACAAAATGTAATAAATCAATATTACGCCCACCCACACTGAGGAGAACAATCACCTTTACTCAGTTCACCAATTCAAATGCTAATCTCTTTCAGAAACACCCTCACAGACACACCCAGAAATAATGTTTAAACAGATCTCTGGGCATCCTGTGGCCTGAATAGAAAGCTTGACTAGAAGAAAAAGACAGAGGAAGGTTGAATCCTCTCTCTCTGCCTAACTGCTTGAGCTGAACCTTACACAATCAGTGCTCTGGTTCTCAGGCCTTCAGACCCTGACTGGAATAAACCACTGGCTTCCCTGTATCTCCAGCTTGCAGATGGACATTCTAATAGGGATGTTGTAGTATCTCATCTTTGTTATATTTTGCAGTTACTAATGACATGATGTTGAGCATCTTTTCCTATGCATATCTGCCGTCTGTGTATCTTCCTTGGTGTGGTGTCTGTCCAGATCTTTTGCCTATTTTTAATCTTTTAAAAAAAATCATTGAGTTCTAAGTGTTCTTTGTGTATTTTGGATAGCAGTTCTTTATCAGATACGTACTTTGCAAATACTTTCTCTCAGTTTGTAGTTTGTCTTCTCATTCTCTTGATAGTGCCTTTCACAGAGCAGAAGTTTTTAATAAAATGCATTTCAATCTATCAATTCTTTCTTTCATGGCTCATATCTATGTGTATGTAAAAAATCATCACCAAAGTCAAGGTAATCTAGATTTTCTCTTATATTCTCTTATCTTCTAGGAGTTTCACAATTTTGCATTTACATTTATGTTTATGATCCATTTTGAGTTAATTTTTCTGAAAATTCTATATCTAGATTATTTTGCATGTGGGTGTCCAGTTGTTTCAGCACCTTTTGTTGGAAAGACTATCCTTTCTCCATTGATTTGTTTTTGCTCCTTTGCAAAAATTCAGCTGACTATATTTTGTAGGCCTATTTTTAGGCTATCCTGTTCCATTGATCTGTTCATCTACCAATGTCACACTGTCTTGATGACTCAGGTAACGTCAGTTCTCTGACTTTGTTCTTCCAGTTGGGTATTCTGGGTCTTTTGCCTCTGCATATACACTTTAGAATCAATTTGTCAATATCCACAAAATAATTTGCTGATATGTTGATTGAGATTGTATTGAATTTGTAGACCAAGTTGGGAAGAAATGGCAACTTGACAATTGACTCTTCCTATCCATGAACATGAAATATCTCTCCATTTACTTAGTTCTTCTTTGATTTCACAGTTTTTTTTCAGTATATTCCCAGAATTGTGCAACCATCACTGCTATCTAATTTCAGAACCTTTTTATCACTCCCACAAAAAACCCCTTAGCCATTATCACTCATCATTTCCATCCCCATCATCTGCTCTCCCTCCTCTCAGCCCCTGGCAACCATTGATCTACTTTCTGTCTTTATAGATTTGCTTATCCTGGACATTTCATATACATGGAATCATACAATACATAGTCTTTTGTGTTTATTTTTTTTACTTAGCAGACATTTTTGAGGTTCCTTTACTTTGAGCCATGTCACAGTAATCCATTCACTTTCATTGATGAAAATACACTGTAGGGAAATATCACATTCTGTTTAATCAGTTGATAAACATTTGGAATTTCTGCATTTTTGGCCATTATGAACAATGCTGCCATGAAGATTCATGTACACACTTTTGAGTAGACATATGTTTTTAACTCTTTTTGGTGGATACCTAGGAGTGGAATTTCTGGCCACATGGTAACTCTACGTTTAACTTTTTGAGAAACTGCCAAACTGTTTTAAAAAGTGAGCTACATGATTTTACATTATACACACAGACACAGACACAAACACACACACACACAAAATGCCTGTGGTGCAATTTGTGGTAAATGGAAACTGTATCCCGTTTAATCTGGATAAATACAAACTACCTTCTTGACTTTTTTAGTTCATTCTTCAAAAAAAGTGGTTTAGAAATTATACAAATTTTATAAAAGTTCTGACAGCACTTAAATATCATCCATCATACACATCTGCTTCCCAGAGTGTTGAACCACTTTAGAGATTCAACTGAGGCTTCTGTGCTATTGGTATTTTCAGGTTTTCTCAGCAGCATTTCCCATCTGTTTTCATATGGCGTATTGAAAAAAATCAAGTAGCAACATACAACTTGCTAAAAACCCAAACTCAGTTGTAGTAATTTCAGCTGCAATTTTGCCATTTGTGGCAACAAAAATGATGGATATCAACAAAAATATACATTCTATCCCTGAAGTAATATAAAAATCTAATAATTTTACTTTTGGAGCAAAAACCTTCTCATAAACTGGGGTATATACAACACACAGTCAGAATGAGGAGACTAGTAAGAAAGGCATTGTATCAGACAAAATTTTAAAAAGTCAAATCCTCCACAAACTAGTATATTGTGATACAACTTCTTCCCAGCTAAAAGCTGGCAGAAAGAGAACAGATGGAAGTCTGTGATCTCCAGCCAGCAAACTGGAGGAAACAAAGGTGCTAAGATCCCTTCTGTTCCATCTCCCCACCCCTTAGGGCCTAGGTCCTCCTTTGTGTAGGGCTGTATCCAGTAATAGGTGAGTATTTTTGAGAAGATGCTGGCCTCAGTACAGTTACATTTCAGTTTGTCTCTGCAAGGTGGTGAGGAGCCTGCCTACCTGCCTCTTGGGGGAAGGCCTGCCGTTTCCCAGCTTGATGGATAATTCTGCCTAATTTTGGGGTAAAATGTTCGTAAGACTTTTGGATCATCATGGATCTAAATCCATGTGCCCCACTTAGTTTGATCAGTAGTAAAAGTATTACTGTTATTTCTCTGTTTGGCTTCTATGTCTATTTTCCAATTTGTTATCAAGTTATAAGAGGAAGAAAGGATTGTTGTCTTGATCCTCTAAAGCTCCAACTCAAAGCTGCTGTTTTAATAGTCTCAAGAAGCAACGGGTTACATAAATATCATCTACCTAAAGTCTCTGAGGTAAGCCTCCTTAAAGAAATGGCACATAGAACTCTGGGTCTGATTCAGATTTCCAGAACAAGAGGATCATACTCCCTAACAAAGTAGGAAGAAAAAGGTCCCATATCAGACGGTGATGGAGTGAGAGGATGGGCTAAGACGCTGGGAAGATGACTGCAAGAGACTGATCAACAAAAATTGTGTCTTTGGAAAGTAGAAAATTCACAAGAAAGAACGAGCAATAAGTTAGGCTGTGCCCCATTTTGTCACATTTAATATCACACTGGATTCGGTTTTTTGGCAGGTAGAGCTGAATAAATCAGGCCAATATATATATTTTTCTTTTAACAAGGAAGGATAACAAAGATTAGTAATAACAAAGATCCGACTCTTAAGATTATAAAGAAAGTTGTTCACTAATTTCTGAAACAGTGGTTTGGGCAGAAGAGAATAAAGAAGTAGGAGCTGAAGGGCTGTAAGAGGAGGAATCCAAACAACAGTGGAAGTTGCTGACACAGTGGCAGCTAAGACAGGAAATTGTCATGGCTGCTAGGAACAACTCAGTGAGCTTGGACTCCACAGAAAGGGAGTGGGGCTGCAGGTCTGAGGAAAGATTTGGGTAGACACTCAGGAGAAAACAAACACCCAAGGCTGTTATTATTCCAGACTGAGGGAAAGCAATGGGGGTGGTGGACTGGGTGATAATGGGAGAGAGACAGAACCAGGTAGAACATAACCTCTACCAGCAAACATCATGCTCCTTTTGTTCACCTTTGTATAATCCAGCTACTCCTGGGCAACTGAACAATAAATATTTGTTGACTAATTGGATGAATGAAGAGAATGAGGATGGATATGTCTTCACTTAGCACAGAACCAACTGTGAATTGTGCTGTATACAGTCAACAAAATATTGTCTCAATCCAAAAGCATGCCATTAATTCAATGATTTATTCAATAAACATTAACTGAGCATTTGCTAGGTTCCAGGTACAGGATACTAGGCTCTGGAGAATAAAAAATCACTACCGTTTCTTCTCTAAAAGGATTTGGAGGCTAATAGGGGAAGAAAGAAATCTGTTAAAATTTTGTTTTAAGTTCAATAAAATATTTTAGATGCTATCAAAACTACTGCAACTATCCTCACATCCCCACCATCCCAAACTCCAAGGGATGGACCAGCTGGGACTGGTCTCTGCCTGGCTTTCCTGACTAAGTAGGGAAACTGGACACACAGGATGAAAGGCAGTTTCATGAGATAGCTTGCAGAAGGCAGCGAGTAGTTTTGCTGAGACTCGATATCTGAAGCAGGGTATCTAAAGTTGTCATTATTTTAAACAGGGGCTTTGACATTACTTACAATGCGCACCTTGTTCGTTTTTCCTCCTTCCTCCCCCAAATCTTTACTTTCACTTTAACGTCTGGACCGCCTGTGTGGAAGACACAGGTAGTCTGTCACTGAAGAATGAACAAGACAAATTACTGCCTTCTTAGAGTTCGCACAGTGAGAAGTTTCAGTCAGGGAAGATAATTTAAAATAATCACCAGTACAGACGGCGTCTGTACGTCCTGCTGAGGTCCAACCACGTCAGGGCCTGCGTGGAGCAGCTAACTGGAGGCGCGGCCGCAGGACGGGCTCCAGGGCGGGAGGCGGGGATTCCCTGCAGAAAGCCAATGGCCACCTGGAAATCAGAGCTTTGGAGACTGACTGTCATGAAAACTGACCAATCAGAACCTAATCTGAGGGAACTGCTGCGGCAGAGCCCGGAGAGCTTGGACGCTGTTAGGTAGAGGTGCAGGCTGAAGAGAGGTTACTCAGGGAAGCTTCTCTTTACTACTCTGTAAGAAAAAGTCTCAGTTTTTAAATAACCGTTTCAGCCATACTAGTGCATATGGATGGATATCAGCCCAGATATAGTGGCTATTTTTTTTTTTTGTCTGCCAAGAGCATCACCTCCTGAGAAATGCGTTTTCCGTTTTTGCAATGATGTAATTCAAACAGGAACTGCTATTTACTTGCAGACCTCTTCTCGTAAGCGATTGTGTTTGGTCTGGGGGTTGATATAGGCCAGGGGTTACTAGGACTGCTTTTTATTCATCTTCATTACCTAGTTTAGTGTCTGGCATATAATTAGCACTCAGGAATTGTTTAAAAAATAAATGGACACAAGCCTAACTATTGCTTCCTTTGATCTCACTTGTAAAATCTCTGCAACCCCCTCTAACTCTGCTTTAATGGAAAGTCTCATTCTATTTTAGTAGCTTAATTTAAGTTGATTTAGATATGTGCTTTACTCGGTTTCTTTAAGTTTTGAAAAATTGCTGTTAGTTTTGATATTAAAATTTCTGTTTACCCCCCCCAGTACAATGCCTACAAGCTCCAAAATTCTTGAATTTGACCCGTTTCACAGAGGTGTTGTTAGGTTTCAGACAGACAAAGAATGTACATAAGCTTTATCTGTTCTAAAGTTCTGAACAAATATTTGTTGATACCCCTTTTTCATTCAATGTAAAAGAGTTGAGAGCCTTCCGTGTATTGATAACAGTGTTCACAATTATTAACTTGTCCTGTATTGCCCAAAGGACCAAAGGGCAGGAGCTCAGAGGCAACATCTTCATGTGAATGAGATGATGCTGGTCAAGTCAGAAGCAAAAGTCACTCAGAATTTAGGGTTCCAGAGGTCTAAGTGTTGGGCAGTTTCAGACAGAGACAACTCTGGCCTCCTTCTGATGGCTTCTCAGTGACCTAAGAAGACACTGTCTTCTTTTCAGTGTGTCTAAAGGGTGTCAGAAACATCTAGGAGGAAGAAAGTAAGGGATGTGAGTATGAATGTTGTTGTTTCAAGAAAGGGTTGCTCTAGGGTGACTCTGCATTTCCTTATTATTATTATCTTTTATCTGTGGGATCTAAAAAAAAAAGACAAGAAACAGACAAATGAACGTAAATACAGAACAGAGGTAGACTCAGACATAGAGTACAAACTTGTGGTTGCCAGGGAGGAGTTGGGTGGGAAGGGCCAGACTGGGAGTTTGAAATTTGTAGATACTGACAGGTATATATAGAATAGATAAACAAGATTATACTGTATAGCAAAGGGAAATATATACAAGATCTTGTGGTAGCTCACGGTGAAAGGGAATGCGACAATGAATATATGTATGTTCATGTATAACTGAAAAATTGTGCTCTACACTGGAAGTTGACACAGCACTGTAAACTGACTATAACTCAATAAAATAAAATTAAAAAAAAGAAAGGTTTGCTCCAGGGTGACTCTGTATATTATTATTATTATTATTATTATTATTATTATTGTTATTGTTATTGTTATTATTTGGTTGTAACCAACAGAAACTAAGCAAAATTAGGCATGGGGGTTATTATAAACAAACAATGGAGGCTCATAGAATCCATGGGTGGGAATGTTTACGGGCCTAGAACCAGGAATTGGAAAGAAGGTGGGATTCTTGCTCAAAATTTTCTTCTCTGTGCATTCTTCTCTCTCTGCTTCTCTGATCGACATAGTTGTACCCTTAGTTAAAATATTTGCATTTTTAATTTCCCATTACTGGAATTGTTCCAGCAGAGGCTGTATGACCATTTGAGGCTAAGGTAGAAGACATGTCCTTGTTGAGTGGGAGAAAGGGATATTAGATTAGGTTACATGGATAAGCTATTCTAAATGTAAGAGATTAGGATTTTACAAGCTTAGGCTCCCATATACACAAGGATTGCCTTTTATTTCACTTTATCACTGTCTCTGTTAATAGCACCATCAGTTTCTTTGTCTTATCTATATCCTAGTCCTTCATCTATTGTGTGGATTCAATCCTTAGGTCTTCCTCCCAAAATCCTTTCAAGAAATAATACTAATTTTCTTTTAATAGCTGTGGAGTTGTAAAAAATGTAACAAAAGCATGAGCTTTTTAACCTATAGTTAGTTAAGACAGAGTCATATCAGGATTAAGAGCATAGGTTTGAGAGTTCAACCTCAGCTCAAATCCCATTCCCATTACCATTACCACCTTGGAAAAATTATTCTCTGAGGCTTTTTCTCCAACAACAAAGTAGGGACCTAATATTAAATAACTTTACTAGTTGTTTGGTTAAATAACCAACATCCATAAAGCACTTAGCAGTGTTTCCATTAATGCAAACACCAATTAGTGCTTAATAAGATGTAATTATTAATAAAAGTAATAAAATACAACACTTGTATAACTTCTTTTTTAGTTTACAAAATGTGAGAACCTGCATTTTCTTGATAAATAATCACAAAAATTCTGAGAGGCAGATATTATCTTCAGTTTAGAGATAGGGACACCAAAGAAAAGGGAGATGGTAACGCTTCCTCAAGTGGAATCGTCCAGAGGTTGCTCCAATAGAGGGCTAATGCACAGTAACTGAAAGCTTTGCAAGTCTGTCCCACTACCCATGATAGATACAGCAAAGATCCCAGCTTTTGCAAGGGTAACTGATCTAGGTGGTGTCTGAAGTCCTGTACTTGGCCATTTATTCACACATACGATGAATATTTTTCACCAGAAACTATTCAACTATTATGCTGCGGATACAGCATAAACAAACAAGCACCCCCCCCCAAAACAACACACACATATCCACACACAAACAGACAAAAATTTCTGCCTAGAAATATACAAATCCAGAAAATATCCTGAATAGGATATATAATTTAGAAATTATATATATTATAATTATAAAATTAAATATGAAAATATATAGCCTGACTTTAGTTTTTTCACATACCCTTCATCTAAGTACCCATTAACTCTTATGCTCCTTCCCAGGCCTCTACCCAAATTTAAGTATCAGAAACTAGAAAATTCTATTTCAGTTTGCGTGCCACACCCCCTTGATTTTTTTATTCAAAGCTGGAAATCCAGAAAAGTGAGCGGAACCTTGAAAGTTTCTGAAGGTGGAAGGGGAGATGGCGGAACTAGTGTTTCAGTAGTTGTGGTTCTCGGTGGGAAGACAATTCTGGGGACCGGTAGTGGAGCGCTTTGGAGCTTGTTTCCGGCCACCTCAGCGGGAAGCGCAGACGCCAGCAGCTGGTCTTCGGGAGCTAAGGTAGAGGGCTAACTGTTGTCGCGGCGGAGCAAATCAAGGCTACACCTACGGCCGTCCGGGCCAGTGTTGGGTCTCTGTAGCCTGTGAAGATGGTGTTGCTCACGATGATCGCCCGAGTGGCGGACGGGCTCCCATTGGCCGCCTCGATGCAGGAGGACGAACAGGTGAGCCGCTACATCTCCGCGACCCCAGGTTCCTGCTAGAGAGCTGTGTTTTTCGCACCAGATTCCGTCTTAGGACACGGGAGACCCTTGCGGCCTCCCAGACATTCCTGATCCCTGTAAAGTGTTTTTTTCTCTTTCGGCAGTGGAGAGACTTGCCTGTTATTAGAAAATTTCCCCGAAGGCGGAGGTAGATTTTTGTGTTACCTGTTTCTCCTTAGAAAAATGCTCTGGAGAAGGGATAGGTTCCAGATTGTGATCATCCAGTATTATGCAATTCTTTAGGGACTTTGTTAAAATTCAGGATTTCTAATACTTTGCTGCTAATAAGGCTGACAGGTCCTGGGAAAAATCAGCTCCTAAATTCTTTTAGTAACTCCTTTTACTGCAGCACCTGATCCTTGACCTAGCTTGCTGACATCTGTTGAAAGTAGATTAGGTAATATTGCCACATATATGCACCTGTTTGAAGTTCAGTACAGCCCTTTCTTTCAAAGTTATGCCCAATTTCCACCTTCACTAAGCCTCACTAAAGTCCTGTTTTTGGAACTGTGACTCCTGTGTTATATTCCTATGATGCTTTGTACCTTAATTTTACGATTTTTCTTTGTCTTTCAATTAATTGAGTTTTCTAGCAGACAAATGACAAGTCTTAGTCATCTTTGTGTTTCCCAGAGCTTTTACAACAACAGCATAAAGCCGTGGAGATGCTGTGGGGAAATTTTCCTTGAAGGATATGTAGTTTGACTAAGAAATATTTTTCCCAGTGGGGCAGAAATCTGTTCAATTTTCCATCTATTGCTTTGAATTCCAATGTGGGCAAAGAATACAAAGTGGATTTGAAAGTCTGCTTAATATCAGTAGGCCCTTATTCTCTGCCTTGATACTTTATTGAAAAAATTAGTTGATATATTACTGTGTGTTTCCTAATTTAATTCCTAATTAGGTATCAGTCTACCAAGATGGGTTGCTTTAATTGACAAGGAAAGGTATTTTACACAAAAATATTTTTGTGATTGTAATTCCATAGTGATTTCCTTTAGGAATTTTGACTTTGAAAGATAAACTATTTCCTAAACTTTTAATATCTGCAAAAATATGAATCTGTGACTTATTTTTACTATTATAATAGTATACAGAACATTTATAGAGTGCCTACTACATACCAACCCCTGTGCTAAGCCTGTTAAATGCATGATTTCATGCAGTCTTCATACCAGCCATTATGATAGGTACTATTATTATCCCCAGTTATAGATAAGGAAGCTCTGAAGCTAAGAGGATAGGTCTCTTGCTTAAAGTCACACAGCTAATAAGCAGCAGAGCTGGATTTTCATCAGGCTCCCTCCCTGGCCATCTTTCTTCCTTCCTCCTTCCCTTCCTTCCTTCCTTCTAATAAATTGAAGTATAATTAACCTACAACCACTATGTTTGTTCCTGGTGCACAACATAGTGATTCTATATTTCTGTCATCAGGTTTTTTTAACTTCAGCACTGTTGACATTTTGGGATGGATAATTCTTGTGGGAAAACTGTCCTATGCACTGTAGGATGTCTAGCAGTATCCCTGGCCTCTGCACCTAATATGCCAATACACTACCACTACCCATCCTCCAGTAGTGAAAGCCAAAAGTATTTCCTGACATTGCTGCATGTCATCCTGGGGGAGGGGGGACAAAACCACTCTTGGTTGAGAGCCGCTGTTTTGGTTTTAAAAAAAATTTTTTTTTAATTGAGGTATAGCTGAGTCACAGTATTACATGTTTCAGGTACATTCACAATTTTTAAAAGTTATTACTCCATTTATAGTAATAATGAGTATATTCCCTGTGCTTATCCTTGTAGCTTATTTATTTTATACATAATAGTTTGTACTTTTTAATCCCCTACCCCTGTCTTGCCCCTCATCCCTCCCCTCTCCCCACTGGTAACCACTAGTTTGTTCTTTTTAATCAATATCTGTCTAATTGTAGAGCCTTAGTACCTAACCACTACCCTTTACTGCCTTGTTCTAAGACAATTTAGTAATTATTTACTTCTTAGGAGTCCAGAAGTAACTTTGTAAGAAACGGATATCTTTTATAGTTAAGTACCTTAATTGTCCAGGTTAAATAATTCAATGTATTTTTTCAGTTATTTACACTGACAATAGATATCATATTTTAGATAGGTACTAGATGGCTAGTCTCTGTGCAAACTATCTTTTTACTGGGGATAAATAGTTATTCAAATAATACAATAGAGAGTTAAAAAAAAAGATACAGAGTATATTATGCACTGTTTCCCTCTGTGCTTTAACTAGAAATGTAGGCCTACAGCAGGCAGAAAGATGAACTTTTCTTTTCAGACCTGAACTCTCTGACTGATACTCTATTTCTTCCTTTCTGATATATTTCTCCTTTTGAGATGTTTGCAATTTCTTCATCTACTTTTCTGTTGTACCTCAAAATGAACCATTTTCTCTTCTCTTTTATTTTGCCCAGACTCTGGACTTGAAGAGGGTTTTAGATGTAACTGAATACACAGCAGGGAACTCCAAGAAGCAGATAGTCTTCTGTATGGTTAAACTGCCACAATCATTGAGGGTTGATTAATCACCTGACTGTTACTGCTTTTAGAGGAAAATGGTTGGTTCTTGGTGCCACTGGCCTTTGATCTGTTCAGTTCAACAGGGATTTAAAAATAAGAGCTTAGTTAAACATTTTTATAAAGGCAAAAGATGGCATTTGATACAACTACTTGTTCAGCAGTCATAGGTGACAGCAATAAAAAGTATTGTGGTTGTGTGGCAAATTACTACCATGTACCTCTTGCATTTTATATACAGAACCAAATCCTAAATATACTGTTGAATGACCTCAAATTAGTTTCAGAATTTGTGCAGACATTCACATCCACTTCATTACTGGATTACTAACAGCTGTCTTTCCATTATACTGTGTACAGGTTTCATCAAGCCTGTTCTAGATGAAGTAGAAAACAGAATTAGGACATCTAATCTGACTATTTTTAGATAGGCTCACTGACTGTGGGCTTTTTGTGACTGTAATCTTGAAAGCAAACCTATCTGTAAAGCAGTGATTATATTGTTTTGTGAGATCTAGATCAGAGATGCCATATGGTTTCTTGAGCATTTCCTATGAATTAGATTTCATATTAAATAGTTGAGATGTCACTTAGGTGGATCTACCTTCACTGAAGCAGTTTTCATTGCAGAGGTGGTATAGCATGCCTAGGAGCAGGGGCTAGAGCTGGACTGCCTGGGTTCAAATCCTCCCTCCCTTTATTGGCCCCAAGACCTAATACTGTAGGGGTGCAAATATGCAATAAATAGGAATGGATAAGTGAATAATTTTTCCCATTATAAAATTAACTTGTGATTATTGTAGAAAATTCAGTAAAATGTATACAAGCAAAAGAACCAAAAAGTTAATGGTGATTATTACCTATAATCCTATAATCCCAATTTAAATTACATCCATTTGATGTATAGCCTTAATCTATGTGTGTGTGTAAAATTAAATAATAGGTAATACTGCAAGACTGTTCCACCTAATATTTTTCACTTAGTGAATAATAAATATTTTCTCATATCATTAAATATTTATATAGCATCATTTTAATGGCTCTATAGTATTTCATTATATAAATAATAAGAATTTTTCTTATTTGCCATTTATTTAGCTAGTTGCTTTAAAGTGCTTACCTGCCTTTAGCTGTCAAAAAACATATTTAACATGTATGGTTGTAGTTATTTTACAAATACCAGTGTCTGAGTTCCACCTCTGAGACACTGATTTAATTAATTTGGGATGGAGATTGAGCAGAAGTAGCTTTTTTAAGATTTCCAGGTGATTCTAGCATGAGACCAAGGTGAAAGTCATTGATCTATGTTGGTATTACTTCTCAGCATTTTAGTAGCCTTTCCAACTTTATTTGCATCCCCTTTATCTACTGTTGTGGGATCAGATATCTTCAGAATGCCACATAATGGCACTGGTGAAGCAAATAGATTGGCAAGTACCATTCAAATTTAGGAACATAGGATATTGTGCATTAGTTCACAGCATGTGATGGTATTCACTCTCCCTGACTGGCTGGCCAGTCATGAGGAAAACAATATATATAGCAATATTGTTTAGTATAATAGTGTTAATGTATATTATAATGTTAATTATTACAAAGCATTGTTAATATTATAACTGCATATGTATACATGTTAATGTAGGAATATTTCTCAAGTGAACAGCCTTATAACAAATCATTGCCATAAAAACAAACTACAAATTGATACCTCTAGTGTTTCTGTCTAACTCCCCGGTTCACCTCATGCTTACTTCCTTATTTATGTTGAAATTTCCAGTTCACCATTTATCTATTTTATTTTATCTTATTTTTAAAATTTTGAATTATAACTGACATATAACATTATGTTTGGTTCAGGTGTGCAACATAATAATTTGATATTTGTATATACTGTGAAGTGATCACCACAATGAGTTTAGTTACCCTTCATCATGAGAAAAAAGTTAAGAAAAATTTTGTTTTCTTGTAATGACATTTAAGATTTACTTTCCTAGAAACTTTCAAATATGCAATACAGTATTATTAACTATCCCCATGACTTGCTTTATAATTGGAAGTTTGTACTTTTTGACTCCCTTCACCTATTTTGCCCACCACCTCACCCACTACCCCTCTGGCAATCACCAATCTCTTCTCTGTCTATGAGCTTGTTTTTTGGGCAGTATTCCATTCTTTTTAAATGGCTGAATAGTATTCCATTGTGTATATACACCACATCGTCTTTATGCATTCATCTGTTGAGGAACACTTAGGTTATTTCCATATCTTGGCTATTGTAAATAATGCCGCAGTGAACATGGGAATGCATATATCTTTTTAAATTAGTGTTTTCATTTTCTTTGGATAAATACCCACAAGTGGAATTCCTGGATCATGTGGTAATTCTATTTTTCATTTTTGAGGAACCTCCATACTGGTTTCCATAGTGGCTGCACCAATTTACATTCCTACCAACAGTGCACAAGTGTTCCCTCTTCTCCTCGTTTTCACCAACACTTGTTATTTCTTGTCGTTTTGATGATAGCTGTTCTAACAGGGGTGAGGTGGTATTTCACTGTGCCTCTGATTTGCATTTCCAGTTCACTCTTTTAAATGCAGCTTAGAATCCTATACTTGTACATCTGTTTATCTTTCACTTAGACAATTTTATCATTGCTTCCTTGTTTTAACTCTGAGCTCAGTGGTTCACTATCTGGAATTTTAAGATTTCACTTTGTACTTCCTTATAGTTAGGCCTTAGGTCCAATATCTGGGAGAACCTTGTATAAACACTTTTCTATTTAAACATTTGGTTATTAAATGTCTGCCAAGGATAGACTGTGTTAAGTCTTTCAATTCAAAATAAATAATCCAAAATAAAATAATTCTTTCCCATCACGTGGCAAAGTTGTTTGTTTGTTTCCCCCAGTATGTGGATGAATAAATAATGTGTATTTGCTTCCCATTCTTCATGCATTTCTTTTCTGTTTGGATATAGTGAATTATTGAGGTATGATTTCTCCTTTTGAAATGACATTGCTATTTTCCCCACTAGACTTTTCCCCCCTCTTTTAAAAAAATTTAAAAAATCATTTAGAAATTTTTCAGGAAAATATTGCCTGTAATTCTGTCATCTGAATATTACTATTTTCATTTTTTGTATGAACATATCCCTTGCTATCCAGACTTTTGCTTTCCAAACTTGGGAACCAATAGATTTATCTAGCAAAGGATATTTGACTTTTCATCTTTGTCCTCAATCTTGTTTATTTTTACTTAGTTACAGTTATAGGATTCATAATAATTTGTAGTCATAGGTGCACACATTTAGTTTGGCTTACATGCTCAACACTGTAATACTTTGTGGAAGATTTTTCTTGATATTTCAGCATAAAATTGAGATTCATCAGTCTGTTGTTCCCAGGATTTCCCCCTAAGTGTAGAACAGGTCGTGCAGTTCTGTGCCAGTAACTACGCAAGGGAAATGGGTTAGGAGGAGGGCACTGACCTAATAGTGGGAAGAACACTGGATTGAAACAGTGCCTTAAATGTAGTTGGGGAGTACACTTTTGCTTTATATATAGCAAATAACTAATGTAGTTTTGTCAAAAAACTAGGGATTTGGTCTTCTTTTTTCTCTAAAAGTAAGACGTTTTTATTTTGTTAAAATGAATCTTATTAACCTATAAGTGAAGGACCTTATTCACATAATGTCCTCAAAATATGATACTTCTCACTAATTGATACTGCTTTTTTTGTGGAAATTTTTTAAATGGAAGTGTCTTCTTTCAGTCTGGCCGGGACCTTCAGCAGTACCAGAGTCAGGCTAAGCAACTCTTTAAAAAGTTGAATGAACAGTCCCCTACCAGATGCACCTTGGAAGCTGGTGCCATGACTTTTCAGTGAGTATAATCCTGATTTCTTTGTGATCATTTAAGCATGAAATACAGTAAATACAAATAACACCTGATAAGAATGGTAACTTTTTTTTTTAAGTAAAGGTAACTTTAAAAATATAGTCTTTCCTTGAAAGCAACCTTCCTGGCTCTAATTCTGCAAAATTGAAATCTTGGTTTCTTTATTCAATTTGCAAACAGTAATTCAGCCTGTTATCCTGTGTCTAGTAAAAGCTGTACCCATCATGCAGTAATAGATAATTGTTGGTTTGGGGGCTTCTTGGAGCCAGACTCATGTAGGTTAGTAACCTTGCTCAAACATCTACTGACAGTATAACCTTGAGCAACTCATATATTCTTCTCTAGGCCTCAGTTTCCTCTATGAAATAGGGAAAATAATTATAGTTTTGTGAGGGTTATGAAGGAATTCATGTATATCCCCAAACAACTTGCCTATCACACAGAGAATAGTCAACAAGTATTAGTTATTATTCAGAAAAAAGAAAATTATAACCAGGGGGGTAGAGGGTGGGAAGGGATAGACTGGGATTTCAAAATTGTAGAATAGATAAACAAGATTACACTGTATAGGCACAGGGAAATATACACAAAATGTTATGATAAATCACAGAGAAAAAAATGTGACAATGAGTGTGTATATGTCCATGAATGACTGAAAAATTGTGCTGAACACTGGAATTTGACACAACATTGTAAAATGATTATAAATCAATAAAAAATGTTAAAAAAAAAAGAAAATTATAAAAGATAGTTTAAGAGCATCTAATCAGTGGATATAATGTATACAGCTGAGAGAGATTGAAGGGACTATTGTAGTTCAAATTATCTATAAATAATTGATGTTAAGTGTTTAATACATGTCCAGTTGAAGGTGCTAAAACAGGAAGGATTAAAAAAGAAGAGGACAAGACGATCAGAGGAAAATAAGAAAGGATAAGCTAAATAATCCTTACTATTTTAGGAACTCAGATACCAAGATAATATAGACCTGGGAGGAGCTGCTGTGTTTAATTTAAAAGGAAAAAAAAAACCCTCTACTTATCAAAAACAAGTAAACAAGTATACAAAATCAAAATCAAACCAAAACCCTGGACTATTGGTTAAGAAAGTAGTGGATATTAAGTTTCATAAGCTATTTCAACATCAAAAAATATTAGAGGCATTTAGTTATATAGTATTTTTATCTCTACCATGGGTTGAGACAAAAGACCTAGGAAAGATCTCATGGAATTGAAGATATTTTCTTCTGCCAGTTTCTTCTAGGATTTTTTATAATCTCATCTCTTCCTTTATTTCCATCCAAGAGCTATTTATTAAAGATTTATTCTTTGCCAGGCCATGAATTAAGTCTTGCCTTTAACGTCCATAGCTTATCCTTTTATTAGCAGAGACAGACACATAAACAACTATACTATAATATGTTAGGGCAAGAAGTGCTGTATTGGGATATAAATGAAATACTTTGGGAGCAGAGAGAAGGAAGCAATAAATTCTCACTTATAGAGAGTAAGTTTGAGAAAAGGGGACAGAGGAGGGGAGAATACAGAGAAATTTCACAGAAAAATTAGAATTGAGCATATGAAAATGAACAAGGTTTCTCTAGGTACATAAAAGAATAGTATAGTTAGGAAAAAAACAGTATACGCAGTAGATCATGAGGATGTGGAAGAACCTAGCTTGTTGGAGAACAGCATGTCATTTGATGTGTTAGCGTACGTGATGGAGAGCGGCCTGCGGTTTTGGAGGGCTACACACACTATACCAGGGAGTATGATTTTATTGTATAGGTGTTAGGGAACTTCTAGAGTTTTTAAGCAGGATAATATGGTCGTATTTACTTTTTAGGAATAAAGCTGATGGCTTCGAAGATGGTTGGGACTGAAGGCAAGGAGACCAGTTAATTTAGGTGCCCTAGCAAGAAATAGGATAGTAATATTATTAGTTTTATTTCAAGGGTCTGAGAGATCATATAATAGACTATAAACCATGCTCTGTGGGATCCTAAGATGTCTTGGGAGCCACAGAGAAAGGGCAGGCATGGGGGTATGTGTAATGCTCTGGGCCCTTAAACTGCTACTTAAATGAAAGAACTTCTCATTTTATTTGCTGTACTTATTGGTCTTCTGAATATAAGTTTGCTGAAATAAAGAATACTGTGACTAAAAAGACTTGAAAACCACGAAGTAGCCCAACCCCCTTCCTAAAATATCTCAGACATGTAGTCATATAGCCCCTTCCAGAGTGCCAGCGAGCTCAGTCTCCGAAGAGGAATCAGTTCTGTTACTGAATAGTTTCCAGCTGATAGAGTTCTCCTCCCCTGGAAATTAGGGAATATTATTAGTCCTGAGGTTGTTATTTTCTACCTAGTAAATATTGTGGCATTAACTTCCAACTTTTAAGTGTCCACAAAAATTTCCAGTTCCACTGTTTTTTTTCTTATAGCTGGAAGAAGTTTAAATATGTATGCACTTGTTTACCATACATAATCAAAGGGTGGATGGAGTCACAACTCCGAGCTTTCAAGAAAAAGTCTTAGGTGTTAACATATTTTAGCTGAAGAATTATGTAATGAAGAAACATGTCTGAATACTCCTTTTGGAATGTACTTCTAATAATGGGAAGATGTTTGCTTTCTGATTCCAATGATTCGTGGTTTGAAATTGACTTTCTGATTTAGTTAGCCTCAAAGGGCTTATGCCAGAATATTTTCAAAAGTTTGTATGGCACTGAGAGTCTGTTTCAAATTGTTGGAAGTATTGTTAATCTATAAATGACTTTTTCTTGCTTTTTTATTTCTTCAGCTACATTATTGAACAGGGGGTGTGTTATTTGGTTTTGTGTGAAGCTGCCTTCCCTAAGAAGTTGGCTTTTGCCTACCTAGAAGATTTGCATTCAGAGTTTGATGAACAGCATGGGAAGAAGGTGCCGACTGTGTCTAGACCCTATTCCTTTATTGAGTTTGGTAAGTTTTTGCTCCTCACCCCTTTGTCAAGGGATTAGATAATATGGAGAAGCTATTGATATAATTTTGACACCTTTTTTCCTGATGTTTACTTACTGAAGTTTTAGATTCTGCCTCCTCTTGCATTCTGTGTCTTTTGTCCTTTTGAATGAATGAGGCTTCTTTCTCATAAGTAATTTTCTTTGGTCTTTTGATTTTTTCCCCATAGAACTTGTTGCCCTTTGCTCTTTCTTGTTATTTGGTTTGGTTTTGCATTAGAGTAAAAACTGTACCTAAAGATCTACATTGACATGTCATAGCTGAGTTCTTTCCCCAACACAACCCCGCCCCCACTCCCCTTACCCCTCCTCACACACTCACAGTATGACTCATTTTATGGAGATCAGAATTTGGAAATCAGAAAGAATGGTGTTTTGTTTCTTTTAGTAGAACAAGATCCTCTAATTTTAAAAAAAGTACTAGAAGATACATGGTATTGTGGGATAACATTTGCTATCTGCAGAAGTAGTGAGCATGGGTGTCCATATTTGTACAAGAATTACAGAAAGGCTTATCACTGATCAGAGCAGGTAAATTATCTGATGGCAGTAGATCAAAGGAAATGTCGTGTAAGTAGAGGAAGTGAGAGCAAGTATGATTAGACTACATCATTGACATTTGTAGTTAAAAAAGAGATCGATTTTACTATCTCTGAATTTCTGAAGTGTTTCAAGTTTGCTAGATAAGATTTTCTTGCTTTTTAGAAATAAAGAAAATTTAGCAAAGCATTCCAGTGTTTCATAAATATAAACTCTCCAAGTGCTAATTTTTATAATGTCTGTTTTTTCAAGTTTTATTTTTGTAGACAATAGCAGTCCAGTAAATCCAAGGGAAAAACAAGACTGCTGTATTAGGGTCACCAGTAAATAGTTGATACACTCAAATTAGCTTAAAGGATTATATACAAAGCTATGAATGGGTTATAGGTGAACTGTAACGTACAGTAACCTGAGACCAGTAACATGGTAATTGTTATCATCCTAGGCCTGAGTGGATAGAGAAAGGAGCAGTTTCTGGAACTGGGAAGGAGAAAGTGTATAGAGAAGGCTAACTTGAGAGGAACACTAACTTTTGGTGGAAGGATGCTGCCAGTCCAAGATGGCTTCTCAGGGAGGAGCTAGGGGAATAAATACTTTGACATCACTATCTACACTTCTTCTTCCCTTCTCTTGGAGCTCCCCCATTGGCTGAACCTAACTGGAGCTAGAGGGCAAGGAACCCATTGATGCAGTCCATGTAGATCAGCTTCCCAAGGCAGAAAGCAGATGCAGAGGGTGAAGAGGAAGATCTAAAGAGGCAAATGAAGGGTATTCAGTACACATATCTTAGGATTTTTGCCATAAGTTGAAAATATAATCTTTAATGATCATTCTTTTTATAGTTTTGAGATACACAGATATTGGCAAAACATGAATGAAACTGTAGTTTTATAGTGGTATTTTGGGAAATTCCCTGTCACATTGATACTCATTCAAGAGCTTAGTTAATCATGGACAATTGCAGATTCAGGACTAAACTCAGAAGTTGCTCTTTCTTACTTCTTTGGATGGACATGAAAGAAGTTGTTAATGGTCACTTTTCATCATTCTAGATACCTACATTCAGAAAACCAAGAAGCTCTACATTGACAGTCGTGCTCGGAGAAACCTAGGCTCCATCAACACTGAACTACAAGATGTACAGAGGATCATGGTGGCCAATATTGAAGAAGTGTTACAGCGAGGAGAAGCACTCTCAGGTATCTAAAAGCAACACAAGTCTTCTGAAGAAGTGGTTCTTATTCCATAGGCAAGGACAGCTTATTTGGTGTACCTTTTATGCTGTCCGATTTCTATCTAGCACTGTTAAGAATTCATCTCTCAAAAATGGATTACATTACAAGCTTCCAATATGATATGTTTTTCCCTAGCATGGTTAGTTTTTTTTTGAGTTGGAACAGTTTAAAGTTTCGTTCCATATCAGAAGCAATTACTGTTTCCAAGATGTTTACAAAATTAGACAAATATTTACAGAAACACATAAGTTAAGGGAAAGGAAAAGAAGAATGAAAGGCAATTGTCAAAGACTTATTGCATTGGTATCCTGAGTAGCCACTTTGGGAGACTACTGCTGCCAGATCAAACATTATAAAAAGCCTTTTTCATCAAGGCTTTCCTGTGCTGAAAAAATTTTTAAACCCTTGGCTTCAAGATAAGATCTAGTCTGGTCTCAGCTTACTTTTCATTCATTCAGTCATTATTAATTAAATACTTGCAATGTGCAAGGCCCTGTGTTCTCTGTAATGAAAGATAAGGAGATTGCAAACATCTCTCAGTCTCCTTAGTTCACAAACATTCTGCTTCAGCCAGGTCAGCTTCCTCAACCTCCTGGACCTGTTCTTTAAGATCTAGATAAGAACTGCCTCTTCAAAGAAGCCTTTCCTGGTCCTTATAGCCCACAAAGCATTAGTCTCTTTTGTCCTTCAAATTCTTAAAGCACTTACCTACACAGTGTTTTTTAGCACATAATGGTGTGTGTGTGTGTACTTACTTACCTAATTTACCATATATATATATATTCATACACCTAGTATTTAAATGTTACCTAAGTGTTTAATGTGGACATGTACCCTTTGAAGTGTTTCATATCTATTTCATGTATTTCTTTTATTTCTCTCATAGTAATAATCACAAGTAGATGCCTTAATGTGTATTTCTTGAATTCAGCCTTGTTACATATTCAAGAATAAATGAGTTTTCCTTTATTATGAATTGCAGATTTTAACCTTTATGTTAGTAGTCAGCAGTTGTCCCAGCGTATAGCTTCACACTCTTTAAACACCAAATTTGGGTGAGTGAGTCTACGTAAATTTTCATTATGACACATTCAAAAGTTCTACCTGGGATAAAAAACTAATTTATAGACAGTATAAGGGAACAGACATCAATTGAACACTTGCTTTGTGCTAGACAGTATGGCAGGGGGACTTTATGTGTATCTTATTTATTCGTTAGAGTAATTGCACCTGAGAGTGGGTAAGTATCAAACTGGTTTTACAGATAAAGAAGCAAAGACTCAGGAAAGTTAAGTAGCTTTACTAAAAGTTACAGTGTTAGTACCTGGCAGAATTTGTTGGCCTATGGAGTTCTTGTCTATGTTCAGTGAATGATAGTTCTAAATCATTATATAAATATATAGACAATAAGAGCTATAAAAATGTAGATGGAAGTAGATAAATGTGAAGTGAATAGGAAGGATTTCTTGAATTTTGACAGATCAGGAAGGAGTGAAGTGGATGTTTTCAGAAGAAGACAAAGCATATCTGAACAGAGCACATATGGAGGACAGTGAAAAGACTAGCCCACTTCAAAAAATGTTTTCTTCCCCCTTAAGCTTCTTCATAATAAGAATCCATCTTTTATGCTTTCTTCTCTTTGTAAGTTTTAAAGTTTTAGAGCTAGTCTACTTTGAATTTAAGACCCAAGAGTGATTCCTATGGGTTCTTCCCGCATGATCAAATTATGCCCTCTTTACTGCCTAAATATACCTGTTTCTTTTAAGCTGTAGGTTACCCTTCTAGACAGAGATACAGAGATCATATATGTTTGGGTGGTAATTGTATCCTCTAGCACTTCTCATGGTGCTTATAACATAAATAGTTGCTAAATGACTTCTCCAAGCAATAGCTTTAGCTTTATGATACAGTGTGTTTCCAAATGTTCCTGTGTAAAAGGAATTCTTGTAACTATTACTTACTTCATATGACCTAATATTTGTTCCTCTGCCCAGTTATTCTCGACAGATTTAGATTCATTTAGCAAATATTTATTTATTGTGCGCTGGCTGTACGCCAGATCCTGTTCTAGATGCTGAGGATGTAGTAATAAACACAATAGTAGCTAGAAACCTCTGTCTGATGGATTGTACTTTCTGGTGGACTGACTAGAAAGATTCTGTGCAGCACCGTTATGGTTGTTTCTCATCCCTTAACTGTTTTCTTTCATGGCTAGATAGGTGCTTTTCCTACCGGACAAGTTGCTAATTTGGAAGTGGCTGTCATGCCTGTGTTATTAAGTAATGCCACATTTCTCAATCAAAACCAGTCTCTATTAAGCAACTCCAAATATTCCAAAAGCATTCTCCAAGGAAGAACAAATTCAGATTGCAAAATAGTTTTTCAAAACTTTAAAGTAAAAGGTTCGATTAGAACTTACTTATGTGAAACTGAGTTTGTTTTTATTATTAAAAATATGCTATTTATTTTAGTCCAGTCTAGCATGTGTCTATCTGGCTATCAGTTAACAATAAAAGAAGATAATGACATTACAGATGTCCTTAGAGAAAAAAAAATTTACAGAAGATTTTAGAAAGTTTCATTTAGTAGATACTGGTGGGTTTCTAGCACCTGTGTTTGTATTTTAGTTATGAGACAACTTTCTTATGTTGAAGTGTAATTTCTGATGGCTTTATCTTCATAGTCATAGTCTTTACTGTGAGGGAAATCTTGGAAATTTGGTAGCAGTCACCATTGAGATATAGCTTAACAGTCAGTGTCTGGTTCAATCAATTTTCTGATTACCTGTATCTTTTATCTTACATGGATTATCATTTGTCAAAATATAAGAGAATATGAATTAGACCATTAAAAGATTATGAAGATGATAATTGTTAGCTAACATCTATCAAATGTGTACCATATGCAGGCATTATGCTTATGTACCTATAATTCTATGATACAGTTACTGTTATTAGATTATCCCCACTGCATAGACAAAGAAGCTGGGTCTTAGAGAGGCTGAGTCGACCAATGTCACATGAGTGGTGCAGCTGAGATTTGAACCAAAGAGTCTGAGGCCAGAGCCTGCACTCCTAACCACCTCACTATACAGCCTCAAGAATGTGAACATAAGTTGATCTGATAATTTTAAAATGCACTGTAGATTTTACAGTGCTTTAGCATCATGAGTTAATCAGTATATGCAACCTTAACCTTAAAATAAAAATGATAATTTAAGCTTAATGGTTGTTTGAAATAGTGCCACTCATTTTGGTTATTTTTATATCTTTGATACATTTGATAAAATACTTTCAGGGACTGATTAATGTTTTCCTTTTTTCCTCTTTGACAGCTTTGGATTCGAAGGCTAACAATTTGTCCAGTCTGTCTAAGAAATACCGCCAGGATGCGAAGTACTTGAACATGCGTTCTACTTACGCCAAGCTTGCAGCAGTAGCTGTATTTTTCATCATGTTAATAGTGTATGTGCGATTCTGGTGGCTGTGAAGTAGTGAATCCAGTCGTGGGCAAGAAACTAGAACCCAGCGGGTGTATGTTTTCAGGAAGCTGAGCTCACAGAGATGTGTATTAGAATCCAAATGGAACTTCTGCCTCTAAAGACCTTGCAAGAAAAGACATGTCCTGAAAATGATTGATTACACCTCACTTCATGAAGCTTAAACCTAGGTAGAAAGTCTCTTTTGGGGGCAGAGGCTTTCTCTGGGTGCTAAGCCATATATGTTAGGGAACAGTAGACTGTTTATTTTGCTTTTTCCCCTCGCAGTGTTTTACATTTTTAAAACAGCACTGACTAAGGCATTCTCATTCTCTGTGGAGCCGTCAGTGAGATTTGGCTTAACCAACCTGTGCTAGCAACGGTCTGAAACCCCTTCAGAGAGGGCAGCCCTTCGGAAAGTTTTTTGACTCTATCTAATCAACATTCCTTTTGTTGGTGACATTTGTGATTTTCAGGAATCTGAGTTGTTGATGGCTTTGTAAACAAGACTCCAGTATGTGAAGGTTAATTGCTGTGCTGCAAGATCCTGTCTGTTGGTCCCTGTAGGAAGTTAACCTTTGTCGTTTCCCTTTTAAGACATTTTGCTTATTGCACAATTGCTTTAGGGTTATATGAATTATATTAAGATGCCTTGAGATTATATTATAGCACTCCTTGATTAAGAAGCTAAAATGTTTTCTGTCATTTACTCCTTAAAAGACTTAAAATTGGTTTGGGACATTCTTAATTTTGTTTTTCAGCATCTGGTTTATATTAATATAAGAGTGAGTATACCACAGATAGCCAGAGACCCCTGACTTCGTGAAAAGAAAGGCCAGCTCATAACTGCAGCTTTGTCCTGCCCCTTTCTCACTTTCTCTACTGTGACCTTCCCCACTCTCTTCCTTCTGCCCCAGTTTGCTAACATTTTTTGAATTCCTCTGTGCCCAATAGTTTCATGTCCCGTAAGTATCCTCTCAGGATATTCTCAAATTTCAAAATGAAAAATGTTCAACTGCATAGTTAATTAAATTTAAATTTTTGCAGAGCAACTACTCAAACCACTAAAATACATTTATCTGAGAAACTGAGAGCACATCATACTTGCTTCAGTTATGGAAATTCTCTGAGGATATTCTAGAGATTGGTAACTCATTTACAGTAAATTCTCTTTGCAAATAAAAGTACCTATGATTTTTCCCCTCTTTGCTCAGGGATGATGGGGGTTTCCTTTTACCTTTTGAGGTAGACTTTTTTTAAATGGGGAGACTAGGCCTTTTAAATATTGTCACAAGGGTCTACGATATAACCTAAAAATCCTACACATACTGCAAATATTTCTTTAAATTGTACAGGAAATTGAGCCAACTTCTTACTTCTTGAAATCTTTGGAAAGAACTTTAATCAGTAGGCGGTTTTATAATTCAGGATCATCAAAGCTACTGTTCTGATTCCTGACAGAGAAAAAAAAATCTTATTTCCTTACAGCAAGGCAAGGAGAAATGCTTATTTTATTCCTGATAATTTACAGAACTAGAATAAAAATTTTTTCCTTTCCATTCTAGAACTATGTCTGCCAATTGGAGTATTGTGCATGGAATAAGAAGTTACTTTTTATAGAGAATAAGTGCTTTTAAGTCCCTAAAAGGCTTGTCCCTAACTAATGATGTTGGTCATAAAAGCCTTTGAAAGACTGAAAACCTAAGTAGTGGTACCATAGCATTTGGTACTTTTAGAGGAGTGAAGACTGGCAGCTCATTGTTGAGAGTTGCATGCTGCAACCAAGTGGTCAGCAATGAAATAAACACTTATAGAATGTTCCCTTCAATGTGAAGTTTTGTTATCTAGTTAATTTACATGCACATATTCTTCTCGGTACATTTCGACCAAAACTTGGTTAATTAAGAAATGAGATGGGAGTGGGGGATGATAAAGGGCTAAGAAAGTAGTTTAAGATTATGATGGTAGAAAATGAGAGAACAAGACTGTCATAATATGGCTCCTACTTCTTTTATTAGAGGGAGAGAAGATCTGACTGGATGGAATATATCAGCAACCAGATAAGCATCTAAAATAGAACGTGATAAATACCATTCAGGGTTATCGGGGGCACATTAAGAAAGGACACCTAATTTACTTGTGGGAAGAAGTGTGGTCAGAGAAGGAGAATGGGATATTCCAGACAGAATCAATGGCTTGTGCAGTCATAGGTTAAAAGAGTGAGGCACATTTGAAGGATTGTAATTAGCTTGATTCCACTTAACTCATGGGGTAAGTGTAGGCAACTGAGACTTGAGGAAGAAGAACTAGACTACTACACTGTTGTGCAAGGCATTCAGACTACACTAACATCAGTGGCAAGAGATGGCATCAGATTTATGGTTCCACATGATCATTCTGGCCATAGTGTAAAAGATACGTTAGAGAGGGTTAAACCTGTAAGTGGGGAGATGAAACTAAGGAGCCATCACAGGTAGAGGGAGACGTGGAAGACAGGTTTCAAGTGATTTGCAAGAAAGCAGTGATTCCAGATACCAAATATCTCATATTTACATAATGCTTTCTTTGTCAGGAGCACATCTTAATTCTCACACTGACATTTTGAAGTCCTGTTCACACCATGTGAATGAAGTAACTACTGCTCTGAGGCTCAGAAGAGTTAAGTAATTTATCCAAAGTTGCAGAGCTAGAAAGTAATGGAACTAAGATTTGAACCTAGGCAGTCTGGCTCCAGCATCTGTGTTTTTTTTCACTATACTGTACCACTAAGAGGTCAAATAAAATAAGTATCACAAAACGTATTTTAAATTTAACAATTAGAATAATTCCAGAGAAGTGGGGACACAAGTCAGTTTGCAGTGGCTTGAGTGTGAACCATTAGGAAGTAAAGATGTGAAACTACTCTTATAAGTAGCTTTTTTGGTCGTGACACTGACCTTCTTAACATTTTAATTAAGAAACCTCACAAATGTTAACATAGCAACATTTGGCACATTGTACGTACATCTGTTCATTTAAATGCCTAACGGTGGTCCCTAAGCTTTTTGGGAAACCTTTGAAAAATCTGATGAAAGATATGTGCCTTTACCCTAGAACAGTGTTCATGTGTGCATGCATACTAAGTATCACATACTGTGTTGGGGTTTTCAAGAACTCCACAAAGCCTGTTCATGACCTGGTGGTTATGATCCCCTAGCTAAGAACTCCAGATATATAGGATGTGGAACTCAAAGGTAAGAATTCAGAAGCCTTGAAAACTGTCCAGCTGTGGTGAATTGGAAAAATTCTACAGATTTAACTAATTTTGTGGAAGAGGTGCATCCTTCAAAAAGTGAAAATTTTTTTCTATCAAATACTTTTGGGTCTGGTTTTACAGAAAGAAAAAATTAGTCTAGTTCCTCAAAATCAAATTTAAGGATCTTAAAGTTTTTACTTTCTATTTTTATCAGTAGGAAGTCTTGCAAACGCAAGTTAAGAGGGCAAATGGATAATCATTGCTGCACACGCAGTATTTAATAATACATGTGTAAAGAAAACATTTCATAATTTAAATTCCCATCTTATTGGGAACTTTCATGAGGCTTTTGGTTAGTGTATTTAGCAGAACTGACAGCCCCATCTAGTTGTCTTTTCAGTCAACTCAGCATAAAGGCAAAGAGCTGTGGTTGTAAAAATATTACTGTTAATTGCATATTAACCATTTGGACCAAATAGCTTGTACTTTAAGATCCCCTAAGAAAATTTGTAGCATGTGTGACAGGTTGGGATAGAATGGGCAAACTGAGTCTCACATTCTATTCTTAATCTTTACAGACAGGGTTGACCCAATAGTACAAAACTATCTTGAGCAATTTAACCACTCCATTCTAACAAAAGTTTATTTCAAGTGCTATGACTGAATCCATTTTTTAGTTTAGAAAAATTGTTGGAAATTTGACTTCCATATACTAATCAAGATTGGACTAATTTTTTTCTCCCATAACCTTCATTAATTGAGTGTGTGTATTAGACGTTTTATATGTATTGTTACAGTCCTCGTAACTTTTTCTAGCTTGCCCAAGGTCACATAGCAAGTTGAAGTACTTAGGTTCAAATCCAGGACTGCTAGACACCTACACATACTGTTTATTCCTAAATTATGATGTAGATGTGTTTGTCTTAAGCACTGACATTTCACTTTGTCCTATCAAGTTATTAGTTTGCTTTTTTTTATTTTGGGGGAAATTGATTTTTCAAAACAATTTCATTTTATTATTACTCTTTTTAATTTACTTCTCTGTCATTTCTCCCTGTATTCGTTTTTTAATACTTTTTGCTCTTGAGTTCTTGTTTGCCTTTTCTAATTCTTGGTTTGTAATCTTATTTTATTTGCTCCTTTTATATTTGATCTCAATGTTAATTCAACATTTTTCTACAACTGATTCACTTAAGGTTTAACAAACTGATTTTTAAAAATAAATCTCTCCCTTTCCCTATGTCCTTTTGCCCATTCTCTCCCTGTCCCCACTTTTCCCCACACTTCTTTTATCACTTTCCTTTTTACTTAATTTCTCTAGATGCTTTTTTACTTGCATTAATATAATGCTACAGCTTTGCTTCTGTAAGCTAGAGAGAGCCTTAAAATCAACTGTTATATTTACTCATTACTTTTAGATCTTAATTTATCTTACCTTCTATTGATTTTATAATATACTCTAATCTCTTATCAGTCAATGCAGATATGCCCCTGCTTTAAGGAGTCCTTTTAGAAAATGTTTCAAGCATTGCAAGAAATTTTTAAGAACAAGCTCCTCTAGTATGTCTTCTATATTCAGGGCTTCAGTTATCACTTGTATTACTGAAAGCTCCAAATATACCTGTCTATCCTCAAACTTGAGGTCCAGACCAATTTTTTTTGCTGCTTGTTAGATATCTGTGTTTGAATATCCTGTAAATATTTCAGTGCACCCAAAACATCTTATTATCTTCATTCCATTACCCTCAAAGGTAGAACCTAAAAAGTTCCTAATTCTAGACATCACTTGCCATGGCTTTACCTGAGCTACAAGTCATGGATTGCATTTTTTTTTTTTTTTTGAACAGAGCGTCCTGGGGATTGAATCCAGGACTGTGTTGCATGCTAGGCATGCACTCTACCACTGAGCTAGTGCCCTCCCCTTCATGAATTGCAATTTGATTTCTGTTTTTTCCCTCGCACCTATCAACATAGTGTTTATTCCTAAATTATGATGTGGATGTGTTTGTCTTAAGCACTGACATTTCATTAACTTTGAGTTGGACTCTTGCAGTACCCTTACTACTTTCCTTAACACATGTCCCTCTTTTAACCCAGTACTACTGCCATTTTTTGTTTGCTTGTTTTGTGGGGGGAGGTAATTAGTTTTATTTATTTACTTATTTTAATGGAGGTAGTGGGGATTGAACCCAGGACCTCATGCATGCTAAGCACACACTATCACTAAGCTGTGCCCTCCCCGCTTACTACCATTTTAATACCAAAAATTTTCTTAAATCACATGCCCATTTCCTACAGAATAAAAGGTCACATGTCTGCCTTCCACAGTCTGACCCTGTTGTGTCATTCCAGACTCATCTGCTACTCCCCAGCACCTCTTTTGTTTCAGCCACACCAAATTCTCTTGCCTTGTCTAACCAGTCAAGTGGCCTCTTCACCTTCAGCCTTGCTTGACTTATTGGTGCTTTCTCTCCAGAACATTTTTTCTGTGTGTATCTTACCCCTTTCTTTTTTGTTTTCAACCCAAGGTTCTGCTCATCTTTCAAAGACCCAGCTCTAACGCCTCCTTTGTAAAGCCTTTCTACCATTCTCACATCCTCCTTCCTATCAACCTGGGAGAGGTTGTGGTTTCATCCTCCCATAGCAATGTGCCAGATTTCTAGCACAGAACCTGCCAATTTAAAATAGCAGTCGGTGTGTACTTGTATCCTGGCCTATACCGTGTGAGGTCCTTAAGGTAGAGACCAATTGATATTCATGTGTCTTTGAATCCTTGGCACTGAGTACAATGGCTGACTTGTTGGAGGTACTCAGCAAATAATTGCAGAATGAGGACATTGAATTAGAAAAATGTATGTACAAGCTTTCTGGAACTGGGCTGTTCTTTAAGTCATGGATATACACGTAATTTGAATGAAAGAAGCAAACAAAGTGGGGTGGAATGGTATAGGCCTAATAAAGGAGTCGGAAAGGAAAGAGGCATATTAAAAAGAAGTCAGAACAAAAGAGAGGCGCAACCAGAAGTTTCTATCTATATATAGCGAACACACTGGGGAAGAAGAGGAAAGAGGACAATAGCAAATGAAATTGGTTCCTTAGGGCAGAAACAATTGAAAGGTACAACGGTGAAGAGGGAGAGGAAATTAAAGCATGGAGTCCAATTAGACTTGAAGAGAAGGCAAAAGAGGTCAGACTGGCAGATCTCAGTCTGGAGATTTTCAGTAGACCACAGAGCCTATGGTTGCTTTTATGTTGTGTGGATAATATTAAATGAGCTTTTCATATCACATAACTCTTTACCGATTTGTCATTTGAAAAGGTGACTCTAGTTCAGGGATAAATACCTTGACCAATATGCCATGTAAAGTGCGACATGTTTTACCATGTTAAAGTTAAGAAACTGGTTCAAGGGTTAGTTTTGACTAACTGATGGCAGTTTGCACCTGCCAGACTTCTAAGGGTTCCTTTGCAAATGGTGTTGGTGGGCAATGAAGTTTTTTGAATTGGGCCACAGGAGGAAGTAGTGAGGACTGGAGATCATATCTTTTTGTATGCCTTTGTCCATTTGCATTGATATTCTGAGTGTGTTTTTGCACATTCAACTCTAGAATAAAAGTAACTTGACTTGCAAATTGGCTTTTCTTGATTTTTTCCATCTTTATACTCTACTTTCCCATCTTTCTCAAACTCCATTTTGCCCAGAGGCAGAGCTGGGACTTAGTATTACAAAACTTTGCTTGCTAAAGCTTCTTTAAAAAGAAAACAGACACTAAAGAACTTTCAAACAAAAGTTTAAGGAGTTCTGCTATAGCCCATCCACTTGCTGGTGGTATTTACATAGATATATTTGGTTTTTTGTTGTTTTTGCTACAATAATTGTAGCCTTGCTAGAATCATATACAAAGCAGCATATTTATTTTTGTTAATTAGGTGAACACTAATATAATGTAAAATGGACATTGTTGAACGATAGAGATTTACATGAAATTGCAACAGAGACAAATTACATCACACGCAGCAGTGGTCTGTGGAGCTGAAAGTGTAGAAAATACTGAGCCGGGAGTCAGGGAGACTTGGCTTCTGACCACCTCACCGCCCTGCAGCTGTAGGACTTTGGGTAAATTCTTTTCCCAAAGAGGCACCATGTACCTCAGGTTCCCGCAGTTGAAAAATGGGAATGATATCTTCTCTTGGACTATATGAGTATAAAAGGAGGTAAAAATGCAATAATGGTTTTCAGGGTTTTATAAACTGTGAGGCCACCTAAAAATCCTACACTGTATCACTATTATTACTACAATTCTAACTGTTCAAGGAAGGTGTGACCAGTGCAATCCTGCCTATTCCTCTGAAAACTAACAACCCAGTTCCGTAATTATTTTACTCTCAGTGGGGCAGTATCTTGGTCTGGTTATGCTGCAGTATTTAGGATCCTGGAGCACAGTCCATTCCTCAGGCCATGATGGTGCTCCCAGAAGAGGGCAGCAAAACTCCAATCCGAGGGCTCTTTGCCACTTCCTCAAAGTAAAGTAGTGTTTCCTTGAGAGGAAAATGTACTGTAAAGAGACCAACAGACTTTAAAAAATGATGGTCTTTAGGTGACAGATGAGGCAAATGCCATTATTCTAAATGCCTTAACAAACATTCACTCATTTCAAATATTTTCCTTTTCTGTATCCTCTGAAGAAAATAATTGGGGCTGTTTCTTTAATCTCATTTTAATGATTTGACCTGTGTAACCAGAAACCCCTAGCCATGCTTTTTATTCCCATTTAACTCCAAATTTTTAGATCTCATACAGCACCGGCTTTTTAATTAAAATATTTTGAATAAGGGGAAAGTAAGATGTTCACATCTGATTCTTTCCATTTAAGATACCTGATTAAGTCCAAAGTATGATTTCCAACAGTGTCTAAATTCTGTCATAGGGTGTGTCTTTGTCATTGGAGCAAATGTAATCTGTATCATCTGTATCTAATCTTTCTTATTCTTTCACTATTTAAATTTGTTTTAAAATATCCTTAGATGCCTCTAAGAACATCAGCAGCTAACATTTGAACTGATCTTTTTTATTTTGAGCCGTTCTTAATAGCATATGAGGTGTTCTCATACGTTAGTGTGAGGCTGATGGCCACGATCCCCAATTACAGATATATTTTCTCATCTGTAATCAGAATAGCTGCTCTTCGCTGGAAGAGAAAAGTGCAGGGAGATGCCTCATATGTCAAGAGAGTCGCGGCAATGAGTATTTTTTTCTCTCCTAATACATGACAGACAAGCCAATTCTGAATCTGACCTTTTTCTGTCTGCTTTTTCTACAACCAGAGATGGGCTAGAGAGGCTTTCAGTTACAGTTTTCCAATTCCTTCTGCTTTTGTCAGTTCATTTCTGGCTCTGCTCTTTTGAAAAAGTTACTTGTTTCTCACTCTACCCTCTCTATTGCCACCCCCAAGTCAGAGTCCTCTTTCCATTCCAGCTAAACCTCTTCCTGTTCTTAAGAATTGCATCACAGTCTTGGCTTACTGTAGACCAACACCCCCACATTGGCACCAGGGAGTGCACAGGCCTTCTTTATTGGTTGAAAGTTCTTGTCTGGTGAGCACAGAATAAGTCACTCACTTCCTGACTTCCAGCCCTGGCTGAATTTGTCTCTGGAAACAAATATGTTTCTCAGAATTTTGTTTGTTTGTTTGTTTATAAATCCACTTCACTTCAGCCATATCCTTGGAACGAGCTAGATTTTACCACGTAGAAACGGTGTGGAAGGGCATTTGTGGTAGAGGGAATAGTGTGTGTACCTTGCCGGATGAGCTGTCTACCCTGGAATTTCTTTCTTTTTTAAAAATATTTTATTCTACTTTTTATTTATTCTTTTTCTGACATTCATCTTTTCTTATGTGGATCTGTGTTTCTGACCTATATCACTTTTTTTTTCTCCCTAAAGAGTTTTTCTTTTTTTCTTTTTTAATTGGAGGTACTGGGGCTTAAGCTCAGGACCTCACACGTGCTAAGCATGCACTCTGCCACTGAGCTATTTCCCTTCTTCTACCCTGTTGTTTCTAATTCTTCATTTTGTCCCTCACTTTTCTACCCAGTCTAATCTGGCATTGTCTCCCACTGTGTTGAAGGCGCTTTCACTAAGGACAGTAATGTCTGCCCTCCCCCCATATTACTAAATCCAATGGATACATCAATCTCTATCTTACTTGACTGAGCAGCGTCTGATGCTACTGACCTCCTTGATGAATTCACCATCCTCCTTTGGTTTCCACGCATTATTATTATTTTCCGACATGAGTCATGGCTCTTCAGTGTCCTTTGAAAGCTCCTCTTTCTCTACGAACTTGTTAAGTGTTGTTATTCCTTGGGACCCCATCCTATGTCAGACTCTTTCCTCTACAGATTCCGAGAAATTGCATCCCCTTTTGTAGCTTTAGTTGAGATCTATATGCCAGTGACGTCCAAATCTCTACCTTCCCTGAACTCCAGACACATATTCAACTGCCCTCTAGAGCCTCTCCAACTGGAAATTCCTGAAACCATAGTAACTCACTCCTTTAAACTATTCCTTCTTGTAATGTTTCTTATTCAACTATATGCCACAACATCCACCCAGATGCTCTAGCCAGAAACCTAGGATTCATCCTCATTGGTCTTTCGCTCACCCTCCACATTCGATCAATAACCAAGTCCAGTAAAATCTACTCCTTTGGATCTACCCACTTACCCTCATCCCCACCTGGCCTGAGTGATCACTCGTGGATTTTTGCAAGTCTTTGCTAGTTTCCTGCCTCCAGTTTTCCTCTCATTAGGTCATTTCCCACCAGTCAACAGAAAGTTTTTATATATGTAATTCTGAGAAATTCACATCCTTTGTTTAAAGTCATTTAGTTGCTTCCCACTGTCCTTAGGCTAGAGTCCAAACTTCTTAGCGTGGCCCATAAAACTTTCATGATCATCAACATGCCTATCTGCCTTCAGTCTGTGCCCCACTCTTACTGGATTCCAGGGTTTCAGACACACACTGTTTCCTCTTGCTTCTATGCCTTCACAAATACTCTCCTTTGTCTGCAACACTCTATTATAGGACCTCAAACATACCTAGTCTAAATTCAAATCCCAAGTTATCATTTATATTATTCCTCACTCAGCACCGAATTTCAATATTTAATTTTAAATTAACTCTTGAATTAAGACCCAAATTAACCTTATCTCATTCAATCCATTTCTTATTTCTTTGAAAAATACATCCAAGGGTATGTTCTTTTTTTTTTAATTTTTAGTTGACTATTCTTTTAGAGCAGTTTCAGGTTCACAAAAGAAGTGAGCAGAAAATACAGAATTTGCACACAGCCCTCCCCACCCACACATATATATACTTCCCTACCCTCAACATTCCTCATCAGTGAGGCATATTTGGTACAACTGATGAACCAACATGGGCACATTATTATCAACCAAAGTCCACAGTTTACATTAGGTTCACTCTTGATGTTGTACATTCTATGGGCTTTGACAAATGCATAATGACATATAGCCACCACTATAGTGTCATATAGAATAATTTCATTGCCCTAAAAATCCCCACGGGTGTGTTCTAATGAAAATGTATTTGAACTAACTCACTATGCTCAGGATTGACTTTTACCATAGCTGAATGTGAACTGGAACATATTTTTTAAAGTACTAGAATATTTTCTTGATTATTACTCATCATGACATTCTATCTTTGGAATTTCTTGTTTATTTCCAGTTGGCTTGAACCAGTCTCCTTTCTTACCTCTCAGCCCTTCTCCTCTGGTTACCCTACACTTGCCCCTTGTTGGATCCAGTTTGCATGCAGCGGTAGCTGCTGTGGGGCTGCGGTTAAATAGAACTGCTCAGACTGCAACAGGAAAGCACTGAATCGAAAGCAAAGGGGAGGAAGCACAAACCGATACCCACCACAAAGCTGCTGAGTGCCCAGCATGACCCAAGCCACACCCTCTGATGAGGAGTCCTGTGGAGGAGTAAGAAGCCGCAGAGTTTAATAAACGATCAGCACTGCCCTTCTCCACTTCCCATGATCCAGCCTTCCTGGGTCAGCATGAGTGTCATGAGGTACTGGCCTAAGAAGGTGGGTGAGGGCAGAAAAGCCACCAGAGAGGTAGAGGCTTGGGGAAAGTCCTTGGAATGAATGACTGTGGACCATTTACCTCAGACTCCCCACATGGTCCAGCTCTGTAAGCAGGAAGATTCTGGGCATGCAAGTGCTTCTAAGGAGCTCTCTGCTTGGGTCAATTCCCAGAGGTAGGTTCCCATGTTCCCCGAAAATACCTTTGCTCTCTGCCTGAAAGGCTGCTTCTAGTTGTGGTCGAAACTCTTTTGTTTTAGAACTGAAGGCAAAGCCCCCGTGAGATACAATTAGAGAGCTTTAAATTCACATTAAGGTGGAAATGACTATTTTCAGCTTCCTTCCTGACTTCAATAGAGGGAGAAGGAAAAAGGAAGGAAATAAGAGCATCAAAGATATATCCCACCTGCTGTATGATTTTGACCATGCCTACCCCTGACTATTCATGTTTGTTGATTTTGCTATCAAAGAAGATACTAATTCTTCAGCAGACAGAATTATAGGGAAGGGAATGAAAAGTATGGTAAAATGTGTAGTAACCAGGTCTAAATTTTAAACACTGGTAAGGTTGGGAACTCCTTGGAATTACAGAGTCTCACAGTGGCTCATTACTCATTACTTCAGGATCTGGGGAGGTGAGAGCTGGGCCCCCGCTTCTGCAGCTGGAGACACAGAGTGCAGAGACCAGGGGTGACCATCTTGGTCTGGAGAGAGGGCTGCTTTGCTTGGCTGGAAGTGGGCACTTGTGTCTTCACAGAGCACCAGACTCACACTTCAGATAACAGAACAGGAAATATGGTTAGTGCAGCTGGGAGGGGAGAGAGAGCTCACTGTGTACCCAAGACCCATTAAGTTACTCATTGGCCTTTCTGCGTCACACTTTTCTATCCTGGAAGTGGGCAGCACTGGGAAGTAGGTGTAATGTGTCCTGAGGTTACCCCCTTCCCTTGCAGCATTCTCCCCACTCCTGCCATGTTTAGCTTTTTTTTCTCTCTTCAACCCAGAAAATCTTCCAAGATTTAGATCATGAATGAAAATTTTTTTTGGTGGAGGAGTTAATCAGATTGATTTATTTATTCTTAGAGGAGATACTGGGGCTTGAACCCAGGATCTTGTGCATGCTAAGCATGAGCTCTACCACCCAAACTATACTGTCCCCACTATCAATGAAATTTAAATGGAAGAACATGGGCACTTTGATAGGAGGTGACGGAAACAGTTTGGGAGTAGGTGGACCTTCTTCTCTCACAAGGCCAGAGCTACAAGAGGTAAAATGTGGCCTCTGTTTTAGCAACACCAGCAGCGGTGAGTTGGAAGGGATCCTAACCAAGGAAAAAGGGAATGGAGTTGTGGTCAGATGACTTTGTTTTGAAACTATTCTCTCTCCTTCCCTCCCTTCCTTCTCCCTTCCTCCCTTCCCTCCAGGAAGGAAGGGAGGGGAAAGTAGCCATAGGATGGGACGCTCCTTGCCGCTCAGAGGAATGCTGCAAGCTTCCCAAGCCTGAGTGCCTGCCCGGAGCTTGCCCGCTTCCTTCAGCCATCAAGGATGTTCCTCCTGTCAAACCCTCAAGTTGTCTTTAATAATTCTGCCTGATCCAAGCTTAGGAGCAGAGTAACTCTGCTCCCCAGGTGCCATCTGTCAGCTGGTGATCTGCCTTAATACATTCCTTAGACAAGGAAAATTCACAATGTGAGTGCAAAGAGGGGGAGACAGGGAGTGTGAGCTGGTTTTTGAAAATGCTTGCTTATGGAGAAGCGAGATAGGTTGGTTGGAGGGCATGTGGAGTAAAGAATGGATTTTTTTTTCCCCAATTGAGAGAGGTTTAGGTGTGTGTACATACTTGAGAAAGAGAGTAGTGAGAGATCTTAAGCAAGCCCCTTCATTCTTAAATTGATTCTCTCATATGGGGGAAAAAAGGAGAGATTTTAATGAAGATTGCAATTAAATTAAAGTCAAATTCATAGTAGTAGCTTGTACACTGCAAAGCCCTTTAAACATGTTAATCATTTTGACTCTCATCATCTGGTGACTGTACAGATGAGTAAGCCCTGGTCACAGCTGTTCTGTCTCTGTCTCTTCTACCCTGTGGGACAGAGCTGTGAGGAAGAGACAGGCTCTTGAGTAGGCAGGCTGAGACACATAAGGAAGAAGCTAACAGTGGTGTGATTTGTATCTTGCCATGCTTTGAACCTTTGAGGGATGGTGTCTGTGTGTGCTGCATGTGTGTGTCTTACTAGACACAACAAGTTACCATTGTATTATTTAACTTGCCCTCTCTTCTTATTTTTGAATTTTTGTTTTAAAAACAGACACATTTCAGATCCAACATCTCTCTGAGAAGTTCTAATTTAGGGAAGACAGTTTTAGAAACTAAAAATGCAAGGGGACGTCCAAATAAGATTCTATACATGGACTTCTACTTAGACAAAACAGCCGTGTCCTAATGTTAATCCACAGCTTTTGGAGGAAGGGTTAACCTTGTATGTTTCCTGACTATTTTGCAGAATCACATTATAATTTTGCTTTGATGCAAGTTTGGCAAAAGCAATCATGATTCTTTTTACCAAATAATTCCCATCAGCTCTACATAGTATTATATCCTCAGTCTTGATCCTCGTAATTATTTGCTTTGCAACTTTGCTTTGAACCATCCCACACCCATTTCTACAGCTTGCAGTAAAGATACCCTGCAAATTTCACTCCCACATTTTCTCTCTCTTTCCCATCTGGTTTCCAACCTTGAGATGATTTATGCCTTCATTTCTGGGTGTATCTCTTCGTCTACTCCTTACTGTCCCTCCTCCATCCCTGAATCCATCCTCCTTCTCCTGGCCCCTCTCCACCTCCAGCTTTTATTACTAGCAACCCCTGAGGCCAACCCATAGTGTGCTCCTTCGTGCGTTACATGGACAAATTTTTGGAGGGCACTGAACGGAACAATCTGGTGTCTTTTTCCAACAGTGAATAAAAAATAGCTTTATTAAGATATAATTTATATACTGTAAAGTTCATATATTTAGGGTGTACAATTCAGTGGTTTATAATGTATATATATATATAGTGAGAGAAAAAAGAAGAGATTTGTACATCACCTTAATTAATTTTAAAACATTTTCATTGTCCCTCAAAGAAACTTTATGCCAGTTAACAGTCACTCACTGTCTTCATTCCCCACACCACCCTTTTGCTCCCTCTAATTCTAGGCAACTATTAATCTGCTTTCTTTTTTTTATAGATCTTCCTCTTCTAAACATTTTACATAAATGAAATCCACACATTAGTGGTCTTTGGGAATGGCTTCTATCGCCTACATAATGCTTTTGGGTTTCAGCCATACTGTAGCATGTATCTGTACCTCATTCTGTTTTATTGTCAAATAATACTCTGTTGGATAGCTGTATCACTTTTTGTTTATCCATTCATTGGTTGATGGACTTTTGGGTTGTTTTCATTTTTTGGCTATTATATGAATAAAGCTTCTATAAGCATTCACGTACAGGTTTTTGTGTGAACATATGTTTTCACTTCTCTTGGGTGGATACCTAGGGTTGGAATTGCTAGGTCATATTGTAACTTTATTTTTAGCGTTTAGAGGGACTGCCAAACCGTTTTCCAAAGTGACTGCATCATTTTACTTTCCCATAAGCAGTGCATGAAGGTTCCAACTTCTCCACATCCTCACCAAAATTTGTTATTGTCTGCCTTTTTTATTATAGCTATTCAAGTGAGTGAAAAGTGGCAGCTCATTGTGATTTTCATTTGCATTTCCCTAAAGACTTTCCATATGCTGATTAGCTATTCGTATGTTTTCTTTGGAAAAATATTTATTGTAATTACTCATTTTTAAATTGGGTTATCTGTCTTTTTATTATTGCATTGTAAAAGCTCGTAAAATTTTAGATACAAGTCCCTTATCAGATTTATGATTTGCAAATATTTTCTCCCATTCTACCGGCTGTCCTTTCACTTTCTTCATGAAGTCCTCTAAAACACAAAAGTTTTGCATTTTGAGCAAGTTCAGTTGATCAATCTTCTCTTTCGTCACTTTGCTTTCGGTGTTGTATCTTAACTCAAGGTCACACAGACCTACTCTCATGCTTTCTTCTAGAAGGCTAATAGTTTTAGTTGCTGCTTTCAGGTCTATGATCCACTTTGAGTTAATATTTGTGTATACTATTCGGTAGAGATCCAAATTAAGTCTTTTGATGTGTATATTTAGCTGTCCCCACACTATTTGTTAAAAAGACTATTCTTTCTCTATTGAACTGTCTTGGCCTCTTTGTCAAAAATCAATTGAATATAACTGTTAGGGTTTATTTGTAGATTCTTAATTCTGTTTCATTGATTTATGTGTCCATTCTTATTCTAGTACTACACTGTCTTGATTACTGTAGTCTTTCAGTAAGCCTTGAAATCAGGAAGCGTGAATCGGCCAACTTTTTTTCTTTTTCAAGATCATCTGGCTATTCTGAGTCCCCTGCATTTCCATATGAATGTTAGGATCAGCAAAAATTGACAAACTGATCATAAAATTCATAAGAAAGCCCCCACTTTTAATAAATTATTAAAACATTTTCTTTCACTCTTAAGATGAAATTGGAGAAGGAGGATTGAGCAAGTACACTTTGGAGTTGTGGAAAGCAGCGTGATCCTTTGAAAGTGGGACCAAACAGATGGAGGAGGGGAGTAAGGGAGCCAAAAAGTTTGGTGAACTTCCCACCCTGGTGAGAGGAATGTTTGTTCAGAGGAGGCAGTTTGATCTAGCACCAGGGGACATTGTGAAAGATAATTGAAATGGTTCAGTCCATTGATCTTCCCAGAAGAAAAAAAAAGGGTCTCCAAGTAAGCAGTATTGTTAGTTTGTTGATTCTTACTGAAGAAGATTCTCATCTAACTAAGGGAAGCAGCTGGCCCTTTCTTAGGGCTGTAAGACAAGAAAAAAATGAAAAAATTCCTGTCTTTTCTTACCTCTCTCTGTGGCCAGCCCTAACCTTTATTCATCTTTGTTACCCTTCCCCTTTATAAGTTCCCCAAAAGGAGAAGGGAGGTAGGGGCAGAAAAAGAGGAAAATCATAGTGGGAGAGAGGGTTAGAGATGCTGAGGATAGGAGAGGAATTGTGGGGCACTAAAAATGAAAGATCTTTAAGGCACTGCTGGTGAGCACACTCTGGGATGTAACAGTATACAACAGGAGGTGTAAGGATGGTCACATTCTTTGACTCAGGAATCCAACTCCTGATAGTTTATCCTAACGAAGGAAAATATGAAAAAGCTGTGAATGGCAATGTTAATGAGAATGTTATCCATAATAGCACCAGTTAGAAAAACCTAAATCCCTAAAAAAAAGTTTTATGACATCATGGCATGTAAGTAAAGATGGCAGATTATCATACTGGTTCCATGGTCAAATTATACCCTGAACTGCAGCACTTTTCACTGCATTCTCTACTACCCCAGGTTCAAGTCACATAAACTCAAACCTGGATTATTTCAGTGGCCTCCCAACTTGTCTTTCTGCTTTCACCGCCCCCCATCCCCTCGTCTACTCTCAACATAGTAGTCATCAGAAGGAACCCTTTAGAAAACTTAAGTCAATCCTCTATGCAAAAGCTTCCGCAGTTCCCCATTTAGTATAAAGCCGATGCCTTTTGCTGGTCCCAGGCCCTGCCTCCTCTGGCCCCCATTACTCTCTGACCTCATCTGACACTATTTTCCTCTTGTACACTCCACTGTGGCCATACAGGGCTCCTTATAATTTCTTGAACACAGCAGGCCTTCTCCTGCCCAGTAACTGAACTCACTCTTCCCTTTCTCCCAGATATCCATTTAGCTTTTTTCCTCACCACCTTCAGCTCTCTGCTCACATGTCACAGATAAGCCTTTCTTTTTTTGACCATCCTAATTAAAAATTGTTCTCTTCCCCCAACCTCTAGCTCCTGACACTTCCTATTTTCCTTCCTTGCTTTGCTCTTCCCCATTGCATTTATCACCTTATCTGATTTATTTATTTATTTGGATTACTGCCTGATTGTCCCCATAGAATCTCTGCTCTGTGCGAGCAGGGATTCATGCATATTGCTCATTACTATATCTTCAGTGTCCCTGTGCCTGGCACAAGAGTAGCTGTTAATAAACACTTGATAAATGAATGAACACATCCATAAAAGTGATCATTATGAAAACTAGGTTGCGATTTTTGCCAGTGGGAAGATATCAAGGTATAAACTGTGACATGCACCATGGCTGTGGCAGTGTGGTCTGGGAGCAGTGCGGTCTGAGGGCCACAGAATTGGAGAGATCTGGACTTAAATGTTGACTTGACCAGTTTCTAGTTGTGTGACCTTGGGCAAGTGGGCCTAATCTCTTGGATTCACCATCTGTGAAACAGGTGTAATAATGCTTCCCTTCTAGTATTGTGAAGATTCAGTGGGAAAGTGTACGTGAACACTTGACACATAGTAGGTGGTCTGTGAACATTAAGTCCCTCTCCTCTCCTGAGGAAGACTGTATATCCAGTGGATAAGAACTGGGTGGAAGGATACAAAAGTGGAAATAGTTGGGGATGTCAAATAGAAGGATTAAGAATATTTATAAACATTTCATTTTTTCCAGTAACCAAGTCCTCCCTCTGCATGGGTATATGAACAGACTGGGAGTGAGGTTCTCCCAGTCATCTCCTGGGTCTGGCTTCACCTCAGCACTTAGAAGATGTGTGATATTAAGCAAGTGCTAACTTTTCTGGGCTTGTTTCCTTAACCGTAAAATGAAGAGGTTGAACTTAGTAACTTTAATGCCTTCAGTGCCTAACATTTCATAATTCAAATAGGCAAGCCATTCCACCTGGCTTTGCCCCACTTCAGCCCAGCCTTACTCAAATACGGTGGCCAGATGTTTCTAATCTTAGGCATAAAAGCCTCTATTCTTTGGTTTTCAGAGACCAAAAGAAACTGGGAAGTTTAGAAACAGTACTCAGCAGAAGAGTTTTTCTTCTCTCTGACTCTTAAACAGCCACATTCGTATTGTTCAAACTAAAGAAAACACAAAAAGCAAAGCAAAGCAAATGTTCACCTTTGGGTTTGAATCAACTATGTGACGCTTTAAGCCATGAAGGAAAGTGTATGTATGTGGGTTTTCTGTTTTTTTTTTTTTAAAGCAACAACCAAAAAGTAGATGTCAGCAGTTTTCCACTGTAACTATAACCTTGTTCCCGCATGGCTGTGAGCCGATGCCAGGAGGGATGGCTGGAGCCTTCCCCCGCTCTGGAAAGCTTGTGGCTTTGTTGTCTTCACATTGCCACACCGAGGCGGAGGAGAGGAGGATGTTTGGGTTTGCAAGCCGCCAGCCACTGTCAGCAAGTTTGCAGCCCTGGCTTCACTTCCCTGAACGGGGTTTTTGGAGGGGGTGGGTGGTCAGCTGCCCTGGCCTCCCTCTAACGGCGGAGCCACAGAGGAGTCAAATACCCCACCAGTTGCAAGGCTCTGACTTTCTCCAGCTGAAAACTGACGATCTCATCTGGGAAGGGTCAGTTAAAAAATGACAGAACTACCCAAAGTAAACAGAGGAAACAACCACAACAGAAACTTTCTCTGCAATGTTTCCTTATAATTACCGGCCCGGCCCACCAGAGTTCTGGCTAGAGTCCCCACCCACCCTCTCTGGTGCCCCCACCGGCCTTGTTTGAATAAGCCCTGGCTGACCCGGGCATCGCCTCCTGTCCTCAGGCCTCTCTCCAGCGCTCTCCCCGGAGAGCAGGGAGAGTCCAGGTTGCAGAGTGTTTTCAGACTGGAGTTTGGGGATAGTCAAACAAGAAGAGCCCCCTTGTTAGGACGCCTAATTGATGAGTAAACTCAGCTAAAATGATGTGCCCAAAGGCAGAGAGTAAGCTCGGGGCAGAACTGGTCTCTATTTCTAACCTAGCGCTCTTTCCAAATTATCATCCACTGTTGGAAAGGACTGAAAATAGGGAAGTTAACTTAAAATGCTCTTTCTCTACCTTTTCTTTCTAACCAAATCCTACTTTGTTGACCTTCAGGGCTGTGTAGAAAAGCATAGTTTGCATTTAGACTTGAGGACAAGAACTAAATCTTACCCTATGTGTGTGTACTTCAGAGCTCAGGTTACCCGCCTGCCCCTCCAGGTAGCATATGAGGTCAGCAGCCAAGCAGAGTGGGTAGGGAACAGGCTTCAGAGTCCAGTGAGGCTCGGAACTCTGGCTCAGCACATCCTAGCTGTGTGAGCTTGTACAAACAAATTTCTGTCTCCGCAACTTGGTTTCCACACCTGCGAAATGGGAACAATCACAGCATCTACTTTGTCGTGCTGTCATGAAGGTTCCACCGGCTGGCACACGTAACACACATGAAAACCCCAACAAATGTTAGAAATTGTTAATACCCTTAAAGGCACTCGTTATACCCTTTTTATAGTTGAGGAAATCAAGGCTCAGAGAGGCTAAAGGGCTGCAGTCATACAGCTAGCTGGTTAGTAAGAGAGCCAGGATTCAGCTCCGCCTCCTGACTCCTCATCCAGGGCATTGCTGCTCCACTGCTGAGTGCAGACAGTCGAAGGTGGCTCTGGGCCATGAGTCAGAAGTGTCTGCTTGTCCCTAACGTCGTGGAATGACATGTTATTGATTAGGTCCTCACATGCTTGAGGTGCTGGGAAATGGGTGCTTCAGGGGTGAGGTAGGTTTTCACTTGCAGCTTTTTGATCAAGCAGTCTGCTCACTGACACGAGCCAGGGAATGAAGCCTGGCGTGAATCCCTAACCCAAGTCCAGGGAAGCTGCGCTCAGGGGCTGCGCCAGAAGTCCTCAGATACTCTCAACTTTGAATGAATGTGGCATCTATAGGAACTTGATTGCCTTCATTTTCCCCCCTTCCTTTGTCATCCATCTGATAGAATCCTATTATTTAATATTCTGCCAAGACCTGAGCAAATAATATAGCTGTGTTTGAGAAGTAAAGCATGCAAGTGCCATGAGAAGATTGCAAAGTCCTAAAGAAGACAGTGGTAGTTAAGGCACCAGCAGGCAAAAGTCAAACGTCATGGAAGAACTCAGGGACACAAAGTCAGGCACAGAGCACCAGCTCTGCTGTCTGAGAAACCAAGTGTGGTCTCAGCATCTGAATGTTTTCAAGCCCTCCCTCTTCCTCTTAAAGCTGCGGAAAACACCGCGACACAATGCAATGAGCAAGGATCTTGGAGAAAGAAGTCTTAACCCTGTCACTCTCCCTGGCTGGGTGATCTTGGGTGAAGGCCCCTAACCATCTCCTCCACCCCTCCTCCCAGGAAGGTAGCTTTTTACCTACAAATGGAATTGAACTAGATGATTATCGAGGTCCCTTCATGCTCTGAAACAGCCGTGAAAATAGGTAAAGCTGGCAGTTTTCTACATGAGACGACTATACTTGGAGGGGCACCATGAGGCCCACAGGACCAAATATGCCACCTTACCACCAGTCTTCCATGGTGCGTGACAGCCTCGCCTCAGACACAGTGTCTTCACGCAGGGCTTACCAACCCGCCACTAACTTACTGGCGTGCAGCCACTTTGAGACTCAGTAATGTCCATTATATATGCAGAATGAGACAGCAAGTTATAAAAGATGATTTGCATGTTGCATAAATATAAAAAATAGAAATATATGTCTATATACAAAAAAAGAGAACTGAGACACACCCACCATATTTTTCACATTGATTATTCCTAGGGAGTAGGAGAGTGGAGCAGAGGAGAGAAATTTTACCTAAATCCTTCTATACAATTTGCTTGTTTTTAATAGACTACTTAATAATTAGAAATAAAGTTGTTTTAAAAATAAACCTTAAAAGTCCTACAGAAACGTTTCATTAATAGTTGTAATGAATGGCACTGGCTCTGCCAGAAACAAATCTGCATCTTGATACTTCATCAGAGCCTTTGCTAAAGTACTGATTGTGCACAAAGTTTCTATTGAGGGTGGGGGCCAGGACTGGGGGGCCCTAATCACATCATCAAAACTCTCCTTTGGTAATCTTGGGCAACTTGAGTTTGCCCAAACTTGACTTGAGTTTGGATTTCTCCCTGATAAAACAAGGCTGTTAAACCAAATGACTTATAGGAGCCTTTCTACTCTGATGGCCTCTGGTTCCAAATACAGTGCACACAAAGATCCAGCTAGGAAAGCATGTCAGATGGGAGCTAGGAGAAAATGTCTTACTTTCCTTCAAAGCAGAGTGAAAACTGATGGAAAACTCTCTCTTCCTTCCTTCCTTACCCCTCTTTTCCTTCCTACATCCCACTATCTATATTTGGGACACTCCCCACATTATGGACCCTGATGGGATACAGACAACCTCTCACTATGGAAGCTGAAAATACCCAGAGACTTATTTTCCAGCCTCCCCTGCAGCTATGCACAGCTATAAGGATCTGCACTGGACTTTGACCTGGAGCTAGTGACCACACATAGCAAAGGCTGATGCATCTGCTCTGCAGAGAGTGGCATTAGTTGCAATAACCACATTCAGATTCCAGATGCTTCAGTAGTGGTGGTTCTAACAGCAGGGATCAGCATCCAGACATGGGGTGTCCACTGTCCCAGAGGTGGTGTCTATGCAATGGAGGCACTGGGGTCTTCAAGGGGTCGTTCTAAGCACAATTCTAGAAGTCATTTCTGGGTATGTAGCCTCTAAATCTGGGTCTCCTATCCTCCTGAAAATCCTGTGCACTACCCAATATCCTTTAATAAATCCTTATCCTGATTAAATTAATCAGAATTTGTTTCTGTTACTTGCAACCAAAGCTCCTGACTGATGCATCCATTATGCAACCATTCTTTTAATTTAAAAACATTCACTTGGTTAAAAAAGAAAAAGTGAAAAAGAAAAAGATTTAAGAGGAAAAAAAAGCAAGTCTTCTTCCATTTCTTGACCTCTTATTTTCCCAATTCCCCTCTGTAGAGGTAGCCTAGTTTCCTATGTATTTCCCCAGAGATACTCTACATGTATGTAAGATTATCTATGTATCTAAGAAAAAAACACTATTTATTTATTTATTTATTTATTTATTTATTTATTTATTTATTTTAGAAAAAACACTTTAAAAACCACCAAACAGGGCAATGGTGTCATTCCATACACATTATTTCATATCTTGCTTTTAAACGTAATACATGTTGGAGATAATTCCATAAATATAAAGGTGCCTATTCTTTTTAATGGCTGCTTAACATTCCATACAGTGTATAGAATGAATATACTATAATCTGTTTAGCCAGTAACCTACTGTGAACAGTTGGTTGCTTACAGTTTTAATGGCTACAGATAAGCTGCAATGAGCATCCTTGTAAGTACATCTTAAATATGGCTTAAGCCCACGGCAAGCATATGATAGGATAAATTTCTGACAGTGAAGTTGCTTGGTCAAAGGTATAAATAACTGTTTAATTTTGACAGATAGTACCAAACTGTACTACAAGGAGACTGCATCAATTTTTAATCTTACTAAAATGTTTTAAATTCTCTGTCTCCCCATATTCTCACCTCATGAATATGTATTATTAGCTATTTATAGTGTTGCCATTCTGATAGCTGAAAAATGATCTCTCGTGATTTTAATGTTTATTCTTTAAACTGTAAGTGATGTTGAGCATTTTTCTTATATTTAAAAGCTGTTTGTATTTATTTATCTATGTATCCTATTCATGCCCTTTGCCTGTTGCTTTTATTGGATTTTGATCTGTTTTTAATTATTTTGTAAGAACTCCACGTATTAAGGAAACTAGTCCTTTGTCATATTTGTTGCAAATATTTTTCCCAATTTTTTTTTTAGTCCTCTGATTTATTTTATTTTATTTTATTTTATTTTATTTTATTCTGCCTCACAGAAATCTTAATTTTTATGGAGTTAAATTTGCCCAAATTTTTGCTTGGAATGGCTTTTGGTTGGGAAGTTTCTCATGGTCTCAGCTGCTATTTAGAAAAACAACACTTGAGATTTTTGGTTAAAGACAGCAGATTAAACACATGCATTGTGTTCCACTCCCTTCTAGAACTCAACCAAAGTTAATGGTTGATGAAGTAATACGTTCAGATATAGTGATTCTAAAGCCAAAAAGTGTAAAAGGCACAGAGCAAAAAGTTTCCTTCAACCATGTCTCCTACTGGCCCAGCTCCCCTTTTCTTCCCGTTCATAAGTACACGCTGTTATGAGTTTCTCATGTGTGTTTCCAGAGTTTCTTTATATGTAAGCAAATAAAAACTTAGGTAAAAGGACAAGCCTACAAAGACAAGAAGGATGTCAAAGGGACAACAGCAGGATAATTTAAAAAGCTGGGCTGTATATAAATGAGTGATTACTGAATCAAGAGACCAGAGAAAGCTGAACTGGAAGCCAGCAGAAGAGAAAGCTAAAGCAACCTGCTTTACATTTCAGAATCCTCCATGTGCTCAGCAATTGGAGGCACCGGGTACTTTTGTGAGTACTTTGTGAGTAAAGACATGGTTAAAACAGTAAGCTGAGTTGACAGTCAGTTCAAGAAGCAACAAGGTCCCTAGAACCCTTCTTCCCCTTGCTGCTGTCAGGGGACTGCCCCCTCCCCACAATGGCCAAAGAATGGAAGTTGTTTTCCTTCTGGTAGGAGAGCAAGACAGAGGGAGGACCAGGTACAGTTGCATGAAAGGACAAGATACTGAAAAAAATGAGATTTACCTAGAGACCCCTTGCCTTCTTCCCTTATATAGGTTGTACAATCCTGACATCCAGCCAGGAGATTAGGAAAGCATTCTCTAGGAGCCCGACACACTGGAGAAAAATGCCCTAAAGATCATTTGAAAACAGCAGCATCTCGGAGAGGAAAAAAGACACAAAAATTACTAATATCCTCAGAGAGATAAGAAGGGATAGTGCATACATAAATAGGAACAGAAGGCTATTTTTTAAGGAACATTTAGAGAACAAAAAAGAGATCTTAGAAATTCAAATATGATTGCAGAAATTTTTTTTAAAAAATTCAGTGGAAGATTTGGAAAGCAGAAAATAAGGCAAAAAGATAAAGAGAAGGAAAATAGAAGATAACGAGCAAAAGTAGTTTGTTTGGGAGATGATTCCAGCAAACACCTGAAGGGCAGTGGGGAAGTGAAACAAGGAAATCAAGATATCCAGCAAGTTACTGTGGATAACTGTAACTTGATTCTTTTGGGGATCTCTGGGAGACTAGTGTAGAAATCGTGCCTCAAAGTTTTCTCCACTCAGGGCTGAGGAAGCTGGGGTACTTATCTGCTAATTCTCATCGGTCATCGGTTAAGGACTGCTGCTCATAGGGAGGAAGGGGTTAATTCACTAACACTTCCTGAGCAAACCTTCTGTGGCCAGAAAAGGCCCTCAGGCAAAGAGATATTGTGCTGGTAATTTAGAATGCATGGATGTGGCAGGTGCCAAGAGAATCTGTTCTCTCTTTCCTGCACTCTTTCTTAGGAAACTACTGGGGGATGTGCTCCACCAAAACGGTGGAGTGAATCAAGGAAGAGGAAGAGGCGGAATCCAAGAACTAGAGTATTCAACACCAGAGGTGAAGGGAAACCCCTGGATGTGGTGAAGAGTGATCCTAGCTGTACAACAAGCCTAGAGATCCATCAGCCCAGAGAGGAGCAGATCAGAAGGCTCAGAAAAGCTTTCTTTAAGATGAAATTTATTAAATAGCTAATTGAACACATTGAGAAGAGACTTAAACAACTGGAGGACAGTAGGGATTAAATTAGCAGTAAATGATATGCATAGGAAATCTAGGCAGTTATTAACTCCAGAGAAAACAGTATGTTTTTCAGGAAAATGATCATAATTTATTATACAACATAGATGTGAATAGTATTTATTGGGTCAAAATAATGTAAATATTATGTATCAATCTAATAATGACATAGATATATAAGCTCAGGAAATACATATGTATATTGCATGGAAGGATTTGTAAAAGCTGAATCCCCATTTCCTACCGTAGAAAGTCAATAGATAAAATTAGAAAGTAGCTATCTAGAGATATGGTGATTCCAACAACAACAAAAGAGGATTAGTTAAAGCATTAGACGTGTTTTCCTTTGAGGGGTGAGAAGTGGGGGAGGTGTAGCCTGGGGAGTTGCTATTTAGTAATGTAGAACTACTCAACTGTTTAAACTACGTGCACATTTAATTGTGATATAAATAAGTATAAATTAAAAAATCAGTAATTTATCTTTTTTCTTCCACTGTATGAAAAAGGGAGGGGGTGAGACAGGGAATGTGCATCATTCCTAGCTGCAAAGGAAGCCAGGAAGGGAAAGTGAAACTTGTTTCTTGAGTCCATCAGCCCAGCAGGGCCATTGTCTTTCCATCTCTTGTTGAGGCAGGGGTAAAAATTATGAGCAACTGGGAAATTAAGACTTAAACAATTTAAAAGAGCTGCTGATATCAATCTGACCTGAAATCTGGGGCTGCCCTAGAAGAGTTTTGACCCAAGGAAATGATCCAGGAAATTTCAAAGAAAAAGATCCTATCAAATTAAAAATAAAAACAGCATAATACTAAGGGGGATATTGACAGCACTAGTCAGTGGAATAAATTCTTAATGTGTCTGTATATAAATTTCTTGAAATTTTACCTTAAATGCCTACTGCCTTAAAATCCAGAGTTTAAAAATATGACAATTTTGATTTATTATTTTATTTCATAATTTTAATTTGGAAAACCATGGAAACGCTTTCCTCAGAGTTTTGATTGACCACCTCTATGACTGAAATCACACTGTTTAGGTCTGTGGCCCTATCGAGACACCAGAGCCTACCACTTTACACTGCAGGCTAAATACCCCTGGGAACGAAGCCTCCTGATAGCAGACTCAGTCCTACTTTCTCTTTCTGTCTTCAATCTCTCTCCACTGGATCCTTCTCCTTAGCCTAGAAAAAACACTCAAAAATCACCCATCTAAAATAAAAATTAAACAAAGAAGAAATTCTGCCTTTAGCTGTCACCCCAACTTTCTCTTCTTCTTCATCACTCTACTTCTAAAAAGGACAGATGCTAATTTCCTTCTCTTCCTTTACTTCCTCACCACACGCTGCATCTTCACCTTGTGCAACCTGGCTTTCACTCTGACCATCGCACTGAACCTATTACCCCGGAGGTCTCAGGACTTCCTACCTGCTAGACCTTGATCCTGTCTGTTCTCATCCTCCTCCTCCTCTCCAATTCTTTGACTTTTAAAGCCTCTTCTTGCTGTGTCTCCATCTCTGTGTCTCAGTATCAGTCTCTCTCTCAATCCCCTCCCTTCCCGCATATTCTGCATCACTCAAACTTCCTGGTTTTCCCACCTCTCTTATTCTCTCTGACTGCCCTCTCCTCCACCCCTTTCTAAAGAATAGGTGTCCACAGACACCCACTGACTCCCTGCAAGATCTAGCCTATGTCTCCCACCACATGGGTATGGTCCCCCTTGCTCACTACACTCCGGTGACACTCACGTTGCTTTCAGTTCCTCCAACACACCCAGCTCTTATTGCCTTAGGGCCTCTTCCCTCTACCTGGGCCACTCTTCCCCACTCCAACCCCCTCCCCTCCACCTGGCTACTTCCAAGCTTTAGGTGCTAGTCTACAGTCACCTCCTCAGAGTGCTCCTCCCCAAAAGCCTCCCCTCCACCCCCTCACGAAACTAAATCAGTTTTCCCACTTTTCTGTCTTAGAAGTTGTTCTTTTCTTCAAGTTATTTATACAATTTATAATTCCAGGCTTTTGTTGTATCATGATTTGCTTAAACATCTATGTTTCTCTCCAGAGTGCCTTCCATGAGGACAGGCACACACCAGTTTTGTTTACCACTATGTACTTAACATTCGACATGGTCCTTTGAAAAGTAGATACTAAATATTTGTTGAATGAATAAATGACTAAATGAATGAAGCTTTCTACACGCCAGGCACTACAGTAAGTATTTTACGTATGTCACCTCAGTTTTATTCTTACAACAACCCCTATTCAAACCTTATTATCAGGCAAGGAAACTGGAGCTTAGGGACACTGAGTAATAATGCCCAGGATCTTACAAAAAAGTGAGTGTCAGAACTGGAATATGAAAATATATTTCTCTGACTTTATGTAGGACTTCTTAATTCCGTCAGGAAAACTGTGAAGTGAGCAAACCACAATGATGGTCAGTGTCTTGGTTGCTCTCCTGCACCCTCTGTGTGCTCTCCTCTTTTCCTGCCTCTCCTTTCTGTTCCTCCCCATCACAGTGCCACACTCAGGTCCTCACTCCCGCCCACACACGCCCTCTGCCTAGTCTAGTCCTTTCCCTGACAAAAAGGTACCTGTCCCGGAAAATGTTCTCAATAGGATGGTAAGTGAAGAAAATAAAGTAAGATAAACTATTGTATAAATAGCTGCTGTGGGTTGAATTGTGTCCACCCTCAATGCATATATTGAAGTCCTAACCCCCAGGACCTCAGAATGTGACCTTATTTACAAATAGGGTCACCGTAAATGCAATTAATTATTCAAGTTAGAGTGAGGTCGTATTGGAGTAGGGTGGGTCTCTACTCCAATGTGACTGTGGTTCTTATAAGAAGAACGCCATGTGGCGGGACAGACATGCACACAGCGAGAACACCATGTGAAGAGGAAAGCAGAGACTGGCAGCAGGAGCCAAGGAAAGACAAAGACGCAGAAAACCACCAGAAGCTCGGGGAGAGGCCTGGAACAGATTCTCTCTCATGACTCCAGAAGGAACCAACCCTACCAACACCATGATCTTAGATTTCTAGCCTCCAGAACCGTGACACAATACATTTCTGTTTAAGCAACTCAAGTTGTGGTACTTTGTTGTGGCAGCCCTAGCAAACTAATAGAAATGGTATAATCCCAGTTTTGTTCAAGGAAACAAACTCATATACGTTAGGGATTATCTCTCTCTCTCCCCCCCCCCACCAACACACACACCCCTGCACACACACACACAAATAAAAGAAAATATATACAAAAGTTTACAGTGGTTTTTTGGGAGGGTGAATGATGAGTAATTTTGCTTTGTACTTTTCTCTGCATTGTTTGGGTATTTTCTCAATTCTCTTACATCTCTGCAATATTATGTGTCATTATACAGATGAATCCTTGGGCTTCAGTTGCTTCATCAGTAATTTGAGAACAGCCATACAGATTTCTTCCAGGATTGTTATAAGAAGGTCATCTGGTGTCTTTGACTAGGGAGACCAGCTCCAAAGAAGCCGGGCGTAACAGCCAGGGATTCTTCTGTTCATCATTAGAGGAGTCCTCAGTTCTTAAAAGGGGGCTGCACCATGGCTGCCAAGCAGGGCACGTGGGTGCTGCTAAGCACTGGTCTCATGTGTGACAAGGGTGGGTGTGGGGAGTGAGATGGCCTAAGGGAGCGGGCTGGACGCCTTGGGCTTGGGAGGCCAGCAAAGAAAAGCAAGAACGGTTGAAAGGTTGATTGGAGGAAGGTTGACTAAATGAGGATAACAACCCAGTTAGGGTAACATTTCTTGCTTTGGGGTGCGGGTCTCATGGGGTGACTGAAAAGGAAAGAGGGACCAAGATAAAATAGAAACACAGCCAGGAAGCCAAACAATTTCCTCTGATAGAAAGAATGCCCTGCCTCCTCATTTCTTCTCTGAAAACACTCTGGGAATGACGAAGGCAGCGGGACTCACTTACAACTTCCCACAGCCCATGGGAAGATGTTCTTTCCCAAGGAGGGTTGCTCCCCAAAGGTCCTCTTTCTGTCTGTATCTGTGATAAGATGTTCTTTCTGGAGACTATTTAGGTAGATGCTACTAAAACATTCAGCCTTGTCTCTGATTCATCTGAGCAGGGAGGGTTAATTGTCTTGAATCTTGAATTTAGCTGTTTACGGCTTCAAATTAATCCTTGGTCTGCAAAAATTTGGCGCTCTTTCGTTTCTTTGTACTCAGCTGTGTCTTTCCTAACCCCAGTCTAAATCCCAGCAACTCAGGGAAGAATTGCGTCCCAACAAATAATATTCACAATCCACGCCTTTATGGGAGGTCACTGATGGCTTTTGCCCACTCTTCTTGTCAAAACCTACACATCCCCTTTCATTTTATACCTGCAAGATTATGTATACATGGGAAAACATGCATAACATAATATTAAACAGTGTAAAGAAGACAACACAAAAATTGCATGTAAATTATGATTCTGGTAATGTAAAAATAAATGAAAATGTACACACACATACAAGGAAATAAGACTAGAAGAAAACAAATCAAATAATTAATAATAGTTATGTGAGCGTACTAGGATTGTGGATTTTTTTCGTATTCTTTATTTACCTAAAATTTTTAATGTAGTGGAAAAATTCTTTTATAATTAAGAAACAGACTTATTAAGATAAGGCAAGGGGCAGAATGAATAACAGAGCTTGGTAAAACAAAAATAAAACAGGAAAGCTAGTTTGTAGATAAGGTTTTCTGGAAGTAAGTATGCATAGCTCTCGGCTCAGTGTGTGTGAACTGAGGGAGAAATGTGATCACAGAACTCTTATGGAAGACATTTAACCACAGGTCACCCTGCCTACTTTGAGAATGACCGAAAAGAAGAAGAACACAAGACTTCAGACCTGCTGGGCATCTGAGAAGAGCTGGGGAGCAAGGCATCCAGGCACATTAGAGCTCTAGGAGCTACAGAGAGTCTGTGAAGAAGTCACTAATTTTGAGGGTTTCCGGGAAGTGCTTCAAGCATGACATGGTGAGGCCCTGATTCTGTTTATTTTTAGAAGTCCTGTTGAGAGGAGTATCTTTCACCTCTTACTAAATTAACTACGCTCCTTGGAACCATGGACATCTTTCTGCTGTAGCAGCAGTAGGATCAAAGCACGTGTTTAGAAAGAGAAGTGAAAAACACCAGATGTGAGCAAAACCACAAGGGGAATTTCAGACAGGCAGCATGCACCGGATTACCCAATTTGGAATGTGGTCCAGGCCCCGGGACAGGCAGACCCTCTGAGGACCAGGCTGGAGGGACAGAGGTTATTGATCCTGATTTAAGCCAAATGCCACTAACTTGATCCATGACCTTGCTCCAGCCCTGACCTCCTTCAAACTACTTTCACCATCCATAAACTGGAAGGACTGGCTCATTTCCTCTCAGGAATAGCTAATGGAAACCATGCTAGAAACTAGAGGTAAGAATGAGGCATGATTTTGTGATCTTGAAGACTGGTGACAAATTGTATTTGAATATGTAAGTACCACAACATACACATGCTCACAGCATGTATGGGAAGGATGTGTATAAAAACTATGGGATTAAAGATTGTGCCCCATCAGTTCACGAAGTAAATAATCTACACGTTGACAAGTGCAGGAGGTGTGACAGGATTTTTTTCCCTCCCACCCATAGCTCTTTAGGTCCCCTGGGGTCACCCCAGATCTAGACTAAAGCACACTACCTAGTACATAGTGCTGAATAAATGTTAGATTAAGATGCAGCTTAAGCTTCAAATTCCAGCTTTCCTTATCACTTAGTTGTATGTAGCCTTGGGTAAGTTACTCCATAGTTTTGTACTTTGGTTTCCCCATCTGTAAAATGGGGATAAAATGAGTATCTCCCAGACTTGTGAAGATTAAATAGAGTAGCACATCTAAAGAGCTTAGAGGAGTGCTGGGTGGGTGTTAGTTATTATCTTCCCAAACCATCAATGTGGACTTGAAAGCTCTCTGCATTGTCTTTATTTTGTTTCAGTTTTGTCATCAAGATGTTTCCCACATTCTTGCTTCATTCAAGAATATTTCCTGTCTTATTTATTCATTTGTGTAGGGCATTGCTCCCTCCAGACTTTAAAACAGTGTCACTCACCCTCCATCAAAGCCACTACATTATTCCTAATCATGCCAACTTTGAGTCAGTCCCTAAAGTGACTCCACAACCAGAAATCTATGAAGCGCAGCCCACCCACCTTGACTTCTTATATAACAGGATGCCCTCTTAACTAGAGAAAGTGTCCCACCAAAGATATAAAAGTATATTTTTCTCCTCTTTAGTAGAAGTTGTCGGTCACAGTGTAGAACAGGGAATCACCTTGGAATTACTAAGCACTGCCCTCTTTAGAAGGTTAGGGCAAGGCAAGGAGTCATGGATATAGTGAACCCTCCTCCCAACCCTGTGGTGAGAAGTTGTCATTGGAGAAGAAGAGGGATGTGTACTGGGTCCAGGAGGGCAGACACTGGAAATTTATCCTAGGATCATGTACCCAAAAAGTGGCTGTGTATGAGACCAGGAAAAAAGAAAAAGCAGCCTGACTGGTGAGAGTTATGATATTATGGGGGCAAAACTGAATGGGACATTGAGGAATCACCTTCCCTAAAGTACCAATGTGAATGGGCCCTACTTTGGTACCCATGGAACAGCAGAAAGAGGACTCAGCCACCCCAGCCTTCTCTGGACAAGTTTTGTTGCAGTTTCACCAGCACTAGCATCACTCCTTTCCATGAGCACCTCTGTCTTCTGCCACTGCCAAGTCTGACTACGTGATCACTGTTGTACGCACCATTCCCACCTTCAAATTACTTAGCCTTTTTTCATCCCTCCACCATGTCATCTTCCAGGATGTTTCTACTGCACTATCATAGCAGTCCCTAGAGATGATTAACTGTATAGAAACATTTGAGCCCCTGTTATAATAAGGCAAAATCCTAGGGAACACAAAGATGAGTAAAATATGGTCACTACTCTCAAGAAGCGACTATCACATGATCTAGGTAGATTTAAATTGCTGACTGATATTTCACCCAGTGACGGCCTGAGTTCCCTAATTATATTCCCTATTGTTCAGTTCATTTATTTAACACACATTTATTGAACATCTACTGTGTGCTAGCCACCAGACTAGCCTTGGGTGCCACATCAAATAAACATCACTCTTAAACTTCAGAGAGCGTAATTACAATGTGAAGAAACTAGGTTTGATGGTGTGCCTAATGACTGCAAAAGGAAGCGGTAACAGTATACCTGTCTCTCCTCCCACAGAGTGAAGTGCGCAGCATGACACTTCCCTCTTCCAGCCATTGTTCAGTGAAGTTACCGTTGAGACATGTAAAGCTCTTATTTGAGTCCAACCTCAGAGACATCTGAGAACAGGAGGGAGAAGAACAAATCTCTTTACAGTGGTGAGTAGCTGGTACCTCTGTGTCCTGTGCTCCTCACCGATATTCACATCCTCCCCTTCTCAGGAATCAAGTACCCTTCCTATTACTCCCTGATTCTATATGAGTTACAATCCTCTAAATACACAAATGTGAAATATCTTTGGTTTCTTAATGAACAGCTTTAAATAATTGAAGGTAAAGTCAATTATATAAATATTAAGCTTCCAAGGGAGGGAAGGGTTTCCAAGGAAATGTTTCCCTTACTCAAAGAAGCATTAAAAGATGAAGGTAAGTATCAAATTTCCATTGATGGCAATAAAACTACTTCTTGTAATTAATATTGTGTTCGCTGACCACATAAGGGATGTAGTAAATCTCCTCAGGTCCTCTGCCCACTCAGAATAAGACCCCAAGGCAGGTAGGAATGGCTCACAGTGACAAACTCAGACAACTATTGATTAACTGTGCTCACAGAACAGCGTAATATTAGAATGGGAGGAAGCATCACACATTGTATCGGGTTACCAGTGCAGCGTAAAATTTGGAATCAGATGGTCCTAGGTTCAAATTTCAGCTCAGGTTCCTCTTTGCCACCTGGGTCTGGGGCAATTTACTTAGCTTCTCTTCCCCTTTATTTCCTCATTTGCATAATGCAGATCAAAGTTTTTATTGAGCATGGATTTTTAAAAATAAAGTGACATAATGGAAGGCACTTGGCAAAGAATAGGCATTCCGTAAACGCTCCTTTGTTCTTTTTATTTTACAGATGAGGAACCAAAGCCTAAAGAACTGATCTAACTTGCATGAGGGCTCATGATTAACCAATGTCATCCCTGGACGAAAGCCCCTGACTTCCTGACTCCTAGTGCAGCTGTCTTTCTGTCGCTTCCAGTATGGGAGCTGAGCAAAGATAACTGAAAACGCATTGACCTCCGGTTTTCTAAAGCCTGAGGGGGATGAAGAGAGGAGGAGGCTGATGTGGGGTGAAAGGTGTAAAAAGCAGATTTACTCTCTCGGTTTTGCATTACTTTCCTGAGTTTAGGTTGCTTGAGCTCACACCCACTAATGGTGGAGGGAAGTGGTAGAGCGTAGCCAACACAGAACTCAAGATTACATTACATCAATCCACAAAGTAAATAATCTACATGTTCACAGTTGAAAGGGGTGTGACGAATGTCTTTTTTTCCTCTCACACATAGTTCTTTAGGTCTCTTCAGGCCACCCCAGACCTGGACTAATTTTCCAGAAGGTCCTACATCAACCTTTTCTGCAGAGTTCTGAGCTTTCCAGCGTGTATTTGGCAGAGAAGGGCAAACTAAAAAGATGTTATGCATAAAAAAAATCCCTTGTGACCTGAAAAGTATTTCAGTGTGGGGTTGGTGCTCCACGTGGTTGAGTTGAACAAGCCCTGGGCCAGAGGTGGGATGCTTGACTGCTTCCCCCTGGCCCTGCCACTAACTAGCTGGGGGGCCTCAGAAGAGGAAGTTAACTTCTCTGGGCATCTGTATTGCAACCTATAAAATGGCATCAAAAACACTCACTACATTTTATTTTCCTTTATCCTCACAAGAACTCCCTGAGATAGAAGGTACTCTTCCCCTAGTACAGGCAAAGAAATAGAGACTTAGAGAATCATGATTTGCCCAGTATCATGCAGCACTTAGTAAGTGGCAGAATCTGACAGAAGCTGGACTTGAACCCAGAATGTGCTCTTAACCTCCAAGATAGGCTGCCTGTATTTTGAGGGAAGAAATGGATATTAAAGTTTCAAAGCACTTTAAAGGAGTTTAAAGAAATGTTTATTATGATCATTCACGGGGGTATAATTTCCTAGGAGGTGCCTACACTCAAGTCATTTTCAGCTCATTGACTTTCTTATTCATTGCCTTTCATCTGGATCTGTGAGTATCAAACCACAGTTATCCTCTTTCACCTCATTTGTTTTTGGTGTCAGTTCTCCTCCCACACTGGCTTCTTTCGGGGGGGAGCCAGCACTACTTCTTGCCAAGTTGGGGAGTGTAACTGTAGGAAGCCACGCACACACACATCAACACAGGCACACAGACAGACACATATATCCATCCATATTTCTTTGTTATACCCACCCATAGTTTCAGAAATGACAATTTAAGAATTTGTCATTATTATGACAGTGCATATATCATGTGTGAATAATTTCCCAGGATTGGGCTTTGGAGTGAAAAAATGCTGTGATAAAGTGATAGAAAGTGGAGGGACATACCCTAAGGAGAATACCAGGAAACTTAGACCCTTCTGGTTTCAGCTTCAACCTTGAATTCTACTATAAGCTTATGAATTTCTCCCAGCTCACTCAGCCTTCTGAAAGATCCTCACCGTTGATGAGTGATAAGTTTGACACAACCTCAGTGTCTCTTCATGAACTGATTCGGAGTTTTCACACTGCTGTCTGCAGATGTGTTCTGGGCAGTGGTGGTCATCAGACTGTAAACTTCAGTGGTTCAGGGTCACATCTGTGGAATTCTCCCTTCAGTGGTTTGGCACTGCATGCAATTAGCTCTTTCATAATGTCAACACTTCTTCGGTCTTGCTACCGCTTTTTGTTTGGTTTGCTTGGGAGGCAGACTCTAAAGATTTGGCTCCTCATTTAATTATGTATAGCCTAGAATTGTTGTGGCGTTTAACAAATGAATTTATTCATTACACATGCACTTGTGAACAACGTGGGGATATTATGTCATTTTTGCATTAACACCTCATCATTACAAAGCACGTCCAAGATTGGTGTCACATTCAGACTTCCCTTTGAGAACGGTAGAAAGGGATAAAAATACTACCTACTTCATGAGGATTAAATTTGTGAGGATCAAATGCAATTAACTACAAAAAGTACTTAGCACTGGGGGCTGGCACAGAGCAAACATTACTAAATATTAACAATTAGCACATTACTAGCCCATACTACTGAAGAACCACAGCTCAGAGAAGCTAAGTCACTTGTTCAGGATGTACAGTTAAGTGGTGGAATTCAGTATGGAATCTAAGTCTCCAGACTCCAAGCCCATTTTAGGAAATTCTCAGTCAAGATTGCAGTTATAGAGGAAAAAAAGCAGAGCCTCAAAGGAAGAGCGTACATGACAGCTTTACGGTGGGGGAGTAAAGTGTTTAAGGATGAAGCTGTGCTCAAGGGGGAGGACCCAGGCCAGGCACCACGAGCAGCTGTGCTAGTCTTTTTTGGTTCTGCAAACCCTGTCTTCCCTCAGCCCCTTCACGTATATCGTCCTCCTTCCCTCCTGTCTTCCCTTCTTTTCCCAACCCTTCACCTGAATAATCCGGCTGCTGCCAGGCCCAACAAAAACAGCTCTTGATAGAGGCTGTCCTGAGCCAGGTCTGGGTTTGCCCCTCCCGACACAGGCACCCACAGCACCCTGAACGCCGTCTTGTGAGAATAACTGTCCGGTATCCACCTTCCTAGCTGGCACGTAAGAAACGAGAAGCCATCAACCTTCTCTTGCTTGCTGGCTGATGGATCCCCAGCACCTTTATGGTGTCTGGCACATTTGTTAAATGCAGAGCGGATGGAGAGGAAGAAGATTGAGAAAAAAAAGTGAGAAGACACCAAAACAAACCCAAAGCATTTTACCATTTTGTCACAGAATCACTGAGTGGTGCTTTTGGGAGGAGTGAGGAAACAACTGAAAGGAACTGAAAGAAAGACTCCAACACACAAGAAAGGCAAGGACAAGCAAATCCCCACAGTAAAGAGTCACAGGCACAGGGGCTCATCATGAAGGGCCCATCCTGGGCCAAGACTTCTGCAGACAAATGAAAACGTTGGCGGCCTTTTGCTAGAAAGAGGTGGGAAACGTGCCTGCTACAGACGACTAACTACAGAATACAGAGGGGAGGCGGGAGGAAAGGAGTTTCCACCAGGGGATATATTTCGGACTCTGCCCTGTTGACAGCAACGGGTGGCGGTGGTGGGACTTTTGGCAGGAAGTGTCCACCTCTGGGGGAGTCAGGATTGTGCCAGGAGGTAAAGCAACCTTGGACCCCCAGAGCCCCGGCTTTTCCTCCACATTCTCGGGGTGGAGCCTGCACGATCTCTCATGTCTCCTCCTAGGTTAGGGCAATGGAGGGGGACACGAGGCCGGGACGTCAGCAGAGGCCATCTCGTTTACATTCCCACCCTCGGCCCTGGGAAGCCCCGAGTTCCCACACTCACTGAGGCAGGAAGGTCGCCACGGACACCTCATCTGTCCGGGTGGCTGACTAACTACAGATAAGCAGCAGCTGCTGCATCCCTGTTGGGGTCACCTCCCAGATTGCCCACCCTGGAACCAGGCGGTGCAGGCCCAACCTCTGCCGGCCTGGCCGGCACCCACGGGGCCTTCAGGGCCGGCTGCTGCAGCCGAGGCCCCGTGACGGCGCTGGGGCCCCCCAGAACTTGCTTTCACGGAGCTGCTGGATACGACCAAGAAAAGGAGAGGTCTTAGACATGCCTACCCCACAGCACGAAGCCAGCCTGACAGCTGTCGGGTACTTGATAGTTTTACAGCACTCCGCTGCAGACTTTTTCTCACATCACTCTGACCACCATCCGTGAACAGCGCAGAGCAGGTGTTTTTGTGTCCATTTTGCAGATGAGTAAACAGCCTCAGGATGTTTGAGAGACCTGCCTAAGTTCTCACAGCCAGTCAGTGGTGAAGGCCGTTTTTCCACTGCCTCATGGGTGGGTCTTTTCATCACTATGTGCAAACACAACAAACCGAGTGGACAAGTTCCAATTTGTATCCCTGAAAGAGAACTCTTCCTTCCAAGTCTAACCCATCTTCCAACAAAGCCTTTGGGTGTAGTGAGAAGCACTTCAGTCTTGGAGTTTCAGTCGTGATTCCTCTCCTTGCTAACCATGTAACTTAGCAGCCGAGTGCTTTTGGACTTACTTTCCCTGAATATTGGCTTCTGCATGTATAAAATGGAGATGATGTTGCTTAAATTGTGGGGTTGTTGTAAGGGTTAAGAATAACAGTAAACATCTGTTGACTATTTTCCATACCCTAGGCCTAGTTCTAAGCACCTCTGATGCACTGACTCATTGAATTCTCACAACAACCCTAGTTCATGTATGCTGTGTTATTTCACTCCACATATGAGGACACGATTGTAGAGAGGTAAAGAAACTTACCTCAGGTCGCACAGCAAATAAGTAGCAGAGCCAGGATTCTCACCCAGGTTGTCTGACACCAAAGCCAAGTGCTTAATCTCCATGTTATACTGACTCTGCAAGTTGTGTTTATTGTCTACAATAGGTACTCAATCAATAGCTGCTACTAGGAGTTGGGGCAGGCTTGGCCTGATTTCTAAGCAAAATGAAGAGCTAAACACCTAAACTAATTAAATCAACCAAAGGCTTGCCCCCTCGGAAGTGTCTTCAGTTTAGCATGCCATGGTTTCTCATTTCCCACCACCAGCATCATTCCTTTAGAACAGGAAGACACCTCGAGGACATTTGGCAACATTTGGAGCCATTTTGGGTTGTCACAACTTGGAGGGTGCTACTGGCATCTAATGGGTAAGGCCAGAGATACTGCTAAAATCCTATAATGCACATGACAGTCTCTGCATCAAAGAATTATCTGGCCCCAAAGTGTCAAATGCTGAGTTCAGAAAGTTTTAATATTGAGCATTTAGTATTGACTCAAGACTACTTTAGTCAATACATACACATTTGTCACATGGAACAGCAAAGTAATGTTCTGTTTAACATCTATTGATATGCTAACACAGTTCAATGTGTGATATTTGTTATTACCTATTGTTTTATTACTGTTGTTGTTGCCAAGCAAAGATATGTGCCCTAGAAATGGTCAAGCTGATTTGGGGCTTGTGGTAGGGTGAGAAAATTGAAGCTGTTTTTCTGTCAAACTATGTTACCAAGCCCCAGATTGCTGACACTTCTTCCAATCTGTTGAAGTAGGTCATGAATAAACTCACAGCAATGCCATTTCCTTTCAGCATGCAGCTCTGTGAATCCCTGATCTCTCTCCATTCAGTTGTTCTTTCTTTTGACCTCTGTCTCATTACATACATATGAAACAGATTTTTTTTAAAAGTCTGATTTCATTGGCCTCTTTTGGAAACTCCTATAGCTACTATCATCTTCAAAATGGTAAAAAATTTACTTTGCTCAACAGAATGTTGGAAGAAGAAGAATCCTCATGTGTGAAATATCTGTGATGCTTGGCAGAACATCCAGCTTTCTTACTTTGTTGGAGAACACTGTGCTTCGCAACATTATGACTCACTGATTTCCATATCATTGTGCATTAGCTTCAAGTACTCAATAAATAATCCTGAAATGAGTTGTATCAGTCACTTTAGGCTAGGTTATGATGGAATAACAAATGGTCCCAGTATCCTAACAACAGGAAAGATTTATTTCTTGTTCATATTGTATGTACATCATGGATTGGCAGCTGCCCTGTTTCATCTCTTTCATTCATCATTTAGGCTGAAGAAGAAGGCCCTATTTGGGACATGGTGATGTCATAGCAGGAGAAAAGAGCAATGATGGAACCATATGATAACTCTTATAGCCTCTGCTCCTAATTGCTCAGAATTAGCACGTGTCACATATGCTGACATTCCACTGGTCAGTGTAGGTCAATAACCAAGCCAGATGTCAATGGGGCAGAGATGTATATTCTTCCTACAGGCCCCATAGGCAGGGACAGCGAATATTCTGAACAATAATATAATCTACCACAGGAGTCTGTCTTTGCCACCAAAGTCATGAACTTCTTTAGAACCAGGGCCTTGGCCTTGAATCACTACTTTTTCAAGAGATTTTTTTTTTAAATCAAGAAATGGGGAAGGATATAAAGTGAAAGAGTTGAAGAGGCAAAATTATCAGATTGTAATGACAGGTTTGATGAGGAGCAGAGGTAGATGGCAAATGTCAAGGAAAAGACAGGAATCAAGGATGACTTCTAGGATTCCAGGACTAAGGAATGATAGTGCCAACAGTTGACGTAGAGAATGGAGAAGGAAAGGAGGTTTAGAAGAAGAAAGGACAAGCTTTATTTTTACCCAATTAACATGAGGTGTCTTTGGAGCATCCATATAGAAATATACAGTAGACTGTATGAGTGTGGCTCCCAAGAGAGTCCTGAACTAGAAACAAAGATCTGAGGTTCAATCGCATATAAGTAGTAATAAGTAATAGCCAATATTGATTACATTTATGGAGCACTTACTATGTCAGGCACTGTGAGAAGCAATTTACATACATTTTCTTTTTAAATTCTCATCATAGCCCTATAAGCTAGTCGGTTTTGTTTATCTTCATTGTGTAGATAAGGATATGAAGCCTAAAGAAGTTTTAAAAAGTAAACAGATCTTCGCCCAAGTCTCACAGCTAGGACCCAAGTGCTTTGTGTCCACAATCCACACATTTCAACCAATCATGCTCTTAGTTGGAACAATGACAGCAAATGAGAACAACCAGGCATCATGGGCAACAAAAAGAGAGTGTCTATTGGAGAGAGTGAATGCAGAGTACTTGAAGAGCAGGGCTGGAAAGGCCCACTGATGTTGACAGCTAGGCCCAGTCCCTGACAATATCTCTAACCCCACAGAAGCTTCTATAACCATATGCCCCAGAATCCCAGGAATAAAATAAGAACAGTCACATGCTAACTTTGGAAACACTAACCTGTTGCTGGTTTGCTCTCTTTGAAATCTGCCTCCAGAGTCTGCCTTGACTTTTTGACCTGTTTGAGTGGGCCTTTGTTTCTGGGTCTTGGTGACCTGACTTGTGGACTCTGTGTCTGTGTGTTCATGTCTGAGATTCAGGCCTCGTCTCTCAGCTTAGGAAACTCAGCCTTACATCACATGCTTACTCTTGGTTACTACCTACTCCCAACTTGAGGGAGTAAGATCAGAGACTGTCCCTTAATCCACAAGACTGTGTCTCCTGCTAATTCTCTGCAACTCAGCTTCCAGAATTGAAATGAGGAGTGTGGTTTCAGATGATGGGTGCTTTATCTGCTCTGTAGATGTGTAGGTGCAAATTGCTGACAATGGAGGTGCTGGCTTTGAGGTCACAGGTTGCTGCTCAGACCTTGCCAAGTCTTGCAATACCTGTTGTCAGAGCAGGCTCTCTGTCTTCAGATGAGCCCTCTCAGTTGCCATGCTTTTTAATCCAGCTGTAACAGTTTATGGAGATACGAGGTTTGTTCTTGGGGACAAAAGGACACTTACGTAGATGGGACTTCTCACATCTGCTGGGAAAGCAGGATGCTGTAAAGCTGTTCAACTATCGTCTGGAAGGCCACACTATGGATACTACTGGGAATTTCTCATAGCCATGACTGATTGTTAAGAGCCCTTGATGTCCATGGAGTGTCCAGCTACAACATTAGAGTGGGTAAATATCCAGATCTGTCCCACTTCCAGTGACTTGAACTGCAGTGGAGCCCCTCTGAATTAATAGTGCAAGAATCCGCCAGCATCTCTGCTCTTTGTGTTCATTTGGAGGCCCTTCCATGACCACATTCCCTACTGAGGGTTGCCAGCTTTATTGAATAAAATTATAAACATCCAGTTAAATTTGAATTCACATAAATAACAAGTACTTTTTTTTTTAGTATGTGTCACACAGCATCTGGGATATACTTATATAGTTATTCATTATTTATCTGAAGCTCAAATTCAACTAGATGTCCTGTATTTTATCTGGCAATCCTATGGGCACCACAACGCCCATCACCTGAGACTCCATAGGAATTCATAGGCCTTGGGATCCATTGGTCCTCCACTTATCCCACGAGGGCCCCGGGGAACTTTGTGAAGAAGAAAAGCAGAGAACTGGACCTCTGCTAGGACTACTGGGGTCCTGATCCTGTCTGGTCTGTTCAAGCTCCTGGGGCAGCTCTGGGGGGATCCATGAAGACCTTCTGAGTGCCTATAACCTTGGTTGCCTTCCACCAGCTGCATTTGGAAGATGAAGAGTGAAAGATGACTTTTTAGAAGTGTCTAGACAGTTTGTAGAGACCACAATGTCCCTTGATCTATGGCAGCACCAAATGATCTGTGTCCTGTATGAGTTTCTAGAGGATGTTTTTTGCACTTCCTGGGCAATGTCTCAATATACCTCGAACACCTCCACACATACGCTGCCCAACTATATCTCATATAATCCTCTACTCCAGCAATCTGGGGTTACCTGATACATCAGCACCTTCAAAACAGTCTCCAGACAACTCCAATTTGGTGTAGCCAGGGGTCTGGGATTCTGGAGTGAGAGTGCCCTGGTCACTTGAAGACAACTAGACATTCCAACATATGCTTGATAGCATTTTGTTCTTCTCTGTGTAAGTGACCTAGTAATGACCTCCTAAAAAGAGAAGGAAGTTGGCCTGATGTGCTGAGCTTGACGCTATTTTTCAGGCAACCTAACACTCCGAGCTTCACTCCTGCCCCACTATAGCACTAGTAGGCACTTAATATGTGCCAGACACTCTTCTACATTGAATTGATTAATGTAGAACTTGTACTGATAAATTCAATGCTCATAGTAACCCTATGAGGTATGTGCTGTTATCATTGCTGTTTCACAGATGAGGAAACTGAGATGAAAGATAAAGTAATTCTTCTAAGGTCACACAGGTTAAAAAGTTTCTAAGAAGTGAAAGCTGGGATTTGGATATGGGTAATATAGCTCCAGAGTCTGTCCTGTTAACCTGTGTGCCAACTCTAGGCAGCCCAGACCCATCTTGGTTCAACCTTACTGTTGGGATCAGTGCTGCCAACACCAGTGCTCCTGACCAAGGAGGGCCCTATCCTTCCCTCCATCATCTCCATTTGGGAAGAGGAATGGCTTGTTGTGACAATGTCTTCAAGGCCTAGAGTGTCTAATGCACGATAGTGAGATCAGTCTGCAGTAGCCCGGAGCAGCCAGTACAAATCTGGAAGCTAAGCTCATGCCGTGCGAGGTGCGTGCCTCATCTTACTAGCTTTGGGCACTCTATCAGCTACACACCCAGCAATGGAACCGCAGAGCAGATGGTCTCTATTGGAAGCCTGGGTACAAGGGGCAGCAGAGAGACTCAAACTTGGAAGAGTCTGGTTTGAGTATTTCACAGTCATTCAGCCCAAATCATCTTTCAGACATCTACTTGTGGTCCTAATTCAGATCCAGGGTCTCTTGGGAGTAACTCAGAGGGTGAGAAATAATAGGAAGGCCTCTATAAGAGTACAGCAGTGCACATCCTACCAGAAAGGCCTGAATGCAGCATCAGCTCAGCCATCATGTGTTCCTCTACTAAAACACAATATGTGGCCCTCTCCAACAAGATTCGTTCTGGTACTCTACAACAACAGCACTTAGACCTCTAGCAAAAATAACCTGGGCTTCCTGAAGAGCAGCTGTGACTCCTTCTGATCCTCACACACCTGTGGGACTCCCATCTTTGGTCTGCCCCTCTTGCTCAGTCATGACTCTGTCCTGGCAATGACAGCTTTATAAGAAGGCATGCTTCCCTCCCTGCATCACTCCTTCATCCACTCCAGCCACTTGCACCCTGATGGGTAAAAGGGAGTTCCTGCTTCCATGATCTGTCAAAGCACTGCTTTCCAACCAGAGCCCTTGGGCCTATCAGGTCCTAGATATGTGACCCAAGATTAGCACTCAAGGAATATCTGCATTCTTCTACTGCCCACAGACAACTGACTGCTCTGACTAGTGTCACTGCCACAGATTTTGCTTGCAGAATTCATTGTTACTGCTTTTCTGTGCAACACTGTTTTTCATTCTTCCTATTTTTTTGCACTTTGCATCGATGCTCCAGCAGCTAGAAAGTACCTAGGAAGGTAAGCACCACCTTGAAGGAACCTTGAGTAGACCAAGTTCTGGCTGGCAGCAGCCTTCAGAAAGAAGGATGCCATCTAATTCTCCCCCAGCACATCCATTCTACTGACCTAATGTGAAAGCTGGAGGATTACTGATAATAATAACATCACGAGCAATAGGAGGTATCATTTCTTGAGCACTCACTGTGGGGGCAGATACTGCGCTATGCGTTTTGCATCTATTTTCTCATTTAATCCTCACAACAGTGCAATGATGAGGATACCATTTTACCTCCAATTTATAGCTGAGAAAACTGACTTGCCACAGATCACATGATGAGTAAGTGACAGAGCCAAATTTCAAACTCCAGTTAATCTAAAGCCTGGGCATTCAGCCACTCTGCTGTCATTGTCATATATCAGCTGACTTCCTCCATGCCCAATCTCCCAACTTCTTCTATTCTTTTCTCTGCTCCTAAATCTCCCAGCCACAACCCCAATGATGAGGGGGAATAAAAACACGAACTGTATTCCTAGGAGGAAGCAGACTCATTATGACACTGTGACTGACCTCAGCAACTGGACCATGGGAAAGAGTGAGAGCACAAGGAATTGTTTTAATTTGGCCCTTTGAAACAGGGACCCTACTCGAAGTAATGAGGGGGTTATTACAACTACTTTCTTGTTTTATTCACTGATGGATCCCAAACAGCAAGAGCCATGTTAGCAAGTAGTAGGTGTCTTGACAAATATTAGCAAGGAATCCAGGAAGTTGGGGTTGGCCCCCTGAAAAACACAGAAACCTTAGTAAATCTGGGTGGCAGGAACTCAGCTGCTAGCAGGGCCAGGTGACAATCTTTGGAATAGTGGTGTACCACTTCCGAGTTACTGTTTGCAAGTTTGCTTCCTTTCCCCCTATTCCAACCAATAAATTCTATTTACTTTCACGTATTTTTTTCTATGGAGTAATTGCAGCTTATTCATAAATTCTGCTTTCTTATCATACTGTTCTGCTTCCTCATAGATTTGGTTATATGACCCTCCATGGCCACCACTCCATTGTATAGCATCCTTTCAACTTGTTTCCACGGCTAACTGCCCCATCATCTCCATGTTTCCCAATTCAAATCCCAGAAGGAGAGAATCTGATTCACCAAACTCATCTTTTCCATTCAAGCCCTGGTTTTTGGAGGGGCAGCCCTAATGTCAGGGGCCAATTCCTGGTCCAATCAGGAGCCATCCCTGGGTAAAGAAAAATCTAGCTCTGCTTCTCAGAGCAGGGGGCTGTGGGTGGGGCAGTTTCATCTTGAAGAGGAAGTTGGGTGTGGCAGGCACTTTGTTGACATATCCAGTATAGGAGTGCTCCTGGGAGCCCATCTCTCATCTCTGAAAAGTAACTTTGTAAGTTAGGACTTTTCATCAGGTATTCCCAGGAACACCCAGTTGAATGCAGCTGGTAACATGCTGAGTTTGGAATTCCTCTTGGCCTGCCATCTCTTTGCACTCTTCCTTCTGGGACTACCTTGGTTTGTCAACTTATTACCTGTTTGGAATTGGCTTTTTCTGGACTCTCTCCTACTTAGGTAAGTTGGCTTCTAACTAGACTGCTTGACTCTTGGACAAGGTGAGTGTTTGGATTCAACTTTGGTTCTGGATCATGCTTTCAGCTTGGATGAAATGGCTTCATGTCTTGTTCCCTTGTCCCCTCCCTTCTACTCAAATTCACTTTGCTCCAAGTTATCATTTACCTGAGGGTGCCTTTCCTTCCAAGCCCACCAACATTCCTAAGGGAATGACATTAAGAAATAGTTGGTGGCTTCCGTAAGAGCAATTTTAGAGGAATGGTTGAGGCAGAAACCAGATAGAAGCAAGTTGAGGAAGTGGAAATAGTGAGTATAGACTACTCTTCTGAGAAGCTTAGATGAAAAGGAGGGGAAGAAACAACTACATGTCAAGAGTTGTTTGTGTGTTTTTTAATTTTAAGAGTTTGCTTCTGTTTACATAAATTTGTAAAACATTTTGAAAAAATAAAAATTATAAAGAATAAATTTATAATTCCCCATAATTCAGCTACCTACCTAATTATGATAGTTACTCATTATGCTAGTCACTTTATAAATACTGTTTCTATTTACTGTGCAGTACAAAGTCCCAAATGGACCAAAATTAAGACAGACTCATCTGTGATGTGGTGTAAGATGATACCCCTTCCCCTCAAGCAATAATTGGCATCCATTGATTTACAAAAGGCCAAGCGTTTGCTGGAGGAAAAACTCAAAACTCTGGCTTCAGGAGGGTTTTAGTCCTGCATAGACATGTCTGGGGGGGTTGACAGATGGCTGGTAAAGTGGTGCTCCCAGGGAGAGCACAGCCTGTTGAGGAAGGAGTCTGCAATGGTAAGGCTGAGTTTTAGTCCTGGAAGGCCATGGCCAGTCTGGCTTCTACGTGGCATGGCCCAACTCAGCTCCCTTGTGTGTGTCTTCCCAGAAGAAAACAAAGAAGGGCCTCTGTGTAATAGAAAGGGCCATTTTATGAAACTCTGAAATGCCCTAGGGCCTATCACCCGGTAGGAAACTGAGTGTAGCATCCAGGAAAAGAGCTTTTCCTTTCTCACTTTTAAAGAGGATGCTGACAGGCATCCCAGAGGCTACCCAGCCCTAAATTTCCCACAAAACTAGCACCATGGGGTCAGATGTGGTGGCAGAAAAAGTTTTTGTCTAATTCTCAGCAAGGTAACGCTAGCTGACTTGGGTCAGTTCAGTAACACTTTACCTTGAGGCTTAATGCTGAAAAAATGGACTCTCTTACTTCCTGTTTTTCAAAAGCATCGTTGACTAGGGGAACCATGCAGGGCTCTGAATGAGGCACGGGGGTGGGCTTCCAGATCTCTGTGGTGCTGGTAGAGCCAGCATCAGGGAGTCAGGCTGAGCTAATTGCAACAACAAATGATGGCAGGACTGATTTAAGAACACACGTGAGATCTGCCCACTAATGACTCAACACCTTCTCAATGAAAGTGTTTAACAAACAACACCTTCATACCCTGGATAAAACTGAACATTCCCCCCCACTGCCCTACCCCCTAGTACCACCCACCCTAGCCTTTTCTCCACAGCATTTATCACCATTTCACGTACCATAATTTTTCTTATTTCTTCTACTTCTTAAAAAAAAAACTGTCTTTTTTCCCCTGCTCTAGAATGTAAACCCCATGAAAGTAGTGTCCAGGTCTCTGTGTTTACTGCTGTGTCCCCAGAGCCTAGATCAGTGACTGGCACAGAATATTCAAAAATAGTCATTGAGCTCATCCATTTTGTAAGTTTCCCAAGTATTTGAGAAACTGTTAAGATTTTTAACTAGCATCCGGATTCATAGCCTGAGGGAACCATGAATATGTGCTTACATTTATTATAACCCTGTAAGGTACATGCAATAATATGCCTATTTTACATATGAGGAAATTGGGGATTAAAGCAAAAGCAATTTGCCCCAAGCCCTATAGATGAATAAGGGCCAAAGTCAGTATAAACTGGTATAATAAGTAAGAAGACCATGTATTGTTAAAGCTGAGACAAGAGCTCACAGAAGCTTTAATTGATACAGTAGAAATGTGAAGAGAAAAAAAGAGTTGGAAAAGAAACTGTGAAGAGTGATTAGAAATATGGGAGACAGAATTCAGTGTAGTACTAGAAGCAGCCCATAAAAATCAAAGAAGTAGAGGGGAATTTCTTCTAAGCAGGAGGTGACTTCAATTTCTTTCAGGAAAAAAAAAAATTCAGTCCTTGCAAGAGGGGAGGGAATAGCTCAGTGATAGAGTGCATGCTTAGCATGCACAAGGTCCTGGGTTCAATCCCCAGTACCTCCATTAAAAATAAATAAATAAACCTAATTAATTCCCCCCCTCCACAACATACACACACACACACACCACAAAAAATTTAAGTCCTTGCAGATTTGAATATATTTATGGTAAACTTATATTAATGTGGATTTCATGCTTGGATTTTAACTGCAAAACAGATGACAGTAAAATACCTTGTGGCAAAAAGAGTCAAAATTGTGTCATAACATGGAAAAGATTCTGGCAATAGTGTCCAAGGAATGAGTCAGGAAGCAGTGCAAAGCCTTAGGGAGAAGGGATTCTTAACATTAAGACAAGGGGTTGTTAATCATGAGGTTCCTGAGCAATATAAGAGATCCTTGAACCAGGCCATGGCTTAGGGAAAAGGAACAGTAGGACCCAGGTGAGAAGGGCAAGACACCTCTACCTTCCCCCTCACCCCTGGCCCATCAGCTGGTGTTGCAGACTATGTTGTGATCCTCACAGGAGTTCTGGAAGGGGAACTGAGGTCCGATGACTGGATCAGAAGGGCCAGCTAGGATGGTCGGTCACACGTGGTGAGAGACAGGTAGGGAAACTGAGAAGTAATGCGTAGAAGAAGCCTCAAAGGGCAGAATCCATCCCAAGTTACACTGGATACTGGCTCTGGGGGTGGCAGTGTATTTGTTCAGTCAATATTTACTGAGTGCTGTTTATACGTCAGGCACTGTGCCAGGCATTGGGCTAGGTGCTGGGAATCTAGATCCTAACAAACTATTTTCTGATTTCTCCCCTCTCTCCCGGGGAAAGAACTGGAATGACATCTGGCTCTCATTGGCAGAAGGACTGGGCAGGGCTGCATCTGCAAGAGGCTGACATCGGCTTGGGTAGAGGGGTCAGGCTGGGGACAGCACGGCCTGGCTGAGACAATACTTATATTGTCCTGGAAATGCATGTTTAGTTTCTGTGCTCAACTTGGTGTTATTTATTGATGTTTGATAAACAAATCAACCACTTTATGCTTTCTTATAAGTAATTTATAGATATACACTTATGACTTTTGGGTTGGGGGGAAAGGGGACTTATGGCTTTCAGTCCTAAAAACGCAGTGTACCTAATTGCTGGGCTTAATAATCACCTAAAACAAATGTAGTTCAAATCACTCAATAGAAGCAGCAGCAAGTAGGGGAAAGGGCATAATCCATCACCCCTTTATTACATGGCCAAACCATAAATCACAGTGAGGAGACCACGGTAGAGTGGAGGGATTTTAAATCACAGCAAAGGTAGAGGTCAGTGCACAGATACTCTGGAGAGATGATCCCACCATTAACACCCGAAGACACAACATTTGGTAACCACTTAACTCGTAAGAACAACCTGGCAATAAACTTCGCAAGTTAGGGTGTGTGCCCCATTTTACTCAGCCTGCAAGTAGGCCTATGAGATCACTCCTGTTTTCCATGGTAAGAGTTTTCCTCTTACATACTGCAAGGGAATTGAAGAAACAGAGCTGGTGTAATCAACAACTCTAGTTCTTTGATTTATTAAATAGTATGGAGATAAGTACCCAATTATTTGCCATTGTGGAATGTGTTTTCTCTAGTAATACTTGTAAGATTTCTATAATAGTCTAACTCTGTCTCTCTCTCCACCCCCTGCCCCCATACAGACCACAAACTCCTATACGGCATGTAGCCCAGTGTCTTTTCTATAACTGGAACTCAAATTACATCAATTGGAAAAAAAAAAATGTTTCACTGGTAGAAAAAGAGGGGAAAGAATAGGAGAACAAACAAGAGGAGGAGCCAAAATGAAAATTCACTTTTGAACCACGTTTAATTTTGGCTGTATGATTATAGGTATGAATTCTAGCTGAAAAAACTTCAATCTCTGCTTTAACGTAAACAATGAGGATTCTAGGAGTCAGATTTTTTAAGGAGCTTCTTTTAAAAGTTTTTAGACCTGTGGTCTGTCTTATTTCAGTCTCAGTCTGATACCCCCTTAAAAATCTAGGCCATTCATTGCTACAAAGAATTTTAAAGTGGAATCAATCAGTGTAATTCAATCTTAACATTTATTAAGTGCCTACTCTATGCCAGGCACTTTTCTAACCATTTTATATTGTTAAGTCATCAAACTCTATGAGGCAGGTATCATTATTGTTTCTATATTATGAGGAAATTGAGGCACAGAGAGAAACTTGCCCAAGATCTCACAGCTAGTGAGTGACAAAGTCAGGATTCCCGCCCAGACAGTCTGACTCTGGAGGCCACGCTGGCAGCCACCGCACCAGGTAAGCTCTGCAGACGGTTTTCCCAGAATGCACCTCCGAGTGACTGGTTTGTCAAACAACTTTTAGATGCTTAAGTGTTTGGTACCCATTTGTTAGATGATCACCTATTCCCCTTTGAAATTTGTTAACTTTGTCTCTAAAAGCAACAAGCTTTGTTTTTAAAATCATCTTTCTCTGCCCTCTTTTCCAAGAGGTAGTTGTTTGGCTAGTAACCTTTTAAGAAACAAAATAAACGTAGAGTTTTGTGAGGATAAATGGTGGAAGGCCATTCTTACATGAGCTGGGCCAGCATTCCAGACCCTGGTTTTTGTTGTTTATTTTTATTGAAGTATAGTTGATTCACAATATCATATTAGTTTCAGGTGTGCAATATAGTGATTCATTTTTTTATAGATTAATAGTTATTATAAAATATTGGCTGTATTCCCTGTGCTGTAAAATGTAGCCTTGTAGCTTATTTGTTTTATTTTACACATAGTAATTTATAGTTCTTAATCCCCTATCCTTATCTTGCCCCATCCCTGCTTTCCTTCTCCTGGTTGGGAAACACTAGTTTTTCTCTATGACCAGAACCTTGAAACCTTGAAAGCTTTTTAACAGGTTTCAATTGCTAGCATGTGAAGGCAACCTGCATACTAATGAAAAAGATCATAAAGTTGTTTATTTATATGCATTAACGCCTTTCTATATAACAAAAGGTACCTTTCACTTTTGTTATCTGCTGTTTTTCTTGTCAGTATACAATTCCCTCTCATTTCTCCCAGGTTTGATAACTGATGCTATTTTAGCATTTCAGTAAATCTCATCACACTATTTTCTCTAGGTTCTGCTAGGACTATGATGGGGACGAGAAACTCATCTGGAGTGACAACATTTCTCTTTCCCACTGTTATTTCTTTTCTTTTTTACATTTTTTAAATTGAGTTATAGTCATTTTACAATGTTATGTCAATTTCCAGTGTAGAGCACAATTTTTCAGTTATACATGAACATACATATATTCATTGGCACTTTTTTTTTTTTTGCTGTGAGCTACCATAAGTCCCACTGCTACTTCTTATATAGGATATTTTAAAAACTATTTTAAAAAATCTCACTTTGGCGATAAGGAAAGGAACAGCAAGTACAGCCTGTATGTAGGGAGTTTTCCTAGAGAACATTATTTTGACTTTCTTCATGAGATAAAACAGAAGCTAAAGCCATACTCTGTTTAAGTTTCAGACAGTGCATTTTTGTTCAAAATATGCTGTGCATTTTAGAACTTCCTACTGTATCTTGACGACCCAGCCAGGAGACTTTTTTGGTTCCTCAAGATTATGAATCTTATACCCCCAAATGTATTTCATACGCAGTTCAACAAATGAAAATTAGATGCTCTAAATGGGTTTAGGGATAAATAAGCCAATGGAAATAAGCTTCTTGTTAAATGACAGGCTCGGGAGATGGACCAGTCAGGGACAGTCCTGCTTCTTCCCACGTACAGTAAGGCTGAGGGGTAGAGTGCTGTAAGAGAGGGTTCTTAGAGAACAAGTGAACAGGGTGGATTTGAGTTTCTAAGAACAAACCAAACAACTGAAAACAGGGTCCACGCTCAGCTAGGTCAAAGCCCAAGGGGTTACTAGCGTCACAGGCTACACTTGCCCACCTGGAGCATGAGAGTGGCTGTGAGAGAATAAGGGAAGGGTGGTGTCACCACTATTTTCTCTTTGTGTCCCCCAAACTAATAAACAAGGCTCCTTTCCTCATCTAAAGGCTTGCTATACAGGAAGCTCAGTTCAGCTGAAGCATCTTCAAATTACTGTGACTGGTTTATAAGCCACCTGTAAAATTATGCCCTGGCACAAATTTATCAGCTGTTTTACAGGAAAAAGAAACCCAAGGACATTGCCTATTATGAGGATGTGGTCAAAGTGAGAATTTTCTTTTGTTTTATGAATAGATAATATATTAAGATATTAGATAACTTATCTATTTGAGCTCAGTACTAGACAGTGAATTATTTCTTAGGGAAAGGCTAATAAGACAATAAACTTTAAAATTTGAGAACAAAATCTCTAATCAATTATTTAAATAACTGTATTCCAATATCAGTGGAGAAAGACCATAGCAGAGAAGTACACTAGGGAAGCTTGTTTTAAAGAAAGAGAAAGAAAGAAAGAAAGAAAGAAAGAAAGAAAGAAAGAAAGAAAGAAAGAAAGAAAGAAAGGAAGGAAGGAAGGAAGGAAGGAAGGAAGGAAGGAAGGAAGGAAGGAAGGAAGGAAGAGGGAAAGAAAGAGGGAAAGAAAGAAAAATCTCCAGGTAAAATATAGTAAAATCATATTGTCAGCAAAAAAAGAGAGCCGAAGAGAATTGAAAGCTATAATTTCATCAAGAGCAAGATCAAATAGTATGAAGGCTTAGAAAAGCCTTTGGTTTTTGTTTCTTTGTTTATTTGTTTTGTCAATAGAAATTGGCTTTGTTGCTAGAGATCATGAATTTTAAATTCTGGTAATCAGGCCAGTATTATACTGATGCAGCAGCCATGTCAGAGCACATTCTACTAAGTCAAGGATATTAAAAAATTATGGAAGGAACAAGGGGAACCTGATAGAGTTCTGAGTATTCTGCTGAGCTAATAAATAGAGAACAAACTAATTTAAGATGGATAAAACTGTTGAGTCTCTTTCAAGTTTCTAATGTTTTCAAAATATATTTGTCTTATCACTCAAAGGCTTAGAGCAACAATAATATAAGTTCTGTTTATTTTCCTTAAACAAAGAATGAACATTTGAGGAGACAATTCTGTACCTCTTCAGCAGGAAGAACCCATCATTTTACCGTGTGAATAATTTAACCAGAATCACTGCTCACTATTCAGAGAATGGTTTATATAACCTTTGGGTCAACATGTGCTTCATGGTGCACTAAGCTCTTGACACTCACCTCTATAAACTGGAGACAGATTTGTTGTTTGTTTTATCAAATATTGACTGCAAACTTTAAAAAAAGGAACCTCCCTTATAGAATTACAGAATGTTAGAGCAAAATAGAACCGAAAGATGATCTTGAATAAGCCACCATTTTATACATGAAGAAACTGAAGCAGAGAGCGACTTGCTGGAGTTTCACTAAGCTGGGGAACAGCTGGCTCAGATCTTGGTTCCCCTGACCCTTAGGCCCACACCCCAGCACCAACATCATGCAGTCTCTTTCTTACAGCTCGGTGAATGGGTGTGTTAGGCACTGGGAAGACAGAAGTGAAAGAGACATGGTACTTGACATCAAGGAACTCAAAATCTAATAAGGAAAATAGATATATTGACAGCTTCCCCCAAACCCCCCCCAAAAGCTTTATGTTATACTTTATATACTACTGCTAGAATTATCTCTCTAAAGATACAAGTTGGAACATTAGATCTGGTCCTGCTTAAAACCCTGCAGTGGTTCCTCATTGTCTTTAAGGTAAATCCTCCTCCTTGTCCTCTGACCCCTTGTCCCACTGCCTCTCTACTGACGCCCCAGATTAGCAGTAGAGGACCAGTTGCTTTGCCCTAAACCTGACATGCTGTTTCATCCTGCCGGGACTTTGCTTATGTTCTCCTCTGCCTGGGGTGCCCTCTTCTCATCATCCATCATTATCTCCTTTATAACATGCTTCCTTAGGTTTATCTCCTCCAATCTCCAGTTTCACAGATAGAATTGGCCACTCCCTCCTTTGTGTATTGTCCACTGTGTCCTGCCCGTACTTCTGTAGCACTTGTAGTACTTTGTAATGTTGATTTTTAAAACCTTGATGGCAGGATCGTCTTCTTTTACCTTTAGAATATAATTCAGCACCTTGCTCATAAAAATTCCGTCAAATGAACTGCCCTTACAAGGTGCTATGGCAACATAATGGAAGGAGCAGTGACCAGTGCCTGGAGAAGATGCCCCAGAGGACAAAGCATATGTACCAAGTTTTAGATGATCAGTAACCCATCAAGGTAGAGGGCAGGGGTTGGTTCATCCCTGGCAGCAAAAATAGAATGCAAAAAGCTGCAGAGGTCTGAGAAATGGCTGATTTTTTGTTGTTGTTAAACTAGAAGGGTCTACAAAAGTCAGTCAGGGCTTGTGTGTGACAATCCTGGTAATCCATTAAAAGAAAAGAATTTTGATTATATTATAATGAGCTAGAGAAAGAAAGCTGTGAAGGTCAGTATTCAAAAGTATGAACGAATGAATGGATTTGCCTGTCAAGAGAAAGGGCAATGCAGCAACTGAGTGGAGGCTGCTCTAGAGATGGGTGGGACTGGTAGCTCTGAGTTCTGGTATGACAGTGCTGATCTGAGGGTTCAGAGAACTGAGAATGGTCCTGGTGAGAAGAGATGGGAGCCTGAAGCGAGGCAGTAGAGAAAAAGAGAATAATTAGAGAAACACAGCAATGGGGGCATGATGAGTGGTGACTGACTGAAGAGGAGGAATGAGGAAAAGGGAGGAGTCATGAATGATTCCAAGCATATGTCTTGAATGTTTAAGTGGATCCCAGTGTCCTGAAATGGAATGCAGGAAGAAGAGGCTTTTGAGAAGTAACAGTTAAGTTGAGTTTGTGATGCATGTAAGATACTTCCATGAAGAGGTTGAGAAAGCAGTTGGAATTATGTGTCTCATATTCAGGAAAGAGTTTAGGTCATGAGTATATCTAGCTGATAACTGAGTCCATAGGAGCAGATGAGAGCATCTGGAGACTGAGAACATCATGGGAGAGAGAGGAAAGAATGTCTAGGGCGAGGCTCTTGGGAGAGGAGGAGAGAGCGGACAATGAGACAACAAAGTCTAAGTTGGAGGAAACAAAGAACTAGGAACAAATCCAGTGAGAGTCATGGAGGCCATAGAAAAAGAGAGTTTATTCATAGAAGAGAAAGAATCAATTGTGTCAAAAGCAAAGAAAGGAAAATTATGATGAGGATTGAAAACAGGTCTGGAAGGACTGTAATATAAGGCTGCAAATGTACTCACTGGGGGCTGGAGGAAGTCCAGCATAAGCCAGCCCCAGCACCGAGCTAATGAATCAGAGACAAAAGGCTCCTTCTACTTCCTAGTCCAGTCCATAAGCCAGGATTGACTTAAACTACAATGTATGCTAAGCAGCTTCAACTATTTAGGGGTAGTGAATTTGAGGTGGTTGGAAACTATCTCTGGCAAAGGCTTGATGAAGAATTGAGGGACTCACATATTAACTCTTCGTTTATGTAAGGTGGGATTGGGTTAAGGAGGTAGCTGACTAAAGAAGTAAGCAACAACAACAAAACTCCCACCAAATCATGAAAAGGAGGGAGAAATTAAGAAGCATTTACTCTTTAAAAAGGTGGCACGCCAAACAGGAGTCCCAGAGCTCTTCATTCCGCTGCTTCCACGTGGTCTAGGGTCTATTTATAGGAAACTATAAGGAAGCGTGGCCACTACAGGCTTCAGTGGGCCAGCAAAAATGCAATCACTGTATAATTTGTTTCAAACTCCTCAAAGCTGTTTCAGTATGGGACTTCGTTAAGTGTGAGGACTCAGCGCGTGTTCTATGGACAGTGCTGAAACTGAAAGTACAGAAATGGAGAGGAAGCACTCAGAAACATTCAGAGCAAGTCAAGAACGCTGTGACGTACAAGCAGGTCATCCGTGGACTCGTGTTGGTGAGCAGGGTACGGAGGAGTCTAGGTGGATTCACACAATGAGTCACAGAGGGCATGGTCTGTGCACTAGTCATGTGCAGGAAGACCAGGTAGCCAACCACAATACTTTGGAAAAAATTTTTTAACTAAAAGAAACCCCACAAACAAACAAACAAACAAAACCCCTCACAGAGATTTTGAGAAGCACAGCTTCAAATCACAACCCATTTACAAGTTAAGATTTCAAATAGCTCATTTGGGACAAGCTAGTTGATAGAGAGCTTGAGCACACACCAAAAATTTTAGCTGTAAAGTGAGAGGAAACTGGATGTCAGTGTAGATGTGAATTGGTAATGGAAATGTCCAAAATTACCTTCTAAAGAGACCTTCTAGATTAAATGTATGCTAACTTATTTTTAAAGTTGTTTTGTTCATTACAATATCCCCAGGGTCTCTAATGGTATCTGGCACATGGTAGGCACTAAAACAAGTATGTGTTAAATATTGAATTAGCTGTTCTAACTACAATGTTGGGAGTAGACTGAGGAAGGGAAAGGCTAGCATTAGAAAAGTGGTCAGAAGAACCTAAAGACAGCCTAAACGTAGGGCGATGGGACTAATTAGCCTAATGGACACAGAAGTAAAGAAAACATGAATCTAAGAACTGTTGGGAGGAACCTCCAGTGTTTCCCGTATCAGTGGGTAGCATGGCCAGCCACTAAGGTCCAGTTCAGAAATCTGGAGTCAGTCTTGACTCTTCCATTTGTTTTTGCCCCCAGTATTCTGTCAGTCTCTGCGTCCTAACTGTCTCTTTATTCTGACTTCTCCTCTTACGCACACTGCTGTAGTTCCAGCTGCGACGCCTCTCCCCAGGACTTTTGCAATAGTCTCCCTGCCCAGGCTCTTCCCCATTTAATCTTCCTTTCAGACAGAAAATCTGTATTTTCACTTTTTTGTTTAAAATCATTAAATCCCCCTGATTTACTTTCCAAGCTTAAACTACACCCGGGCTCCATGGTTGGACAGGCCTTACAAGGCCTTCTACCATCTGGCACTTACTTGCCTCACACGCCAGCCTTTTCTCCTGCTCCTTACCTGGTGATCCCTGAACCTCAGAGACACTACACTGCTTGTAAGCCCTGCCTCAGGGTGTGCCATGCTAGCCTGTGCTTCTGTGCCTTTGCCGACGCTCTTCTTTATGTCTGGAAGGCTCTTCACCCCCACATCCTGCCTCCTGCTCCATCTGTATCAGTTTTCTTTTGCTGTTGTAATAAATTACCACCAGCTTAGTGACTTCAAAATGACACAAGTTTATTATATTGCTTTTTTGGAAATCAAAAGTCTGTAGTGAGTCTTCTGGGGCTAAAACCAAGGTTTTATGCAGAGCTGCATATCTTCTGGAGGCTCTAGGAGAACATCTGTTCTTTGTCTTTTCCAGCATCTAGAGGCTGCCCGTGCTTTTGGCTGATGGCCACACCATTGCAACCTCTGTTTCCATTGTCCCATCTCCTTCTCTGGCTCTGACACTCCCGTTTCCCTTTTATAGAAGGACCCTTGTCAGGGAGGGCATGGTCTGTGCGCTAGTCATGTGCAGGAGGACCTGGATAACTGGTCCCACCTGGATAATCTATACGCTTTCCATCTTCCCTGAATTTAATCACACTTTCAGAGTTCCCACTGCTGTGATACTTAACATACTCAAAGGTTTAGGACATGGACATCTTTGGGGAGCCATTATTCTTCCTACCATACCATCCAACTCCAGTTGCTCAGCTCACATGTCACTTTTTCTCTGAAGCATTCTCTGCTAATCTTTTACTCAGAGTCAATTACTTTCTATTTTGTGTCATGTACATGCTACCATCACTGCAATAGATAAGCTTGCATTGCACGTGTTAATTTTTTAAACATGTCTATTTCTCTACTAGGATCTCCCGAGGGGACAGTTTATCTTTGTATTGTCAGCACCTAGCACCATGAATGACATAGTAAGTGTGAGCTAAATTGTTTTTTTAAAAATGAATGTGCCAGGCATCGTGATGACCCATTTGTATATTACCTAGAAACACAGACTTAAATGGTGACTGAAGTGTGTCCTGGACTCTCCAGGGTCATCTCCTATCACTCCCCCCAACCCTGCCCATATTCACACCTACTTCCCCTCAGTCACATGGACTTTGTACCCCTTCTTGATCATGCCATAACTTTCCCATCCTCACCTTTCTATCTGTAATGCTCTTCCTACAGCTTTTCTATTTTATGAATCCCTATTCATTTTTCAAGGCACAAATCAAAATTTTCCCTTCTGTGATGCCTTTCACGGTCTCTTTAAGACAGAATTCATCACTTCCTCATTCGGGTTGCTAAGATATTTTGTATACATCTGTATTATGTATCTCACGTTGTGTTTTGCTTGGTTATACACCTATCTGTTTCCTGACAAGAGTGTGCAGGGACCATATCTTGTTTATACCGGTGCTAGGTATATAGCAAGTGCTCAATGATATTTACTATATTAAGTTGAACATATGAACAGATCAGCATGGAGGAGATGAGCATGGAGGGTAATGGGAAGAAACCGAAGATAAAGGATTCCTTTCAGAAAAGGTAAAGAGGAAGGAGGAGACTGAGAAGACGAGTGTTCAGAGGAATTAAGAGTGTGATGAAGACCCCTATTAGAGTGACTGACTTCTAATTAAAGAGGAGAGTGAGCAGCAGTACCAAGTGCCACTGAGAAACTGGCCTGGGAAATCAGTGAGAAAGGCTGTTGCGTTTAACCTTTAAGAGATCCTAATGGCCTTAGGAAGCATAGCTTTGGGAGTGCTCAGTCAGGGCCCTGGGTCCATTCCTGTTTTTAGGTCAGGAGAGGAAGGATCTCCAGAAGATAACTGACTTGAGGAAAAGGAAATCCAGAATTCTTATCTGATCTACCTGTTCGAATGCCTGAGGACATGAACACCACAGCGAAGCTCCAAGTCAGGTTGGAAGGCTTGGTTCTTTCATCTGATACAGAGGCTTCAAAGTACTGGGAGATGTGGTTCTCAGGCAGTGCAGGGACCAACTTGACGTGTTCCTCTGTAACAACCAGAGATTTTCATCAGTGGGGCACAGTCAGCCTGATAGTCCAGGCTCCTTAGGATCAAAGGCAAAATGTATGATCTGGCTTCAGAACTGAGAACAATTTCTCTGCCATGGAGCTTTTCTGGATATTGGGGTTTCTCTATATGGGGCACTTTCTGACCCAGTGGACCAGTATCCTCTATGCCTCTGCCTGCCTTGAACCTTGCTCTTCTGTCTTCCACCAAAACTGCCTTCAGCTGCATTCTCCAACTTATGTCCTACTTGGCTAACCTTTATGGCCAGGTGCCTGTCTTGACCCATACTAGGTCTGATTTAGACAAACTCCTATGCCTGTCACCTGCCTGGATTTTTCCCCCATTGATTTCATCTGTGATCTGACTCTGTTATCTCCTACATCAGTCTACTCTGGCCTGATAAGTCATGCAATCTCAGTGGAGTCCAAATGGTTCCTGGGGGATAAAAACCAACTTAATTTCTAAATGTACCTAGTACAGATATAAAACAGAACTTAAACTGATGTAACAGTTATCTGTGATATTAAAATACTGTGGGGGGAGCTATTAGAAATGTCTAAAGAGGCTCCTTAGGCGGGTAATAACGGGGCAGGGGGAAAGGTTGAGAAATACTGTGATGGGTGATGAAGCTGAAATTCAAGCTCTGAGAGGAGTACAAGAAGACTGGGTGGTGGGGAAGTGGAGGTAGCCATGGCTGGGTCCTTGAGTGAGAAGTAGGATATAGAGAAGATTCCAATCTAGCAAACACATTTTGAGCATTTAGTATTACATGCCACGAGCTGTGTGAAACACTTTCACATTTGTTAGCAAAAAGCCTCCCTTTATATTACCCTCAACATACTTGTGGGAACAGCAGCAACACTTTCCATTGAGACAGTAGCCCACCTCCCTCCTTTCTGCTTCAGCAGCTCCTATGCTAATTAAACATCTGGAGGTAACTCCTCACTTACATCTTGCAACATAAGAACATGAAAACAAAAACATAAACAAAAACACAGCCCAGCTTGTGTTTGTAGAAACTCCTTTCACAGCAGCCTTTCAATGGGTTGGGCAATTTAAAAGATGCAGTTGTAATCATGACTAACTCATTAAGATGCTTGAGGGAAACCTGAACATCGTTAACCTACTTCTGAAAAGAGAGGCAAGGAAAATACAGGAGTGGAAATAATCCAAGGAAAACAATGTCAAGGCTTTGAACAATAGACAGACTCTGGAACCTCCTGAGCTGGGCTCAAGGAGGCTCGGACAAGAAAACAGAATGTTGCTTAAAGAAAGCCCAGCAATTCTTGGTGTCTGCTGGCTCTTCTAGAGTATGACCTTTGTTTGTTTGTTTGTTTGTTTTAACTTTTAAAGTGCTCGTCTTTGTTCTCTCACGGCATTCATTAAGAATTTACCACTGAGTCTTTGCCTTTTATCCCAGTCAGATTATCTCTGCTGTGTATTCGTCTCATGTACTTGACTCCTGAGCTCTCCTCTCCTGCTTTCCTGCTTTTGTTGTGAGGGCTGAAGCAGGGATGATGGTGGTGGTGGAAGGCTGAAGGGGGAAGATGAATGAGCCACAGTGTCCGCTGAGAACCCATAGCCAACTCTTGGCAGCCTGTCCAGGGTAAATCTTGTCTTCAGCTTCTTGTTGACTTTATCACCCACTCCGTGTGCTTAACTCTCTGATGGATGTTATCCTCAGTTCTGTTTATTCACAATGCCAAATGCACCAGTTGAACAGGGAAATATTCAGGAAAACATACCCCTTAAGTGTCAAGCTGACCAGAAAAGAAGAAACATCGTTGTTTCACTGAATTAGGCATTGTTGTAGAAATAAACATTTATATTTTGTCAGGCTACTGGTGCTTGTAGTCACAGTCTTATTCCTCCATCCTGGCCATATTTGCATTTCGGAGGATGGAGAAGATGAGAAGGGAAGATTTTTAAAGCACTGCTTTTAGTGGGGTGAATGAACCACAGAAAAATGATGACTTTAGGGGATAGGTAAGCACCTCTGCTTGGGTGCATCCGACTGAGAGGGCCATTGACTGCAGGAGAGTGAGACAAAGGACACTGGTGAATAATTAGACAGCTTTTCCCATTATGGGTCATTTTTACATTGTAGCCTCAATATATTTTTTAAGTTTTGTAAGTTCTTGGAACGTCAAATATATCCATTCAAACACTTCTTTCAATACAGTGGATATTTGCAGGCTAACTTGGAAATCAGGACACCTTGAATTTAACCCCTGCTGTGACATTGGCTGACTCTGTAACTTTCAGCCTTTTGGTTCTCCACGATGGTATGAATAATGGAAAACACACACAAGCTTTGGAATTATTACAACATGCCTTCAATTTCTACCCCTACCACTTATTAGCCTGTTGACTCTGGATAAGTTTAACTTCTTTGAGCCTCAGTATCTTTATTCATTAAATGGAGATAAAGATACTCTGCCTTGCAGGAATGTTGTGAGGATATAATGAAATCCTCTAGTACTTAGGAGTCTCTAAGTAAATGGCTGCTCTCATAGGAATATCTGCACAGAGATGGAAAAAGGCTAGGGGGCAAAAGGCATGGGTGTTCTGAGCTCATTAGGTGCTAGATGGTTTCTTAGCCTTATGGTAGGTATCATTAGGGAGTGAGGAGAATGCAGCCTGGCCCCATAGAAATCCAGGCCTGTTTTATTTCTGCAGGATCTGATCACCCCACAATCAGAATTTGCAGGAGTAAGGCAGGGGGTAAGAGGGAGAGGGAGGGGGAGAGAGAGAGAAAGGGAGAGAGAGAGAAACATGAGGGCATCTGTACTCCACAAACGCAGAGAATCACCAGCATCCCTTCAGCAGTGGGATGGGAATGAAAGGCACATGGCTCCCTGCAGGTGCTGTGCTCACCAAGACAAACAACCAGAGTGTTTTCTGCTCAGTCTCCACAGATGTTGTTCCTTAGTCTGGATAAGCCCCCTGGAGAGTATTTAGCTGAAAGCAAGAAAGGCAGCTGAGTAACTGCCTAGTCTATGGAGCTGACAAACCAGTGTGTCATCAAAGAAAGAGAGCGTTATGGGAAATAAAAGCCTGTGGGTCCACCTCTCGCCAGGGAGTCAGGTGGCTGTGAGGTGGCACCTTTGACTCTTGCTCGTTAACAAAGTCTCTCTTTATGTCCTCCTCCTCCTGTTTGTCTGCCTGTGCACTGCTGGATTCCACTGAGTAGGCGGTGAGTGTCCATCCAAATCACTGGGTACATCTATGATGTACCCAACATTTATTCACCCAACCCAACGCACGTACATTGAATGTCTTCTATGAGAATAACAGTAATAATAAGACAGACTCAGACTATGCACTCAAGTAGGTCCTGATATACTAGTCATATGTTCAACTAATTGTTAGTGTATATATATTATATCTCTATCTCTATATCTATCTATATATAATATGCAGAAACCAACTGTAGAGGGGCTCAGGAAAAGGTGCCACAAAGCTGAGGAAGGCTTCACAGAGGAGATGACCTTTGAGCTAGGATTCCAAGGGCAAGGGGAAGATGGGGTTGAGAAGAGGAGGGAGTAAGGGCATATCAGGCAAAGGAAAGTGCAGACGCAGAGCTGAGAGAGCTGAGGAGTCCCTGGGCCCAGAACGTGTCCAGGAACTGGTTGGTAGGTTGATGTGCCTGGAAGACAGGCTGTGCCAGATGAGGTAGTAGCAGGAGAGGAGGTAAATGTGGCCAAAACATGAGGGATTTTCTGTACCAGCCTGTGGAGTTTGGGCTCTAACCACAGGGAATGGGGGAGCCACTGGTGGGTTTTAAGAACAGAGCAATAGGATTTTACTTGTGTTTTGGAAAGTCCTGTGGGCTTCCGTGCAGTGGATGGACTGAAAGAGTGTGAGACTGGAAGCTGGGAGACCAGTTTAGAAATCAACTGTGTCAAGCGCTGCAAAATGGTGAAGGAGAATGAGGACTGAGAAGGAGTCTATTGGATTTGGCAGTTGAAGGTCTTTAGTAACATCTAAAAGTCACTTTGCTAGAACAATTCAAGCAGAAGCCAGGTTATGAAGCCAATGGTTCTCAAAGTGTGGTCACCAGACCAACAACATCAGTATCACTTGGGAACTTGCTAGAAGTGCAAATTGCCCAGCCTCACCCAGACTCTCACCCCAAAACGCTGGGACTGGAGTCCAGAAATTTGTTTTCATATGTGCTCCAGGTGATTCTGAACACACTAAAGCTTGAGAACCAGTGACCTAAACAATTTTTTCTCCCTCTCTTCTCTAAACAGTCCTTACTAGGAACCCAACTCTTCCAATAACTGAGATGTCCAGTATTCCCTAAATAATTGTTAAACTTATGGTTTCTCAGCCTTCTGCATAAGTTATTTCCCTCTGTCAGTCACATGCTCTCCCTGATACAATATACATACATGTATAGTCTCTACCTGGCCGCATTGAATTCATTGTGCAAGGCCTAACTCAAGTGTCACCTCCCTAGGAGTCTTTCCAGTTTTCCTCGGGCAGCCTTTCTATGGATAATTCTGCACATATTTCTATTATAAGTCTTGCTTTATTGCCCTGTGCTCTTTTGGTTTACTCTCTGTCTCCCTCATTAGATGGAAGCTTCTCAGAAGTAGGGACTGCCTTGTCCATCTGTTTCCTCACTGTGTTCACATAGTAGATGCTCGATAACTGCAGGGAGGGAAAGCTGTAGTGGGTTGGAGAAGCAAGAACAAAAGGGACAAACTACTCTTCTAAGAGGTTTGGGAGTGAAAAGAAAGAGATGTGTCTGAGCCTACAATAGAAAGTACTTGTGCAAGTGTGAGTTAAAGCCGGAGGAAAATTGTTGGTTGAGGGGATTAAGACAGCAGAGAGGGAGAGATGAATGAGAGTGATGCAGATGGATAATGAATGGTAACAGGGTCTTGGAAAAGGGAGAAGCGGGTGAAACCAATGGCCAATGCAGAAGGATTAGCATTGGAATGAAGGAAAGACTTTTCTCTGAGATGCAAGGAAAGAAAGTAAAGGTGGATGCATAAGAGATGAGTTGTGAGGTTGAAAGGAGAGAGGCTGGGAGATTTTAGATGGCCTGCCGGTATAGAAATGGGGAGGGCTAGGGAAGGCTACAGGGGAGGTGATATTTGAGCTAGGCGATGTCTTTAGTGAAGTGGGAAGTAAGGCCTTTGGCTGGGAAGGAAACAGGGAACAGAAAGAGCCTAGAGGAGAGCGGTAAAAGCTTACAGAAGCCATGGAGGTGTGGTGCAGGGGCTGGGGGTGTACTGAGGTCAGAGAGCAGCAGCAGGGGATTCTTCTGGGCTGATCCATTTCAGCTGCTGGAGGGCCCACCCCTTCACCCCACCAGCTTTGGCAACGGAAGCTGTATGGGTGGATTCTCTGCAGAGGCTGTTCCAGCAGTAAGATGGACAACTCTGGCTACAGATCCAACACAAACGTAGAAAGCATTCTAGCTCTATAAGTCATCAATGCTGGAATATAATGCAGATATTAACAATGTTACATATGACAATGATTTAGCAAAATAGGAAAAGACATAAATTAGCTGAGAAAGCAGGATAAAAATTACATTATGTCTTGACTATAACTATTTGAAATGTACACAGGGAGGAACAACTGAATACAGTACACCAAAGTGCTATCAGTGGTGGTATTATAAGTAATTTTCCTTTAATTTTAAAATATGTATCATTTATAATTTAAACAAAGATATGGCAATAAATGGAATTAGTTCTTTCTTTACTGGCTTTATCTTCAATACATTGAAGGCAGTATTTAAAAATAAAAAGTTGTAGTGTGAAAGTAACCTGCAGAATTGTCTGACCTTCTCTCATCTAGGGGGGCTAGAAGCAGGGGAATGAAGCCCTTGAGTTGCCCCAGGTTTGGAGGCTAAGCAAGAGACTGGGTGTCATCCAGTAGGGGAGCATGAAGGAGGTGTGTGATCAAGCCCTGTCTCACAATAAGCTTGGGAGACCCGGCTTACAATAAATGATAAGAGGACGACCTGTTCAGTGCCCAAGTGGGTGGTCTGAACAATGGATGGGCCGGGATCTCCAAGGCAGAGACCTGTGGGCAGGCATGCACACCATGCACAGGTCAACTGTGTGCCACTGGAGTGGTCAGAAAGACCTGGGCTGTGCCACTGCTTAGCAGCTCTGTGATCTTGGACAACTTCTCAGGCTTCACGTTCTCTGTCCAAGAAATGGGATTAATAATAACCTACTCGTAAGCTGGCTGGAGCATTATAAACAATAAAGCAGGTAACGTGCTTAATACAATGCCTAACAGCACAGTAAATCTCCATAAATGTTTACTGCCATTATCACTATTAATGTGATTGTTATTACTATTATCCACAAATATTTATGACGGAGGGAGCTGATTTCGAGTAGGGGCACTCTGAATTACTCGCAGGGAGTTCAGAAGGTGTCCTGAGTGCAGTTCTCTCTCACCTCTAGAACAATGTCGTGGGTTCACCCCAGGCCTTCCGGAGGGAAGAGGGAGCTGTGCAAGGAGGAACTCCACAGTGGTTCTTCTTTTGCTAATTTTCGTGCTAGTTCCCCACTTTTGAACAGGTGCATATTACTCCAGAGCACCCTTTCACCTTCCTCTCCCATTCTTCCGTTCTGCTTTTCTTCTCTTCAGCTCTTCTTACTTCCCTTTTCCTCTCAAAACCCCAAGCGGTGGATAAGCAAGGAACTAGACTATGTTTTGCATGTTCCAAGTTTGCCTCTTTGAAGACAACTTGAAGATTGTCTCCTAATGCCAGCACTTGGAGTTTACCTAAGTCAGTCTGCAGTCTGTGTTCACCCTATCCACTCCTTCACTTACAAATACATCTATACCTCCAACCATTGTCTTCAGTAAATAGCCTTAAATTATAGCCATCAGTAGATAGGCAAGCATTCCAGACCATAAGAGTTCAATTAAGGAAGGCTCTTTTGAAGTAACTATATCTTGCAAAAGAAATCAATACAGGTGTGAACTGTCCACAGGGCTCTTGCCAGCAATGAGGTGTACTTTCCTGGACTCAGATGTAGATCTTACTGTGGGAAACATTCTCATGTTGCTAGCATCTGTTCTTTTCTTGCTTAGATTTTCAGTAAGTGTCATAAGAGGGACGGAGTCAATGGTTTGAAAGAAAAATGATTAGGCCAGTGGTCTGAGCAAGAGAACAGAGTAGTCATACTACACTTTTTTTTTTAACAGAAATTAGAATAATTAAAAACAAGTTGGTATCCGGATCAAGTACAACCATCACTCACCTGCTGAATTCCAAGTTCACATTCCATTCCACACTGGCGAATAATAATGATGTACTTTCAGCTTTGTTGGAAACCCTACCGGTATATTTACAAGGACATTATCTTCAGCAACAGATACCTACTCTGAGCCCAGCAATTACCACCTCTGTCTCTGCACACATTAGCACACACACACACACCACTGATTTGTACTTTCCTATAAAATTACTCTTTCCCTTTTTAATTAGAATGTTTTCAGAAGTAAACCCTGTCGTTAAGACCATGTACGCTTCCATCATAAATACCTGTTGCCAGCCATTAATTATCTCCTGATGAATTACTTTAGAAGTTTTTTTTTTAATGCTTACTTTTAAAAGTTGGGATTTCTTTTCCTTGTTTTTGATGCCCCCATCCTTATACTTCATTAACTATTCTGAATTCCACCTAAGTGGACTTACATGTGATCTGCACTCAGATAGTATCAAGATTTTTTCCAAACTTTAAGGTGGAAACTTTCTGTTGCCTGGACCTCACTGCTCAAGAATTTCTTGGCTAACTTGTGAGGGAAGAATATAAGAATGTTGGGTAGGAACAATTGAGTAGTTTCTGAGAACAAACACCTTAACATTTCACAAATATCCAGAGTTGCATAACCACTTTAGTGACCGAAACACTGCGACTCATCCAATAATATTGTGGGTTGTTAATTACACACTTGTGGATTTATGCTGTTCTTGGATTGGGGTGATGTCCTGGTTCTTACAGGTCATTTCTTTTTTACATCATTATATATAAAAAGTATATACCCAGTTAGGAATGGAAGTGTAATACCTCCCAACCTAAAATACTTAAAAGAAAAATTTAAGTCAGGCAGTACTAACGTGAGCATTCCTATGCTAATTTTCCTGCTTATCTCATGCATTGCAGAGAACTTTGAATTCCTAGTTAAGTTTTATAGGAGCCATTGTCATATAGTACATGTACATGAGGAAGATTTAATTATACAAGGAGAATCTTAAATTCTCCTCTGCTTGACATCAATTAAATTGAGATAATCACATTCCTAAAAGGGCAAAAATATATCGAGAAGCTCACATTACGATTTCTTATATTACTCATCTGGGTCTACACTCAGTTAAAGGGTCTGACTGGCTCCTGATTCTCAGCACTAGTTTGACTCTTGAGATTAATGCCTGCCTTCTGGAACTTGTCCCCTGTTTGGCTGAACTTGTGGACCTCTCTGATGTGAGTCTTTATTGGACACTTACTCCATGCAAGACATAGAACCAACTGCTGTGGGATTACAAATATGAGTAAGAAATGGTTCTTGTGTTCACACTGTATACAGTCTAGTTGTATAGGCCACCTCAGGTCATTTATACGTTGCTGGCTGGAGACAGGATGAAATGAAATTGGCCTTAGAATTAATCACAGTGCCCTCTACTTTCCCAGAGGCCTGTGCTTTATCACTGTTGTCGTTATGTTGTTTGTATGCTGGCCTCCCTCACTGCCCTGTGATCTCTAGAGAACAGGGGCCGGGTCTGATTGCTGTCTGTACTGCCGCAGAGTCAAGGACGTGCTTTGCTGAGGGTAGGCTCTCAAAAGATGCTTTTAAATAAAAGCACACATTCGCATTCGCTTGCTTAGGTTTCCTAGTTACAGTGGGTCAGCTTGCTCTGTATCAAAATGGAAGTGATAAGAAGCTGTGCCCAGACCTCTGCCCAGAGGTCCCCACACGAAATATCACTTTGGATGGGCTTCACAGTGTTGCAGGAAGGGACAGTGGGATGAAACTGAGTAAGAAATCAGAAACAGTGGGGTTTTGTCTCAGCTCTGTCACCAATTACTTGCTTAACCCTAGGCAAGACACTTATCCTCTATCTCAGTTTCTTCATCTGTGAAATGGGGATAATAATGACTGGCTTGGCTATTTCCCACGATTGCTTTGAGGATTAAATGAGATAATATACTTAAAAGTGTTTTGGAAAACCTACAGCACTGCACAAATGCAAGGCATTATTTTGCAAAGAAGTCTTCCCTTTAATTCCTGCTTCCACAAGCACTTCATTACACACCCCTGGGTTCCTGGGTTATGTGGTGAGATGTGTGGAGTAGCTTGATTTGCCAAGCTATGAAATAGCCTAACATATCACCCTATACTTGAATCTCTTCTTCAACATATATAGTGTTTAGCTGATTTAGCATTGGATTTTCCAAAAGACCTAGACTTTGCATTAATCTTGCACCTCTCTCTCAATTCGTATAGCTATATATACTCCTCAGTCAATATTTATTTCAAACATATATTTTTGAGCAGTATGTGTGATAACTACTGTGCTACGAACTGGGGCAAAATAGACAAATAACATAGGATTCTCATTGAGAATTTTTTTCAGCTTATTGGATCTGAAAGAACAGACACAATAACAAATAAGTGCCTAATTCTGCATTTGTTTTGAAAGGCGATTTTACACGTGCGTTATAATTAGTAAAGACTAATGTATATTTTTAGTTTTGACAAAACCCAAACTAATTGTGACTCTTATTCATGTTTATCTACTGCGAATTGTCCATAGATTTTAATTTAGTTTTGGAGACTGAGATTTTTTTTCCCAATGAACGTCTGTGGGATTTCATTTTTCTTTGTATCAGTCAAGCTATGGAAGTTTAAGGAATAGCAATAGCCATGTTGAGTTGTAGGATCACCTGAATGCTTTCCTGCCAATTTCTCCTATACAGTAGGATTTGCTTTCAGTCGAGCACTGTCCTTATGGAAGACCAGTCCCCAATCTAGTTGAGTAATTAAACTGTTGAGTACATTTGGTTGACATCACCAGGTAGATCCTGGTATTTTACGTCCTCAGATGCTACTCAAGTTTTGAGACACCACCACAAGACCCCTGGCTTCTCATAGGGATCAGGGAAACAGTCACCTAAGCGCACACAGTGGAATTTAGGCTTAGCTTTGAGGACAGACCTCAATAGTGGAAAGCATTTTTCAGAGCAATTCCATCCTGCTAGTCAGTCAGGTTCCTCCTAGCTCTCCTTAAAGCAGTCAACAGCTGTGGCTGCTACTCTTGAACACAGTTTCCCCACTTCTAGCTACATGGATCTTTTGCCTGCTTGTCTATTCCATCAAACCTCCTTTTCCTGCGTGTCCTCTATCCGGGAATAGCTCATCATGCTTCAAGATACTGAGGTCATTGCTGATTCTTGGTCTACCTTTCCTCTCACACCTAAGCAGTTCCCAGTTTTAGGAGCAAATGCCCATCTTTTCTGCATTCCCACAGCCCCTGCCTAAGGGACAATTTTGGGGGGACAATCTCTAGTCTCTATTGTTCACCCGCCTCTATACTCACTTCCTCTGCCTGAGACAGCTTAGACCTCTAACCAGGAGAACTCTCCTCTTCTTTACCTCATTAATCATCTGGTCCTCCAATTCTTAGTCCAGCTGTTGACACACAGTCCCTCAACTGTGAACCCACAACATTCTACTTGTTACACTGGATAAAACTGTTGGTTACTTGTCTCTCTGTATCTCTCAGCTCTTAATACAGGATTTGGCATCTAACATAGACGCCAAAATCCTCACCAAAATTTTAGCAAATAGAATCCAACAACACATAAAAAAGATTATACATCATGACCAAGTGGGGTTCATCCTAGGGACACAAGGCTGGTTCAACATACGCAAATCAATCAATGTAATACATCACATCAACAAGAGAAAGGACAAAAACCACATGATCATCTCAATTGATGCAGAAAAAGCATTTGATAAAATTCAACATCCATTTATGATAAAAACTCTCGCCAAAGTGGGTATAGAGGGAACATATCTCAACATAATAAAAGCTATATATGACAAACCTACAGCCAGCATAGTTCTCAACGGTGAAAAACTCAAAAGCTTCCCACTAAAATCTGGGACAAGACAAGGATGCCCACTATCACCACTCCTATTCAACATAGTCCTGGAAGTCCTAGCCACAGCAGTCAGGCAAGAGAAAGAAATAAAAGGGATCCAAATTGGAAAAGAAGAGGTAAAAGTGTCATTATATGCTGATGACATGTTACTATATATAGAAAACCCTAAAAGGTCCACACAAAAGCTACTAGAGCTGATTGAAGAATTCAGCAAGGTAGCAGGTTACAAAATTAATGTTCAAAAATCAGTTGCATTTCTTTACACTAACGATAAATCAACAGAAAAAGAAAGTAAAGAAACAATCCCCTTTAAAATAGCACCCAAAGTAATAAAATATCTGGGAATAAATCTAACCAAGGAGGTGAAAGAATTATACACAGAAAACTATAAACCATTGATGAAGGAAATTAAAGAAGACTTTAAAAAATGGAAAGAGATTCCATGCTCTTGGATTGGAAGAATCAATATTGTTAAAATGGTCACACTGCCCTAGGCAATCTACAGATTTAATGCAATCCCTATCCAATTACCCAGGACATATTTCACAGAACTAGAACAAATCATAATAAAATTTATATGGAACCATCAAAGACCTAGAATTGCTAAAGCATTACTGAAGAGAAAGAAAGAGGCTGGAGGAATAACTCTCCCAGACTTCAGACAATACTATAGAGCTACAGTCATCAAGACAGCATGGTATTGGTACCAAAACAGACATATGGACCAATGGAACAGAATAGAGAGCCCAGAAATGAACCCACAAACCTTTGGTCAACTCATCTTCGACAAAGGAGGCAAGAATATACAATGGAATAAAGAGTCTCTTCAGCAAATGGTGTTGGGAAAACTGGACAGCAGCATGTAAAACAATGAAGGTAGAACACACCCTTACACCATATACAAAAATCAACTCAAAATGGATTAAAGACTTAAACATAAGACAAGATACAATAAACCTCCTAGAGGAAAACATAGGCAAAACATTATCTGACATACATTTCAAAAATTTTCTCCTAGAAGAAATAAAAGCAAGAATAAACAAATGGGACCTAATGAAACTTACAAGCTTATGCACAGCAAAGGAAACCAGAAATAAAACAAGAAGAAAACCTACGGAATGGGAGAAAATTTTTGCAAGTGAAACCGACAAAGGCTTGATCTCCAAAATATATAAGTAGCTCATACGACTCAATAAGAAAAAAATAAACAACCCAATCCAAAAATGGGCAGAAGACCTAAACAAGCAATTCTCCAAGGAAGACATACAAATGATCAAAAAGCACATGAAAAAATGCTCAATATCACTAATTATCAGAGAAATGCAAATCAAAACTACAATGAGGTATCACCTTACACCAGTCAGAATGGCCATCATTCAAAAATCCAAAAATGACAAATGCTGGAGAGGCTGTGGAGAAAGGGGAACCCTCCTACACTGCTGGTGGGAATGCAGTTTGGTGCAGCCACTATGGAAAACAGTGTGGAGATTCCTCAAAAGACTAGGAATAGACTTACCATATGACCCAGGAATCCCACTCCTGGGCTTGTATCCAGAAGGAAATCTACTTCAGGATGACACCTGCACCCCAATGTTCATAGCAGCACTATTTACAATAGCCAAAACATGGAAACAGCCTAAATGTCCATCAATAGGTGACTGGATAAAGAAGAAGTGGTATATTTATACAATGGAATACTACTCAGCCATAAAAACCGACAACATAATGCCATTTGCAGCAACATGGATGCTCCTGGAGAATGTCATTCTAAGTGAAGTAAGCCAGAAAGAGAAAGAAAAATACCCTATGAGATCGCTCATATGTGGAATCTAAAGACTCATGGACAGAGAATACAGACTTGTGGTTACCAGGTGGGTAGAGGGTGGGAAGGGATAGACTGGGATTTCAAAACTGTAGAATAGATAAACAAGATTACACTGTATAGCACAAGGAAATATACACAAAATGTTATGATAAATCACAGAGAAAAAAATGTGACAATGAGTGTGTATATGTCCATGAATGACTGAAAAATTGTGCTGAACACTGGAATTTGACACAACATTGTAAAATGATTATAAATCAATAAAAAATGTTAAAAAAATACAGGATCTGGTATGTGGTAAATATTCACCAAAATGCCACTTAATGGGTTGAACTTACTTGCTCTCATCTCCCAGTCTTCACTGATTCCAGTTTCTTCCCTTGATTTTCAGTTCCCTTTTTGTACCCAATTTATATCCATAGCTTCCTTCAAAACATGTCTTTTCAAACACCTCTTCAGTCATAGCCTTTCCCTACTTTCATTCATAACATTTACTCTGTATTCCTCTAGGAATGTATGCAATAAGTTCAACATAGTAACAAAACCAACAAAAGTTATATGTGACCATAATAAATGCTTTCCTAGAAATAGTCACCTTGAGAAAATTGCACACCTATTTTAATAATGTTGTCATAGACTCAGTTGTTTCAGGAGCTGCTCTTTGGGGATGACTAACTTTACATTCTTCTGGATATTTTTTCATGGTGACAAATCTAATCTTTGTAGGTGATTTAAAAATTTTGTATACGGTCAAGTCACTATGAACTAACTATATTTAGTGAGTAAGAAGAATGATCAAGCTGGTTACTCCATAGGTCAACAACTAAAAAGTAATGTTATCATCTTTCTCTGAACATATTTGCACAAGGGAAATTCCAAAACTATTTTGACTGATTATGTTATTTTCGAAAAGAGTTTCCAGCACCCTAAGGTGACCACTTTCAATAGTAGTACATGCTTATCTATTATAAAGTGCTTATTAAAATTCAGCTTGGAACGTCATAGGCCTATGATCATACTGACTTGCACTTGTTTAATGTTGTTTTATTTATATTCTAGTAACATCTCTTAGGTGATAGAGATTGGGAATGAGTAAGGTTATGGTCCTTGCCCATAGAGACCTCCTAATCTGATTGAGAAGCTAGAAATACAAACAGTCCTGTTTGAAAAATAGGTAACAGTGTAAGATAAAGAAGCAGTACAGCGGAGGGACTGTGAGGGGTAGAAATTCATTACAATGTCGACAGAGCCTTCTTAGGACTGAAGGATGAATGGTTAGAAGTTCACCAAGAGGAGGAGGGAAGGGGACTACAAGAATCATTCCCCCAAAAAAAGAAGAAAAAAAAAGTCATTCCAAACCAAGGGAGCAGAAGGTACAGAGACTGAAACAAGAAGATATGTTCAGGGGAATCTCAAGTCATTCAACATTGCTCTTGTGTAAAGTTCACAGTGGGGGCAGAGAAGATGAGATGTGGAGCCCAATGAAGTGAAGGCCATTTTTAGAAGTTTGGACTCTATCAGGCTCTGTGGGTAGGATTTCCCTTCCCAACAGGATCATAAACTCCCACATCCAATTAGTCACACAGGTTTGCCCCCCTGCCCCCATTCTTTTCTTCAAGATTGTCTGAGATCCATTCTTTCCTTTCCATTCTGACATTTACCTCATTACTTCAGGCCTTCATCACCCCATGCCTGGACTGTTTCACAGACTCCTGACTGGTCCTTGGACTCTAGTTCACCTTTTGCTCCTGACAATCAATTTTTCACGGGATTATCGGAGCAACTTTCCTTTCCATCAAGTCTCACTCTTGTTCAAAAACTTTCAATGGTTTTTTTTTTAATGATCTGAGATATAACTGTACCCCTCATCCCCTCCCTGCTTGTCGTTCAAGGTCCTGCATAATCTGGTCCCAAACTCCTTTCCCTCCTTGACTCCCGTCATTGCTAATAGTGCCAGACCTCATCTACAGTTTCCCTTATCTTATTTGCTTTTATGATGTCTCTCCCCTGGAATGCCATGCTCACACAAACTTTTTGTTTATTTCAGCTCTTTTCTTATAAATAGCAAGCCCACTTGTACCCATTCCTGATCACATCCCCGACTCTCCCGCCCTAGAAGTAACCATTATTCTGGTTATATTCTTTTACTATATACTGTGTGATATGCATCCATTACTAACCTTTCAAGATTCTACTCTGATCCCAGCTCCTGCCTGAAAGCCTTCTCTGAATCCCGCAGCCCGCAGCAACAAAGTCTCGGTTCTCAAAACTAGCTTGTGCATCATGTGTCTTTAGCATCACTTCAGTGTGCTGGGCACGCTGCTACGCGAAGTAAGGCGCTTAAGAAACATTTGCTAGATTGATTGACTGACTGACTGACTGACTGACTGACTGACTGACTGACTGACTGAAGGGTTTTGCACAACCCAGCTGATGGCTCTGTTCATTTTAAACGGACTTTGGAGCCTTGGCCCCATTACCTTCTTTGACAGCACTGGTCCTTCTCTAAGGGACTCGTCTGGCTAGCCCGGGGGTGTGTGGGTGTGTGGGTGTATGGGGGCGATACCTATCTCACTGGATGAGGTCCATCTGTCCCTTCAAGTTCAGGATCTTGGCGGCCCTAGCGTTTGAAGTTCAGAGTCTTAACACCCACCCCCTGGGGCAGAGGCCAGGCCCAGCGAGGCTCCAGCGTCGATTGAGTTAAGGCGCGTCGGGACCCGAAGCGGGTTGGAGAGGCAGGAGGGGGTGTCTAAGGGCTCGTAGTAGATCCCTCCGCGCGCAGCTCGGGCCGGCGCTTCTTCCTGCGGGAAACCCCTGGGTGCCGAAGGCGGCGGGGCCTGGCCTCGGCGACAGCGGGGCGGGGTTTGCGGTGGGAGGAGGCGGCCGAGGCGGAAGGACACACGAGGCTGCTTCGCCTGCACACCCGAGAAAGTTTCAGCCAAACTTCGGGCGGCGGCTGAGGCGGCGGCCCAGGATTGGCAGACTTGGGGTGCAGGGAGTGGAGGCACTGAAGCCTGAGCTTCGGGGCGTAGCGCGAGGCTGTGAGCGGCAGAAGCAGGAGGAGAAAAGGAGAAAGTGGGGGCTCCTCTGTCGGGACCCCCTCCCCATGTGGATCTGCCCAGGCGGCGGCGGCGGCGGAGGAGGCGACCGAGAAGATGCCCGCCCTGCGCTCTGCTCCGCTGTGGGCGCTGTTGGCGCTCTGGCTCTGCCGCGCGGCCCCCGCGCGTGGTGAGTATCCGGCGGAGGGGTGCTGTCTCCTGCGCCCCGGTCCGCGCCCCTCCGGCCCGGCCCGGCCAGCCGGCCACCTGGAGCGACAGTTCCCACCCTTCTGTCCTCCACTCTGCGAGAAGGCCGGGCTCGGCCGCCGGCGCGGGGCAAGGCCACTTGGTTCCCAAAGTTTGGACATCATTGGACCCCCTCCCTAGGCGCGCCCCCTCCGCCGCGCTCCCCACCGCCTATTGCGCCCCAGGGCCGGTGGCCCCACACACGCCTCCTCGGCCGGAGGGAGGCCGGGCAGCAAGTCTCAGAAACTCCCTTTCTGGGGCACTTGAGTTCGGGGAGTTGGGCAGTTTTTGCCCGCTTGGTTCCGCGTTTTCTGGGGTCGAGGGAGAACCAAGGGCGGGCTGCCGGAGAGGAACCGTGGCCGGCCGCAAAGCGCAGATGGGCTGAGCGAAGGAATGCCAGATTCTGGCGTGGAGGGAGCGGGGGCAGGGCCTCCAAGCCCAACGACTTGCACCTTCACGGCCAGACTGAGCTTTGCTAGAGGGAGGCCCACAAGTCTGAGTGGGTGGGTTTGGTTTGGATGGGACTGGGTTTTGCTGCGCGCCCAAGTTCTGACACTCTGAATCCACGGTCCCTTTGAATCCGATGTAAAGTTTTCAGTCTTTGAAAGGTGGAGGCAGGAGCAGTAGGAAAACTGGTGTGGCTGCATGCTGAGCCACATGATTTAAAAATCTCAACTGCTGTTATTCTTTCTGAGGCGCGGAGCTCGGGCACTGTTTCAGAGTCTGTGTCCAGCCCCAGGAATGTGGTGTGACGATCATCAACTCCTCCAACCTGGCAGCAGCTTTTGCTGTTCTTTTGGCACAGATGGGGGTGGGGCATGGGCGGGTGAGGAAAAGTGGATACGTTAATTCAAAGTGGTGCCTTAGAAAGCTTCTTTATGGTTGGATATTTGCAACAGGGTTGGATCCAGGAAAGGAAATCAGATCATACCCATCCCACCCACACCCTTAGATTCCAAATTTCTTCAGACTGTTTAGTGGAAAGAGCTTGGGCTTTGGAGCCCCTGCTCTTTAATCCTGGGTTCAAATCCAGCTCTGTTGTATGAACTAACCAATAAAATGGGAATGAAATTACCCAGCTAATAGGATTAATTAAGAGAATGTATATTAAATCCATGGCAGTCAAAAGGTATTCAGAAAGTTCTTTCAGGGCAGAGCTGTGTTTTATTTTTTTCTGAACTATCTGCTTCCAGTGGGATGGGGTCCTGTGCATGTTTGTTGAACTGAAAAGGGTCTCTTCTTTTTCTAGCCTGATATGAAGGAAGATTTTACCTTTCCCAAACAAAACAAACTAGTACATTAGTTATGTCTCTTGGCAAAGAGAACTTCAGGAAGATGATGAGCTTCAGAAAGATTTGCTCTTTGTTCATTGTTAACCGGCAGTCGACATGCCAGTCACAGATGCTTAAAAGAGATCAGGTTATTTATCACAGTGCTGGGTTGTTCAGCACCAACCAGATCCTTCTTGGAAAGTTCACGTTCCTTGGGTCCCTAACAGTTTCAGAAGTGGATCAGGATGCTGTGTGGTGGTGACCCAAAACTGTTGTTTTAGAAACATTTAACAAAACACATATTTCATAGTATTTTTGCCTTTACTTTTTCTTCGAGTGAAAGCTTTAGTGTAAGTGTAAACTTAGGATAGAGAGGAGTATAAACAATGAGCTAGTTTGAGGGTTATAATCCTTGGTCTGTCATTAGCTTGTTTTAGTAAATAATTTAATCTTCATGATCTGTAGGCTTCTCACCTATGAAGCAGAACCAAAGGAATCACTTACTTCAGATAATTGGAGAGAATAATGATAAATGTTTGCATGGTGATTGGCAAAATTTAGTGTTCAATGATGAGACAAATGTCAGACACAGAATTGCTCTGACGCACAGAGCTCCTCTCATTCTGGGACCTGTACTTCTGCACTGATGGGATATTGCCATTACTAGCTAGCTTTTAGGTAGACAAGCCCAAGTACTACTAGCTAGCTTTTAGGTAGACAAGCCCAAGTACTACTAGCTAGCTTTTAGGTGGACAGGTGTTACAGTGTTAGCTCAAAGGACAAGATTTAGATACTCTGATTTTTAGACAGGTGTTCCTCAGTCGCTAAACTGTAACGAAATAGATTACAAAACCTGTTTCTTGGTACAAACCTTAAATCTTTTTAGTCTAGCAGTGAAAGTTCTTGAATCTTCTCAATCTAGTGTCATTGTGTTTTGCCAAGGTACCAATTATAACATGCCCTTCCAAACTTTTGAGTGTTCCTGTATTTGGCTAGTGGCCAATTGTTAATTTAAACATCACTTGGTTCCTAAGGCAAGGAACCATCAACACATCTGTCTGATTGTCTAAGCAGCCATCCAGGACCACCCCTTACTCCTTGTTTTCTTTTGCTTTGCGATGGGAAGTGACTCCCTGGTTTTGCTGCGGATTAGATGATTTCTCAGTTGAAGTCTTCTCTAGCCTTTAAAAAAATTATGGAATAATTGTTTTTTCTTTCAGATGGAGATAAAATTTACTCTAAAACTGTTTTCCTCTTCTTCTTGTCCTTTATCTACTATTATTATTTCTTTTTTGGGAGGGAGGATGAAGGAGAGTGATTATTTTAGTCTCACTTTTCTTTTTCCTGATGTTTTCATTTTAAAAAATATTTACCCACATCTCCTTGGTGTCTGTCTGTGCCATTCTCATTCTGCTGCCTCTTCTATAGCTTCTTATGGTGTAGAGGAATGACTTTTGGTTCATCTGAACTATAGTTGCTGACTTCAGGATCTTTAGAAAATGTTTAAATTCAGTGGGATATGCTTGGATGCTTCAGACCAGCCTTACAATACATTTTTAAAATATCACACCCGCAGAAATTCTATTTTGCCCACAAAATTTGCATTGATCTAGTTCCCATTCTCTGATGCCATTCCTAGTGGTCTTCCTCTTTATCGTGTCCACTGTGATAGAACAAAGCTCCACATCTTGGCTGCATCAAAATCAGTTGGGGTGATTCTTGGACTCAACACCCAGGGATTCTGGTACAGTAGGTCTGAGAATCTATATTTTTTAAGATTTACAGGCTATTCTGATACAGTAACTTGGTTGGAACCCAATGATATTTCATTATTCTGCCTTCAGATTTGTATATGGGGGGGTCTTTCCTTTTTAATTTTAATCATTTCCAGAATGAACCCAAACTTAATCAGCCATTTCAGTATTTAACCCTTCTGACTCCCAAAGACTTTTAAAATTGCTAACAAATATAGAAGCTGTATAGTGCTATTTCTTCTTGTTCATCTGGGCACAGTGGGTCCACACTGTCTTTTTAGAAGGACTTCATATAGTTGCATGATATTATTATAAACTACCCCTCCCCCTACATTTTCTTCTCTTTTGTCTCCTTTTTTCAAGCTTCATTCGTATATATCATTTTTGGACTCTTTGTCTATTTGTCTTTAATGATTTTAGAGTGAAAAATTCTAAGCTATGATTTGAATGAGAATATGATCAGAAATTTTACGTTATCCTTATACTGTGTACACACTCCTTATTTAAGTGCTTCCTTTTTTTGACATTTCTATCTGGATGCCACATTCATTTTCCTTCCATCCTTTTGTGATTCTCCTTCTCTTCTCTTCTTCCCTTTCTCTGCAAATGACTTGAAACCAAAAGGTTTCCTTTTCTTCTACTTTTCTCTCTTTATCAGTCTATCATATGTATTATATTTTAGAAGGATTACTGGACTAGGGGCCAGAAGACCAGAATTCTCCTCCAGGTCAGTTATTAATTAGTCTTGTGATCTTGTGGGAGCAGCACTGCTTTGGTCTTCTGTTTGCTCAGGCACTTTGTTGTCCATAGTCACTGAGCCAATTACAGAGTCGCGACTCGAATCTCTGTCTTCTGGTCCTCAGCCCAGTGCCTCGTCCACTCTCGGCACCACTTCCATCTCTTGTTCAAATGAGATTATGTACACAGAAACACTCAAAACATCCTCAAGTGCTTATTGTTAATGTGTGCTTCTTGAGGAAAAGAATTGTGTTTTTTCTTTTGTGTTTATTCTGATGTCCCCACCCCTACCCTTGTACCTAACATGGTGCCTTGGCATCTAATAGGCATTCAATAAATGTTTAATCAAACATTTACTTTTAGTCACTTTCTAATTCTGAACTACTACGATACTTCAAGACAGTTTTTTAAAATAATATTTGCGAGAGTTATTACTTACCTTACTTACATTTGGGGGAAAAACCAAATTTTTCCCTTCCCCAGATGTTTTATTTAAAGTTGCCGCTTTGAATTTCCCTCTCTCTCGCTGTGTGTGTGTGGTTTCTTCTCTCTCTCTCTCTCTTTTTGTGATCACTTCTGCAATTCATAAAGGTCACTTTGACTTTGGAATTTAACCTCAAAGGCGCTGGCATCCACCCCCTGCCTCTTACTTGAGTTGCTTCTGCTGCTTCCTGTATCACTGTTATTACTGCAGCAGCAATTTCTATCATTTTGTTCTGAGTTGCCATATGTTATTATAACTTGGACATTTTGGGAACTCTTGGAGTAGTATTTTTTAAATTAGAATTAACTAAACTTGTATTTGTTTAGATGATTTTTTTTGAGATTTTTCTCATCATGAGCTGAATATTGCACACTTGTGCTAGACTAAGGATGAGTATTTTTTTTCCCCACCAAGACAGTTCCCTTGGAAACAGCTACCACCCACAAAAACTCCAAAAGTGAGACGTGATAGATACATTTTGGGGAGAACCATGGGGTGTGAGCGATCTTTGAAATGAAAGTTGCTTCTTGAGGGCAGGGACCGTGTCACACACATCCCTTCTCTGGCCTGTGCCAAACATGCAGAGTCGGCTGGGCAGTGTGACTCGTGCTCTGTCCTCCTCAGCTTTGGTACGTTTTGAAAGAGAGGTGACAGTGAGTCAGAGGTGTGTCTTATGCTCGCTTCTCCTTTGAAGAGAAAAGATCAGTTGGAGGCTGACCCCATCTACAGACTTCTACCTCTTTTTATGAATTGATGTGTAGCTGAAATTTTCCTCTTTGTTGGCTTGCGTGTTTGCAGGAACTTTAAAATTCGTCTAGTCCTTCATTTGGTCCCATGCTGATTCTGATCCTCATACAACATCCTACTTAGGAGGTAACGTGCCTTTTTTTGTCCCGGAACACCTCTTGTGATGGACAGCTCCCTGCCTCCAGAGGCAGTGAGTCCAGCTTTGGACAGCTGTATTTCTTAGAAAGATCTTACATTTAGCTGTAATCTGCCTCCGTATGATTTGCACCTATTGACATCTTCTCAGGAATCTGTCTCAAAGATTCCTGATCCTTTTGTGGGTGACAGGGATCCAGAGGTACCCTTTACTGAACTGACACCCACCTCTCCATAAAAGGAGTCAAACCCTGTGAGGAGCATGAAGATGATCCCGTCTGGGGTGATTGCTTGGGTTAATCACCTTAACACTGTGTTTTATACCTCCCTGCCCAGATGGGCTCTGGTAGGAGGGGATCATCTGTCCAGCAGTGTTTCTCTAACCTCTCATAATAAGAATGCCTGGGGTCTTCTCCTGGAGATCCTGTTTCAGTGAGTCTGGAATGGTATCTGGGAATTTGTATACTTTAGAAAGAGCCAGGTAATTTTTACACTAGGATAGTTTTGGGATCACTGCAGAGTGAATCTCGGGGAAGCCAAGGGCTTTTTGTTTTGTTTTGTTTGTTTATTCTCTGATAGTGGTAGAGATGGGTTGCTTTGATTGGGTCTGATGATCATTTTTTTCCTCCTTGAAAGTGCCAACTTCATGCTGAATGCCTAGCTTACTGGGGAGAAAAAAGCTACTTTGGTACCCCCATAAGGTCAGTAAAGTTGTTTTGTCTTAAGCTTTTTTTTTTTTTTTGGCATTCTATCCAAAGTGGGACTGCTGTATATGTGTGTCATGTATGCCTTTGGTGGAAGCCTCCTTATCCTTCCATCAGGATATTACCTGAGATGCCAGAATACATAGAAGTTCCACAGTCTTTTTAAAGTCCCTTATGGAATTCTGTCCTCAGCCCTTGTGAATGATGCTGTCTTTGAGGTTGTCTGTTTTGTTAACCCATGAACACATATCTGGTGTTAGGGGTTTCCCTCAGATATATTAGTGCAAAAAAGATAAAGGTCACTCATTTCAGGGAGTCCTGCTTTTGGGGTGTCTGGGCTGCTGCAGAGAATGAAACAAGTAAGAGAATAAAGGAGGAATCAAGGCCCTCTTGAGCAGAACTGAGCAGTCTGCAAGAAGGGGCCCAGGAGTGCTCCTCTGACTAAGACACTTGATCTTGCCGTTCCTCATAGGAAGAAGGAAGTGGCTTCGGATCTGAAAGGATATGCTCATGGCCTCTGGGTGGGACGTACTGCAGTGCTCACTGGCCGTGGCAGGATGCTTGCAGTAGGTCTGTTCTTTCTCTCCTTCTCTCCTTTTTGAGGGGAATACCAGCTATGTGGCAGGAAATACATTGTGATCTTAAAAAGAACAGTAAAATCAAGAAGAGTGGATGATAAAAGTCATAGCTAGCAGTGAGCAAAGCAAAGCAATTATTGCATTAATTTATTTATATATGTAAATATGTAAATTTCTCTACAGTACTCTAGTAGGAGCCCTAGGTGTTGGCTCTAACGTTTACTATCTTTGTAGCTCTGCTGTCTTAGGTGTGTTAGGGAGGACCATGGTTTGTTGTCATCCATCATTTGTGTGTTTCCTTTCCCTTAGCATCATGTGGTAGAGAGTACAGGGTATTCCGTTCTTCTAGCTGTGTGAAAATCATTGACCGAGTGGAAGATAGGGTCTTGCCCCCAAGGAGCTGACATCATCGGGGAGACAGGACAGATGAGCGCATACAGTTAGGGATATGAAGTACAGTTAGTCAGTCACTTATCTGCACTCTCTGAGCGCAGTTTCCTGCAGTCAGGGTGACTAAGAGCTGTAGGGTCTGGGGGCGTAAACTCTGGGACCACCAGGGAATAGCGTCCCCCAGTTCACCCCTGCTGGGCTTATCTGCTGCTCTCCTTTTTCTCTGTTGGAATTCAGAAGTATCAAAACATGACTTGGGGAAAAGACAAAGACCCCTTTGTTTGGTAGGGGTGTAAATATAAAACTGGCACATGTTGTGGTGTCTATTATGTCTGTCTGTTAGTGGGTTTGTGGCAAGAGGGAGGTCTGTGTTCTCAGCCCTGGATGCCAAGCCTGATCTAGGACAAGTTAAGGTGGAAGTATCTCCTTTGGAAGATCTAGTCCTCAGTGGCAGGAGCTGAGGGAACGTCTTGTCACAGCCAGGCAATGACCGAGGTACAGTATGGACACACCCAGGGTTGCTGCCTCAGGTGGCATTGATTAATCATACTAACATCTCCCTCACCCTCTTGTGCTTGCCTTGGCAAAACCCTGTTCTACCAGCTCTTCAGAGTTTGGGCTTTACTAGATAATTGAACAGACTCTTGGGGAGTGGGGTCATTTTGCTGACTCTTTTCACTCTTGAACTTCAGGCCAGTAACCATGGTCAAGCTCTGGTGCCTTGGGTCTCCTGGCCAGGCAGTAAAGGGCCTGTGTCTCTCTTCCCATTGGACTGAAGCAGGAAGCAGGGAGCGGGGGGAGTAGCTCAGTGGTAGAGCATGTGCTTAGTATGCATGAGGTCCTGGGCTCAATCCTCAGTACCTCCATTAAAAAAAGAGAAAGAAAAGAAAAAACACCAAACAAGTGTTCATTGGACAGAAGCACCTTCCCCAGAGGCCTGCCTAGGGCAGCTTCTGGTCTTCAGGTCAGTTCCTTCTGCAGGATATTGGCAGTGACTCTGGTTCTTTGAATGCATCAGCTGAACATCATGCCAAGACGGATTCATCATCTTAAAAAGGCAGGTTGGATCTCTGGGCGTTGCAGAACCTGTTTCTGGGTTAAGAGTAGCTCTCCCACCCTCATATGTATTTTTTCATATGAGGAAAGAGTGTGTGTATTTTGTAAGGTAAGGAAAACATGATGATAATATTTTGATTGGAGTCAGATATTGTCTCCCTAATAATATGTTGTCTTTTAACAAATAGCATCCCTTTAAAATACAGTTTTGCTTGCTGACTAAAGTGCTGTACAAGAAGCTGTGGTTACATTCTAAGGTATACTACCTTGTTCAGAGGCAGGTGCATTTTTTAATTGTTGTTTGCTTCTTTTTCATCTCTTTTTACTCTCATCTCTCTTTTGGGAGGAGATTCTGGGAGGCTTTTAAGCCTCAAAGATTGAATAGCCTATTTTAGCTAGTCCCTAACAGGGCAGGGTTGCTATGTTGGCATGCTTATCCAACATTCAGATAATTGAGTACTATTAACTTGCTAATGTGTCCTGTTGAGTTTCTGAATATGAATAGTCAGAAAACTAGACAGTGCTAATTTATAACTTCTCTAAATGGTGACTGTGGTAAGCTGCAGAGAAACTTCTGTTTATTCTCTGCTTCTACATGCTTTTGTTTCTCCAGAAAGTGTTGAGACTCATTCAAGTTTAAGGACTTGTATATTTTGATTATTACTTTTTACTATGTTTTCTTCCCTGAAAACATGCCTTTATTTATTTGTTAGATCTTCTTTATTTGGAAACTTTAAGGACATTTACTTTATTACAGCATTTAAAGTACTTTCTAATCTTTATGAAGCTTATTAGAGAAAAAAAAGTCTGTAAATCATGCAAGCTTTGGGTATTATGTTACTATAAGCTGAAAGTAATAATATGTCATGGCTCCTGTGACATAAACTTTCTAAGAGATTTAAGGAAAATGGTTATAACTGAAAACAAACATTGCAACATTTTAAGGTAGGTTTACATAGCAACAAAATTATTCCTCATGTTTACATGTAATTAACTCACATTTATACTTTGTTGATTCTCTCTGACACCTTTACAAGATTTTGGGTGGGGGTTATTTAAAAAGTAATTACATTTAAAAATAGCTGAAGACCTTTAAAAGTCTAGAAAAGTGTAAGGAAAATCCACAGTTATATTTTGGTGTTTATTGTTTGGTCTTTTTATCTACTCTTAGTTTTAAAAATTGTAGGTTCATAATGTATGTATAATTTTCTGTTCTGCCTTTCTGTAGTGATTGCAAATATTTTTCGTATTTTCAAGCATTTTTCATAAATTGAATTTTAATGGTTATATAATATTCTTATTAATAGGTTTACTGTGTTTTGACCATTCTCCTTTGCTTTAGTTGCATATTTGGTTGGCTTCATCTTTTTTTATATATATAAATGATACTGATCTTCTTTATACAAAAATTTCCCTCTTTAGGATTTTTCCAGTAAGGTAGATTTCCAGAAGAGAAGTTACTATGACAAAGACAGTGATTTTTATGCTGGAGATTGTGTGGAGAAAAGGGAACCCCCCTACACTGTTGTTGGGAATGAAGTTTGGTGCAGCCATTGTGGAAAACAGTATGGAGATTCTTCAAAAGACTAAAAATAGACTTACCGTATGACCCAGCAATCCCACTCCTGGGCATATATCCAGAGGGAAGGGAACCTTAATTCGAAAAGACACCTGCACCCCAGTGTTCATAGCAGCACTACTTACGATAGCCAAGACACGGAAACAGCCTAAATGTCCATTGACAGATAACTGGATAAAGAAGTTGTGGTATAATTATACAATGGAATACTACTCAGCCATAAAAATGATAAAATAGTGCCATTTGAAGCAACATGGTTGGCCATGGAGAATGTCATTCTAGGTGGAGGAAGCCAGAAAAAGAAAGAAAAATACCATATGTTATCACTCATATGTGGAATCTAAAAAAAAAAAAAGACAAATGAACTTACATATAAAACAGAAATAGACATACAGATTTGTGGTTGCCAGGGAGGAGTGGGGTGGGAAGGAATAAACTGGGAGTTTGATATTTGCAGATACTGACTGGTATATATAAAATAGATGACCAAGTTTATACTGTATAGCACAGGGAAATATATTCAATATCTTGTAGTAGCTTACAGTGAAAAAGAATATGAAAATGAATATATGTATAATCATGTATGACTGAAACATTGTGCTGGACACCAGAAATTGACACAACATTGTAAACTGACTATACCTCAATTAAAAAAAAAAAGACAGTGATTTTTAAACATTGGGAAATAGGATTTCTTAAAACAGAAAAACATAAGAGAAAATTAAAATCTTCAATTATTCCACTACCTCCAGTCAAAGCTCACACTTAATATTTTGGTACATTTCAGACAGTTCTTTTCCTGTGTCTCTTACTGTAATTAGGATTTTTTGGGGGGGTGGCAGGTAATTAAGTTTATTTATTTATTTTTCGGAGAAGGTACTGGGGATTGAACCTAGGACCTTGTACATGCTAAACATGTGCTCTACCACTTGAGCTATATTTTCCCCCAGTATTTTAACATATTACAGTTTTATCACCTCCTTCTGCATCACTGAAAATATTGTGAACATTTTCCCACATAAAAATATTTTTTAAGAATGTGGTTTTTAAGGCTGCATACTGTTCTACCTGAAGATTCTGTCATACTTTATTTAAGCTGAAATCTAGTCTTAGTTTTCAGTTTTCATAATTATAAATAATGCTATGATGAACATTCTTATATGTAAATCTTGGTAGGAATATTCATTTTTTTTAACATAAACTCCAAGAAGTCAAATTATTGTATCAAAGAGTATGGACCTTTGTGTGGCTTTTGATACATACTGCTAAATTCCCTTCCATGTAGTTTGACCGAGTTAGACCTCTGTCAGCAGAATATGAGACTGTCAGTGTTTCCAACCATTGTCAATGTTAGTTTTTGTTTTTGCAACTCCTTACCAGTTTGATAAGTGGTAAATGCTACCTCATCTTAATTTGCCTCTCGATTACAGTGACATTGAATGTTTTTCATATGGTCGGTGGCCCATTGTATAGCCTTTTTATTCATTTATTTTGGTAAATTTTGTCTTTTATTCATCAAAGTGTTTCATTTTTGATTACTGATTTAAATATTTCTTTAGATATTTATTAATTATTAGCTCTTTGTCTTAAATGTGTTACAACATGTATGGACAGGTTAAACTGTATAAGATCAAATTGCTACCAATATTGATGTCAAAAATTATTTATTTGATAGTTTTTTAAAAAATCTTTTGATTTCTAATGAGCTTGTTCAGAGTTCTATGTATTTGTTAACTGGTATTTTCTGTAATTACTTTCAAATTCTATTTTGATTGTGTCGTAAATTGACAAGAAAATGTGTGTTTACTTTAATACCTTATAAAATGATACTGGAAAAAAAACAGTATATTATGGAACTAGGTATGTAATTTTGGGTGGCTAGAGTGTAATCTGCTTCTGACCTGTCTTCTTAGATATCCAAGATTTTGGAAGTGTGTAACATTCCTGAAAGACAGAACTAATATGCAGTACTAAATCTGACATTTTGACCTAATTGATAATTGTACAGTGGTCTGGCCAGTCAGTTTGATCAACCAGCAGGATGACTAAGATTCCCTCTGCTCTCCCGTCACCAAATTGATTAGTTGTGCGACAGAACTGACTGAATCAACCTGTTGTTTTGGCACCCCATGGACACCACCTGTTTCTCATATTTCTCCCTCCAGCCTCCCACTGCCCAAGTGCAGTGCTGTGTGCACAGTGGGTAGGAGATCAATGTTGTTGCTGAAGAATGTTGCAATAAAGAAGAGTAGATTGCTTTTTTTCCAAGCTTGTATGTTCTTAAGGTACCCTGCTGTTTTTGACATTAAGAGCTCCAGCTGAACTGCTTTATGCGACAGCCCTGCAGGTCTTAAGTGTTTGATTCAGAATCATTTCAGGCAATATGAATGCTTGCTTAAGTATCATTGGAATTTACTGGGCTGGTTGTTTGCCAGCTATTACCATATTTAGCATGAGGAGACCTGGTGAACTAGGACATTTCTGACCAACCAAAGAAGGAAACCTCTCTGAAGGACTGCAGTTTTTTTTTTTTTTAAGTGTGGTTAAGAGAATGCCAGTTGGAGTGTTACTCTGCCCCATCCACAAAATCAACTTATGGATAGAAAAAGAGTTTTGATAATGAAACTCCTTCTCACTCTGAAGTCTAATACTGTTTCTTGGAGAAAATTGGAGAATTCTTACCCCTAGACTGTGCACTGAGAGGCTTAATCAGCAGGTGAAGGTGCTGATTAAAAACATAGGTTGATGGGTGTTTATTCTCATCTTTTTTCTTGAAGACTTACTACTTTTCTGCTTTGTCATGGTCTGAATTTATTTTGGCCCAGTTCTTTTCTCCATCCTACTTTTGGAATTATCAGCCTTCCCTCTATGGCTCAAAATTTCTCTGCCTCAGCTTTTCCATTTCAAAGATGAAGGTAGTATTTGAAAGGACCACTCAATACAATTAACATAAAACAACCCTAACATTTACATAGCAATGCAAAGTTTACAGAACACTCTTACACAATCGCCTCCTTTAATCTTCACAAAACTTTGGTGGAAACTGAGCCTCAGAGGGGTTAGTTGGCGTGTATACCATTGTTTAGCCCTAGATAATAAGTGACAGAGCTGGAACTTATACTTGTGGTTTGACTTCAAACCTCAGCTTTTTTTTTTTTTAAAGATTTGTTGAATTCTTACTATGTATCAGTCATTCTAGGGGCTTTACATATATTTCCTTGTTTAATTCACATGGCCGTCCTTTGGGTAGACAGTAATTAGCTGTATTACAGATAAAGAAATAGGAGCTGAGACTCATAGCTTTGGGTGTTGGGGTGAGTCCTGTGGTTAGTGAGGGATGGAGCCAGGATTCAGGCCTCCAGCTCCAAGGCCTCTGTAGTCAGCCTTGGCACTTTACGTACATTCATACAATTACCCCCCATGACAACCCTACGAGATGGAGAGTAGGTAAATGGGGAAAAACTGACCTGCAGCATGCTCAGGATAATGCAGTTAGTAAGTGGCAAAGTTGAGATTTAAAGCTAGGTCTCTTTGTCCCTGTACCCCTTATTCATTCCAGTACACTGAGGATGCATGTTTTTATCTTATGTATGTTTTTAAGACTGTGAGTTCTTTGGATATAGGAGCCAGCTGTTAGGAATCATTTGTGTCTTCTGAATAAATAAGAAATGGATTGATTTTAGTTGACTAACGACCCTGGCCTTCTCTCAGTTGATTTCTGTGACCAGGACAAGCACAATGAATTTGGGTTGAGAGGAGGGGAGTTCTCATGAAGGATGAGTCTTTAAGCCAGAATGGGCCACAGTTATGTGCTCTTCAGAGCAATGGTCCAACTCCTGAGGGCTCTTCGTGGGGAGATTTCAGTCTGTGTTTCGAGAAACTTTTCTTTGAAAGAGAGTTGTCAGCTTATAGGGAGAGGGAGGGTGGATACCGATAAGTCTGTCTCTTAACTCACTAGCTCTGTGTCCTGTCCTTGGACAAGTTTCTTAAGCACTCTATGCCTCAATTTCATTATTTATAAAATGAAGATAATAGCAGCATGTAATTGTGAGGGTTGTTATGAGGATTAAATAAGTTACTAAGTGTTACATTCACAGTACAGTGCCTGGTCCATAGTAAGAGTGCAGTAAATAGTAGATATTGCTGGTGGTGTTATTTATTTTTCAGTATAGACTGCTTTTTGTTGCTTTCACTTTTCTTTAATCCAAAGTGGTTGAGTGATTCAGATCCTTGGTGTGAAATAGGAGCTTCACTTTTGCAGCACGTAGATTGTTCACTGGTTTCCCATGAACCTGTAAATACTTAAGGGTATTATATTTGAGACTGTTCCCTTAACGGGGAGTAACTCCAAGTTGGAGAATTTGTCCATTATACAAATTGTATTGATCAGTGTTAAATCATACCCCCCTTATTTATTAACCAGACATTTGTGGTTGGATTATGTCTAGTATAGAAACTATGATTTTTCTGAGGTGCAGCTTTGAGGACAATGTCAGGTCCAACACTCTTGTTCCCCAGTTTCCTATGATATGGTAAACATCATCATGTGCCATCCAGTGTCACCATGCATTTGATGTTTTAACTGACCTTACAGCACTTAAAATCTCTTTGAAATAATAAAAATATTTCACAGTCTGTTATTACACCCTCCTGGGCTCCTGGAGATTTTGGGATCTCGAGCTGGGAACCATCCATCGAATCCATCCTGGTTTTACAGATGAGGAAAGCAAAGCCCAAAGAAGTGAAATGATTGGCCAAAGGGCCCAGAGCTGGGTCAAAACGAGGGCCAGAATCCAAGCTCTTGTCTTCTAATCAAGTGATCTTTCCTCGACACTCTTTACTCAAATGATATATGGGTATGTGGACCCTCTGTTTTCTGAGATCTGAAAAGGGAACAGTGAAAGAATGGGAAGGGTGGGGGAGGGGAGGAGTCTGGCTATACTGAAAATGTCAGTGACAGCAGAGAAAATATTTGCCTGTGAGCCTCTGCTTGTCCCTTTGGACTTCTTTGTAGTGGTTAAGACAACCCAGCAGGGTTGGTGTTATTAGTGATTCAGAATTGGATTAGCCAGGACTGGTGGAGTTACTTTCTCAGAAAAGGGTTTCATATTTTAACATTTGTTTCCCATGACAGTTTGCTTATTCTCAAGTTTTGGCAGCCTTGAGCAAATGGTTGTCAGGTTTTTTTGTTTTGTTTGTTTTATGACAAAACTTCAAATTTTATTTTGCCGATTTAGTAAACTCTGTTCTACCTACCACTCCCTTTTGCTCTCTCTCTAATTATTTCCAAGACTTTGTTTTTCAGTTGTGGGAGTACGATGAAAGGTTTTCTTTTATAGTCTGAGATATTTATAATTATGTGTAAGCACACTGTTTACTGAAAATGTAAGTGGTGCATATGTTAATTCAAATACCCTTAAAACACTTAAAATATCTTCCAATAATTTAAAAAATCTTTGCCCCAAAGCAGCTGCAGCCACTTAACAGTAGAAGAGAGGATGTCTATACTAAGGGTAGCAGGACTTGAATGTAATTAATATAGGTAAGTGTGAATGTCACTTTGGAGGAACTGCGAAATTTGCATGAAAGCTGACCAAGTCATACCTTTTTATTAACAGAGTGAACAAAACAGACAAAAATCTCTGTCCTCACGAAACTTATAAGAAGTGGCAATAGCTTCCATATTACTGAGGGTTTATCATGTGACAGATGCTTTGGGAAAAAAGTGCTTTACCTGTTTGTTTTAGTCCTGACAGTAGATGTTATGATTCCTGTTTACTGAAAGGTTAAGACATGGTCATCGAGGTCACCCAGTCAGTCAGCGGTATAGACCTGGAGCTGGAACCCCTCTTGCCTGACTCCTAAACTCACATGCTCACCCACTATAGGTAATGCCGTTGTCCATTTGGTGAAATCCTGTAGTCTACCAAATAATGTAAGTTTGGATTTAATATTATTTTGTGTGTTAAATTGACTTAAGTTTTACTCTTCTTAACAGCTTAAGTCTGAATGAACATTTTCATAATGTGGAAATTATTAAAATGCCAGAATTCCATCTTGAGGAATTGCAATTCTTTCTAAATCTTTTTGAAAATGGAAAGAATGGATTTATGTTTGCTATAATCCAAGGAAAGTTGTTTAGCGTTTCTTTCCCTATTACTTCTTAATCTTAAAAGGAAATTCTTTAGTAGATTAAGACTAGGAATGAATGTGTAGCTTTTTTTAAAAAATTAAAAAAATTTGGAAGATTGAAAATGGTAACCCAGAATCATATTTGTGTGAGCCTTTTAAATTATAGACAGACTTTTCTTAACTGTGCACTTGTATTCTTATTGTATCTTTCTGAAAGGGATATAAAAGACCATGTAAAATGATTGGAATGCCTTAGCGCATGAACAGTGGACATAGCCAATTACTAAAACTGCCAGGACTAACCTGTCTTGGCCTGGGAGCTTTGAAATGTGTGCAGCCTTTCTACATGTAGAGTTACAGAAAAAGCACGAGGAAAACCTTGGTTTTTCTTCTTTGCTGTGAACTTTTCCCTTATTATCTCCTTTGTCACTGAAAATTGATGGTCATCTGTACTAATAGATGAGAGATGTATGTTTGACACCAGCAGATAACCCCAGATGATCCCTTCTGTTTTAAAATACAGTTCTAAACACACATGCTTAGACATGTGAGTCCTTTCAGACACACTAGACTTTATCCAGTTTACTCAGGTTTACTTGTGTTTAGTTGCCAGTTAAATGAAGGTGAAGGAGAGGATGCCCAGGGATATGAAGGATAATGAGAGATAAATGACAGTAAAGGCTGATTGTTTATGGCTTTTAGATACCCGTCCAGCTACATTTTGATGTTTACTTTAGCGTAGCTGGTGAGTTTTGGAACTAGCTAGACCTGGCTCTGATCCCTAGCTAAGAGTATTGGGCGAGCCACTTAACTTCTCTAAGTTTCAGTTCCCTGATTTATATAACAGGAATAATAGTAATACCTAATTTGAGGATTGTTTGTAAACATTGGAAACAGCATGTTTAATTGCATGGTTCTGGGCACAGAATAGGCGCTCAAGTGCCGGGGGCCTCAAAGTTTAAACTTCATTAGCCTCATGGCAGTTCCTCCTTTGGAAGATACAGTCTTGGAATGCTTGTCTCTGGACTTTCTTTTTTTTTTTTTATTTTTCTGAATATCTTTCATCTCAGATACATTCTTTTTTTTTTTAACATTTTTTATTGATTTATAATCATTTTACAATGTTGTGTCAAATGCCAGTGTTCAGCACAATTTTTCAGTCATTCACGGACATATACACACTCATTGTCACATTTTTTTCTCTGTGATTTATCATAACATTTTGTGTATATTTCCTTGTGCTATACAGTGTAGTCTTGTTTATCTATTCTACTATTTTGAAATCCCAGTCTATCCCTTCCCACCCTCTACCCACCTGGTAACCACAAGTCTGTATTCTCTGTCCATAAGTCTTTAGATTCCACATATGAGCGATCTCATAGGGTATTTTTCTTTCTCTTTCTGGCTTACTTCACTTAGAATGACATTCTCCAGGAGCATCCATGTTGCTGCAAATGGCGTTATGTTGTTGGTTTTTATGGCTGAATAGTATTCCATTGTATAAATATACCACTTCTTCTTTATCCAGTCATCTGTTGATGGACATTTAGGCTGTTTCCATGTTTTGGCTATTGTAAATAGTGCTGCTATGAACATTGGGGTGCAGGTGTCATCCTGAAGTAGGGTTCCTTCTGGATATAAGCCCAGGAGTGGGATTCCTGGGTCATATGGTAAGTCTATTCCTAGTCTTTTGAGGAATCTCCACACTGTTTTCCATAGTGGCTGTAGACTTTCTTGTTTCAATTTATTTTAATGATTCCCTTTAGATTCTGCTTCATTGCCAAGGCAAGATTATCGATCACCTGAAGAACAGACTAAAGCACTGTTGTCTGGTAACTTAAAGTTGCAGGATTAATTGTGTGTGAATTAAAAAGCCTTTTAACCCTTTCTTCTGTGCAGTTCGCAGCATCTTGCACCTCTCACCTCAGAAGCAATTGGTTCATATAAAAAAAATATTTCGTATTTCAGATCAAAGCTGGAGAACTCTTTGAGTAAGGAGGATCTACTCGGTTGGCTTATTTGTTTCTACCTTTTGCCCCTGAGCCTTCATGGAAATCAGGTTTGAAATGTTAGAAGCAGTTGGCTTTCAGCATTGGGAGAGCTTATCTAATCAGGCATGTGAAGTGGCCTATGTCAGATTTCTGTGCCACAGAAGGCCGAGGGAGGTTGAGGAGATTATCGCTCCTGCTTGTAATTCCTGAGCATTGTTGAGACACTAGGAGAGCAGTGGGGAAATATATAAAAAAAAAAATTGTTGAGGTTTGTTACACCCGCCCAACATACATATATATACCTCCCATCCCCATTTAGGCTGGTGTGTGTGATCTAATTTGAATGATGTAATAGTTTATCATTTTGGGGCTAGATTGTGAGAATTTTCTGTTTCACAGAATTTTGGATCAGGAATTGTACATAAAATAATATTAAATAGTGCTTTCTAGTTATAATCACTTTTATAAACATGATCTTATTTGAACCACAAAGACATCTGCTAAAGAGGCTATGTTAGTTTTACAGATGAGAAAAATAAGTCTCGAATAGCTTAAGGGAATTCCTCTAGGTCACATGGTAAGTATATGGCAAAGCCATGATTAGTACCCAGGTCTAATTTCTAGGGCAGTTCTTGTTTCATTATATCACATTGCTTGCTCCATAATGTCCCTAAATCTGAGTTCTGTTCCCCATCATATGAAAGGATCCTCTTCCTGTCTGTTTGATTAGTTGTGTCAGAACATGACAGCAATGAAGCAGAACTTGAGGATTCTTTCCCCAAATGGGTCAGTTAGCTTTTTAAAAAGCTATTCTGTGTCTGCAGTAACCAGTTGTCCCTGCTGCCTAGACAAGATGTTGATCCAAAGTACAGTAGGCCGGAGAGTGTGGCTGACTCAGCTGAACCATCACTGCCTCCATACTTCCTGCCAGTGGGTCCATAACGTCATATTCATTTACACGCATTTTATGTGCTCCGAGGTTTATTTCTTAGTATTTTTTTCTCAGCTGGTTTTAATGTCTCAAGTCTTAGTTCTTCTTGAGTGGCCTGAAGTGACTCTGCTGTTCATTAAAATTTCCCTAAGTTCTCTTAAGAGCGGATGGCACGGGCTCGTCTTTAATGTGATTTTATTTCACAGCTCTTGGCATTTCTCTCCTTGATCATTATAACCTTAAATTTTAACAGAGTATAAATTGTGTATACAGATAAGTGTGTCAGTATTGCACTGTCACTTATGTAAGTGCGCTTTAGCATTTCTTCTTTCCTTTTAGTCAAAATGAGGAAATAGAAAATGTTTTGTTATGGTAGTTTTACGCATACACCCACAAGGAAATGCATAGCTAGCTTCTGTGGGAACTGTAACTGATACATTTTAGGGAAGAAAATGCATGATGGCTAAAATTTTAACTCTGCCAAATGGTCATGGGGAAAGGAAGAAAGACGATGAAACACATATTGCACTTCAGTTTAGCTTACTAATTCTAAGGCTAAAACGTTATATGAGTCTGTGCCTTGTTTACATCTGTTTGTATGTGAAAGGATGCTTGCCTTTCCACAAGAGTGCATTTCACAAGTTGTGCTTTTCGTTCAAGGGAGTCATCTCAACAAATGTTCTTTCAGGTGTACAGTGTAGGAAGGCTTACGGTAAACAGAGGCCAACTAGTTGAAGGTTTGACACCTCAGTATCAACAGACTGCCAAATGGACCGTTTTGTCTCCAGCAATCCAGCTGGACATTTGGCCGTGCCCTGTGGTCGGCTGAGAGCTTCCTCGATAAAGGCCACTGTCATCTAGTCATTTTAGGGTGGGGCACCTCTCTCACTGGGGAGAATTTGGCAGCTGTTTATCGTGAGAGCTGGGATTCCCCCTTCTCCAGCATCCCGAGGGCATCCCGAGGCAAGCTTTGATAGCAGGATTGTTATTGTTCCTGAGGCACATAGATTATCCAAAATGATATCATTTGTTGAAAGAAAATTAGGAATTGATTTTATTTTTTATTCATGACAGGTTGAAATGAATGGACTTGTTATATTCAGTACAGTGAAGAAATATTTCTGGTTTTGGTAAAGTTATACATTTCAAATGTGATAATTTGGATTTTTAAATTAAACAAACCTCCCTACTTCAAGTGTGTGTATGTGTGTGTGTGTGTGTGTGTATTTGTTGGGAGTTGGAGGGATAAGCCTTGGAACTGTTTTTTTGTTTTTTAAAATTTTTATGACAGTACCTATTCTCAGTTTGCACCAGAGAATACTATCTAGAATGTTGTTCAGGTCTGGTGAAAAGATTTAGGGAAGTTGTAACTACTTTAATAACCATCTGTGGAGTGACAGGGACCGACACACCCAATTACACAAGACCTGAGTCTGAGAACTGTTGCTGTGCAGTCATCCCATCAGCATCTGCTCGTCATTATCAGCAACACTAATGGCTCAACTATTTCTCTGGGGCCACATGAAAAGACAGTGTACCCATGGCTAAGGGCAAGGCAGACCTGACAAAAACATAGTCCTCCCTAACTCCTTGTTCTCAAACTACCCTTTTGTGAGGTTTTGAAATAATTCACTTTGTTTCCTGTTTGTCATTAATTTTCCTTCTTAAATACCATGTCTTTCCAGCTCAAATTTTTTTGCCAGAACCAGGAAGGGCAAAGTACAATGGGTCATGTTTCTAATCTGTGTGTCATAGCTCTTCATGTCTGTGGCTTCATACTGCTTTTTGTGTATTTGAGTATTCAGTATGTTTTCTAGTTTACATTTTTGTTAACACCTGCTGTCAAATCACTTACAAGCATTTTCTAAAATAAATCATTCTGATCACTGTGAGTTGGAGGTGAGGAATCAGTTCACAGGTGGAAATCTGCATGTGGAGAAGGTAACATCTGACAGATTGCAAAGCCCTTTCATATGCGTTATGTCTTGTGTAAGACCATGTGTTCATTTGTGGAGACTGGGGCAGAGACCCTGTGAGACCAAATACAAAGTCACACTGTGGGACCAAGGACAGCTGGAGAGCCAAAGCCAGGTCTTTCTGTCTGTTCCTTGGTTTATGACTGGATCAGTATTATATTGGCAGAAATAGGTACCCTTTTGCCTTTGGAAGGTATGTTAGCAGTTCTTTCCAGAATGGAAAGAAAGTAGTTATATTTTTCCGCTTTTTGATAAAAATCATTGTGTTTAACTTTTTTTTTATTTTGTTTTGTTTCTAACTGCAGGGCTTCGGGTGCCTTTTGGAAAATTAAGTTTTTTCCATGACTTTCTGAACAAACAGACTCAATCTAGATTTAGCAACAGATTACAAACTTTAATTTTGGAGTTTTAGTATTTGATTGCTTTCTTTCTGGAGCATATATATCTGTGCACAAAACTGTTGGTTAGTAAGATCTCGTTAATTTTGCGAGTGGTCAAGTGCAAGATGAGTATTGGTAGAGCAGTGCTGTGTAACTGCAGTGCCAGGGTTGCTTTATGCAGACTGACTATGAGACCCAGCTCATCTTTTGCGAACTGATACAGAGTTTCAGGAAGCACCCTGAGCTGTAGTCCAGAAGTTCTGATATGGGGCAGTATAAGCCCAGGGAATGTGCTTAAGTAGGAGACCATTAGGAAATAGGTTTTGCATTTCTCCTAAGAGTGAGGCCTTGTGCTTCTTTGTCTAGGTTCCTATTGGTGAGCTGAGGAGAAGCACTTACTGGGAACTTCCTTGGATGTTATAGTTGACTTTTCTATAGAGTCTTCGTTGAACTAGCTGAGTAACTAGTTCCTAGGACAAAGGAACTTTGCAGGAGTTCCTTTGGTGGTACCTATAGCTCCCTGGGATTGCTGTCATCGCTGTTTGGAATAGTGATTGTCCAGCTTGAAAGTGCATCAAGTTTTGGAGGGTTTGTTAGAACGCAGATTGCTGGGCCCACCTCCCAAGTTTCTGATTCTGTAGGCTTGGCATGGGACCTGATAATTCACAGTTCTGACAAGCTCCCCGGGCGATGCTGCTGCTGTTTTGGGAACTACAGTTTAAGACCACTGGCTTAGAGCAACCTCATGTGTTTGAGTTTTGGGGCAGAGGGAGCTATGCAGACTTCGTTGGGATCTTTTCACAGCTCCCTCAGTGTGTAGAGGTGAGCTTCAACAAACAGGTGAGTGTTTTAGTTGTTAGGGGAGACTGTGAGGAAAGCACACAAAAATGCCTCCATTTGTGAAACTTCAGTGAACATAGGCCAGGATTAACTTGGTATCAGTCCTGCTGGTTATCAGTGCTTGCAGGTGAGCCTGTTTCTTTTCCTAGCTTCCTTCCACTTATTTTACTTTCTTTTGGACTCTTTGAATTTGGTACTAATGAAATTGATATTATTAATCATCACTATAACTGTTTATTGAGTGCTTGTTCTGTGTTAGACACTGTACAGCTAAGTGCTTTACACTCACTATCCCATTTAATCTTTAGAACAACCCTGGTGTTTTCATCTCAGTCTAAAAGATGAATTTTAAAAAGGTTGGTAACTTACCCAAGATTATGCAGCTAGTTAATGATAGAGCTAGGTCTGTTTTACTGCAAGGCCACACTGCTTACCACCATGCTTTTTAAACTACAGATTGTGACCACTGGTGGGTCATGAGACCAGTTTGGTAGGTCTCCAACAGCACTTTTTTGGGGGAAAAAATGAAATAGCATGGAAAAATCACAAGGTAGGATAAGCATTGTTTCTTGAAATTTTACTTTTGGCTGTACACATACACACACACACACACATATGAATATTGAGTTATGATTTAACATGTGTTTTTTACTGTAGGTCACAGTAAAAATGTTTGTAAGCTACTGTCTTGCTGGCTGTGGGACCATAAGTCATCTAATTTTTTTTTTAACAGATGAGAAAATTTAGATTATAGAAAAGTAATTTTCAAGAGCACCAAAAATAGTAGCAGTACAAAGACAAGATATCTGACTTTCCAGCCCTTGGTCCACTGCTTTATCCCTCACAACATTCTGCTTCCTTAAAAGTGCACTGTATTGCCTGAGAATTGAGTCTTATCTTTCCACGTGATGGGAAATATGCCATGGAACCTTTATAGATGTAGACAAAACTTGAAAAGGGAAGTTGAATTTTAGCCTGCTCTCGGTAGGTGAAAATTCTGCCATGGAGCTCCCAAAGTCTGCAGATAAAGATGTAACATTTCTCCTGTGGGTTCTGGTGTACTTGATGGAGTGAGGATAATAATATTAACTAACAGTGCGAGGCTGTAGGTGCATTTCATATATTAACTCATTTAAGTACTAATTATTTTGACAGCTGGTCATGGCTAGGACATGACCTCGGCTGTTTGAGTGAGACTGGGCATCCTACCAGCATGAGTTAACACTTCTCTATGCTGTCCCCAGTTCCTTATTTTGTTCCTGCCGAGTTCAGAGCTGTTTTCCTCATAGTCTGGCTTACCTGGGCATGATCTCAGGTTAATTTTCTTGTTTCGGACCCATCTACCTTCATTAGATGGGTAATTCAGGTTCCTGTTACTTTTCCCTTTAAATTAGTGCATTGTTGATTTGCATCAGGGGCAGGACTGTGAGTTGTCAGCACGAACAGGTGATGGTATACGTTGGTCCCCCATGCAGAATGCTGCCCCAACACTGAACATGAAAGGGCTTACTACAGTCTGTCCAGGAGTAGCGGGAGACACTTGGAAATAACTTGGGAACGCATAGAAACCCTTCCAGCAAGTGCCCTTTAGCATCATGCAAACAATCCATGGAAGCTAAGGGAATGCAAGGTCAAGGCCTCCTCTGGGAGGCAGGGAGGGGTAGAGATTAGTGGGGAAGGGAGGCTAACGTCTTACAGTTAGAAGAATGACATGGGGAAGCAAGTAAGGATAGGGTGAAAACCTTCACTTGTGAATCATAAAATTCGAGTGAGAAGGAACCTAAAAGGCCTGGAAGAGTGAGGTGATTGACCTTCGGTCAGGTGGCTTGTTGAGAGAGCCAGGCATGGGACCATCCTGACATGTTCACCTGAGTTGTCTTCTAAAACATCAGATTATGGAAAAAAATTACTCACACTCACTCTAGAGTGAATGAAATAGAGACCCCAGGAACATGTACCAGATTTATTCAGTTTCTTTGCTTTTTCCCCCAAATGCTGTGACCCCACCCCCACCCCCCACCCAGGGCTGTATGTCCTAGTTTATGAAATATCGGGGTAAGGCAGGAACCTCCAAACTTTAAAAAGGTATGCCCCAAGAAAAACTTTTTTTTTTTAGCATGGACTTTCTCCTCCAAGTACATAAATATTTATAAATTATATACCTGTACAACTCTTAAACCATACAGGCATATGTTAACTCTGAGTGAAGTTGAATTATATGTTTTTTTATTTACTTTTATTTTTATTTTTTTGAATTATATGTTTTTTTAGATTGTAAATAGGTAGACGTTCTAAAAGTTCTTCTGGCACCCCAGTGGATGGTCTTGCACCCCTCTACCTCTGGTAAATACACATCTGATTTTGCAGACCATTGACCCAGAGTGAAAATGGAAGAATCTAATGTGAAAGCTATTGTTTCTTTCATTAGATAAATTAGGTTTTTACTCCTAATGTTTTGAATGTCCCTCTACAAAATAGTTTTTGAGTTGAAGTTTTTAATTAAGAAGCTGCCTTCTGAGAGTGGAAGAGATAAGGATGGAGGATGTATGTGAATGAGGTTGAATTTCTCCTTAAGGAATAGTGCTGTTTGTGATCTAAGGAGAATCAACAACTTTCTCTTTTATGGTCTGTGTTGGTGTAAAACCCTTGTTTGATGTCTTTAAGCCTTTTCTCCCCACCACTTCATAATCCATTGTGATTCCTAATCCTGAATCAGCCTTAACTAGAGAGCAAATTAGAAATGACAGAGCAGTAGGATGGAGAATATACCACACTTTCCTATGGAATGCTGTTGAATGCTACTGGTAACATGCAAGGGTTATTGATTAGTTTTAGGCCTTCTGCACTATTGCCCAGAGTTGAGCAAGACTTGTAATCAGAAGTAAAGAAAATAAATTAGGGCATTTCATTTCAGAGTTTGGAAGGCCAGGACTATGAGGATTAGCTAAGGCAAAGATACACTGAGTAAATGCAGTGAAAATTAATTTTGGTAATAAGAAGTTCCATTCTTGTAATCAAATAAAAAGGAATACCCTGGTCATCGTTTGTGGAGGGACTCTGGAGAGCAAATTAGAGAAGGGGTAAAACTCACTGGCTACACAGCAGAGCCAGACAAACTTAGGGACATGTATTCTATATACGTAGGTATTTCCCAATATTTTTTTCAGTTGTGAGGATGCAAATCATTTCAATATTAGAGCAGCTCAGTTCATTACTGTTACTGGAAAAACGAGTTAAACCAAGTACATGTCCTACTGAGGGTGAGTCAACAGTGTCATTTTAACATAAGGAGGGACAGTATATTAAGTGAGTTATTCCAAGTCCTGTGGTTTTCCTCCAGCTGAGCAAAGAGCTGTTGTTTCAGAAGTGGGGCTTAGATGCAAAAAAGAACTTGCCCATTTCCTTTCTTTCTCAATTACAGCCGCTTAGTTTTCTTTTTGGCCTAAGCCTTTTCAAATATTCATTTTCTCTTTAGATTTCTGTCATTAGATTTCCTGAACTTTGATGGAATACTTATTTATAGAGATTATATTATTTTTTTAAAGACCTATTGTAGTTTAAAACTTTTTTTTGAATTTATCCACCAATTAATAGACCAAGGTTGGTGTATGGTGTCAGATAGCCTTTAGAAAATGTCCTAAGGGCAACAGAAAAGTGATCTATTTTGACATGTCATTATTTTCTACAGTTCTTTGGTGGTGTGGACTTGAAGTAAGGTGGTATTTTATGGAACAGTATGCCAAACTGTGGTGATGAAATTTATCCTTTTGACTTTGAAAGACAGGAGTCTGCTATTCTCAGCCTTGTGGAAAAACAGTGCTCTGAGCTGTCTGAGGTTTACTCAAGTGGGATCCAATATCGTTAAGGGTATGTGTCTGAATAGTTTATTTCTTGGTTTGGGAAGGTGAGTTTTTGTCTTTTTTTTACCCTCAGTGATTTCCTTTAATTAGGGAGAAGCCGACCAGATGAGGAAAGTATTCTATCTCTTACGGCATTCTTGGTTTACCACATTTGTTATTACCCGCCTTCTCTGAGTAGCTGGCCACACTTTTCCTGTTTAGTGGTTCGGTTTTCATTAACTTAACTACAGATGTGTTCTTTACAGGGATTTATTACTGATCAGTTGAATTATGGGTAGCTTGATCAAATGTTGATAGGTTGCCTACTTTTAACAGGGTCATCATTTGTAAGAGTAAATCTTGTCAAGATATAAGGTGTCATCATTTATATGATCTGATTCCATAATTTCCTTTTGCTTCTGTGATGATACTCTGTTATTGAGAAGAAATGGTATCTAGTTACAGTTTTACGAAGAAAGAACTCTGTACAGTTTCACCCATTCTTTGATCTCATAGAGCAGTTTGTTCTTGCCTTTTTCCTAAGAGATAGTCCATAGCAGTGTATTGAATCCTAGAGTTGGCAAAATTTCAAAAGTGAGGTTCTTTTGTTGTGGAGGTAAGAGAGATACTAATGAATGGATGTCAGTCCTTGTTAGGGCATGTGCATGAACAGTGGTTCTGAAATGCAGCATTGGTGGCCCCTCTTGTTCTGGGAACACAGTCTTGCTTTTGTTTTTGACAAGTGTGTGGTCATTAGCTGATCTTTGGCATAAATGTTTTTTATGTACGGAACTGGTATGTGAGTGCTTATATACATGGGAATGTTATGGTCACAAATGTATGTTATGGAGGTTTGTAGGTTTTGGTGGATATCAGGTTGTTCTGACTGCATCTCAGTGGGTGTAGTGACTGAAAGGATGCTGGACTTGTAGGTAAAATAATTGTGTTTTAGTCCTGGTTTGGCCGTCTTGACTTGCATGAGTTTGGGCAAGTTTCCTTATTTCTTTGACTTGTTTCCTCTTCTGTAAAATGTTACTAATACCAGTTTGCATGCCTTACAGGATTGTTGTAGAGATCAAATGAAATCATTTGTATGAAAATGTTTTATGAAGTGTGAAGGTACTTTTATTATAGCATTATTTTTCGCCAGTTGATCTGGGTATGCTCAGCCTTCTCTGGGCTGAGAAATTCAAGGTGTGAGCTGACTTTCGAATTTGTTTGGCCACCATGTTCACATTGGCCTTAAAATGCTTGTAGGTTTGGGTGAGAAAATAGGTAGGAATAAGCTGAAAATTCCTGCCCTTTAGAAGCTAGGATGTTAATCCTAAGTACTTTTTGCCAAGTCAACACCACCTCCATCTTGTAGGTAGAATAGGTGCTTCCTACTCTCATTTTACTGGAAGGACACTGACCAGACAACTAAATTAGGGTATGACTAGCCAGTTTCAGAAATTCATATCATTAGAGTTACCTTTGGGGGGTAAGTTATTGCATCTTTGGAAGGTTGCTGATTTGGGGTTATTTTCTGTGGCGGTGGAAGCTCACTGTGCTTACATTTATAAACTTGTTTTACTTAACAATTCTAAGGCCAGATTACATTGAGAGGGAGGGTGCTTGATTCCCTTGATGTTTTTCATATAAAACTTAGAGTATTTGAGACTTTCTGTGGTAACTTACATTTAGGCTCATAGCCAAAGTGATTACAATGCCTTGGTTTTAATATTGTTGATGAGGTAATGTGTGCTTTGGTTGGGAGGAGGAGAGATGTTATTTAATCACCAGCAAACACTAATACACTAATAACCACATTCACTAAATCCATTGTCCCTTTGCTTGAACTGAGGGTTACTTGCTTTAATACATGGTTTTCCAAAGGACTTAATCCTGTTGATGTGATGAGGTGATGGTGGGAAGGACATTCCCACTGGGCCTGGAGTGGCATAACTGGTAAAACTTCCTTTGTAAATCCCTCTTGTTCTACAGGAGTGTCACTCCCATGTCCCCAAAGTGGAATGAATTTTTATTGAGGAGAGTATTTTAAGAGCGATAAACAAAAGGGATTAAAATATCTCCCCTGTCAGGTCATTGTAGCCTTGGAAAGCTAGAATAAGCTATCATTTTGCAGATTTTATTTTTGTCTTTTGTGGGAAATTAAGGACTTGTTTATGTTCTTTTTGAGGGAGATAGAAAACGACTGGCCTGCTCCTTCAACAGTTTGGCTTGGCAAACATTTTCCAGACATTTTCTGGGTGTCTGGCATCATAGCTGGGTTGACGCTAGGTAGGGCAGACATGGTGTAGGTGTTGCCCAGTCCAGAATCTGTCTTTTGCTGAAACTCCCTTGGGGCTGTCAGGCAGGAGGAGTGGCAACAAAGCAGATGAAATGAGTAGTAGGCCAGGGCATCTACCTTAAAAAAAAAGTCTTCTAGGAATTTATGACTCATTTATATGAGAGTGGGGAAACACTGGGCTCCAGAAAGTCAACACCCCTTACTGGATTTACTCCCCAAATTATGATTTAATATATTGGAGTTTAGGTCATTTCTTTTGCTTTTTCTGAGAACTTTGGGCTGAACCTGAAACAAGGGAAGTCTTTTGGCCTCTCTAGAACCTCTCTAGAACCAAGAAAACCTTTGTCAAAGGCAATGTAACTTTGCCAAATCAGGTGTTTGCCATATCAGGTGTTTGCCAAATCAGGTGTTGCTGCACATAGAGAAACCTAGATTTCCTTCCTTTGAGTGAAGACACAAACATGGGAAGTTTAAGTTTCCTTATGATCACTTATTGATGTACAGGTATACCTTGGGGATATTGCTGGTTCAATTCCACACCACCAGAATAAAGTGAATATTGCAATAAAATGAGTTACATGAATTTTTTGGTGTCCCAGGGCATATAAAAGTTTGTACACTATATTGTAGTCTATTAAGTGTGTAATAGCATTATGTCTAAAAAATGTATATACCTTAATTTAAAAATACTTTGTTGCTGAAAAATACTGACCATCGTCTGAGCCTTCATCGAATTATAATCTTTTTGTTAGTGGGGGGTCTTGCCTGGATGTTGGTGGTTGCCCACTGATCAGCGTGGTGGTTGCTGAAGGCTGGGGTGGTTGTGGCAATTTCTCAGAATAAGATAATAACGAAGTTTGCTGCATCAGTTGATTCTCCCCTTCAAGAATGATTTCTCTGTAGCATGCAATGCTGTTTGATAGCATTCTACCCACAGTAGAGCTTTTTTCAAAATTGGAGTCATCTTAAACTGTGCCCCTGCCTTATCAATTAAGTTTATATAATATCCTAAATCCTATGTTGTCATTTCTAGTCTTCACAGCATCTTCACCAGAAGTAGATTCTATCTCAAGAAACCACTTTCTTTGCTCATCCATAGAAAGCATCTCCTTATCTGTTAAAGTTTTATCATGAGATTGAGCAATTCAGTCACATCTTCAGACACCACTTCTAATTAAAGTCTTCTTGCTATTTGCACCACATCTGCAGTTACTTTGTCCATTGAGGTCTTTTTTAAAATTGAAATACAGTTGAGGGTAAAGTATTATGTTACTTTAAGGTATACTACATAGAGATTTGACATTTGCATACATTATGAAATGATCACCTCTGTCCCATACAAAGTTATTACAGTATTATTGATCATATTCCTTATGTATCTTTGTGGCTTATTTATTTTATAACTGGAGATTTGTAATTTGTACCTCTTAATCCCCTTCACCTATTTTGCTCCACCCCACTCTTTCCCCTCTGGCAACCACACATTTGTTCTCTGTATCTATGAGTCCATTTTCATTTTGCTTTCTTTGTTTTGTGCTTTAGATTCCACATATAAGTGAGATCATACAGTATTTGTCTTTCTCTGTCTGACTAATTTCACTTAGCATAATACTCTCTAGATTCATCCATGTTGTAGCAAATGGCAAGATTTCTTTTTTCTGTAATGGCTGAATAGTATTCTGTTATATATTTGTATATATCACAGCTTCTTTATCTGTTCATCTATCAGTGGACATTTAGGTTGCTTCTATATGTTGGCTCTTGTAAATAATGCTGCAGTGAACATTGGTGTGGAGGTATCTTTTTGAATTTGTTTTTGTCTTCTTTGGGTAAATACTCAGAAGTGGAATTACTGCATCATATAGCAGTTCTATTTTTAGTTTTTGAGGAGCCACCATGACTATTTTCCATAGGGGCTGCACCAATTTATAATCCCATCAACAGTGCATGAGGGTTCCCTTTTCTACACATGCTCACCAATGCTTGTTATTTGTTGTCTTTTTGATGATTGCAATTCTGACAGGTGTGAGCTGATAATCTTGTGGTGGTTTTGGTTTGCATTTCCCTAATAATTAGTGATGTTTAGCATCTTTACATGTGTCTGTTGGACAATGTGTGTCTTCTTTGGACTGTGTCTATTCAGGTTCTCTGCCCATTTTTTGATAGGGTTGGTAATTTTTTTGATGTTGATTTGTAAGAGTTCTTTGTATATTTTGGATATTAACCCCATAACGATTTATCATTTGCAATATCTTCTCTTATTCAGTTTGCTGCTTTTTTTGTTTTGTTGTTAGTTTCCTTTGTTGTACAAAAGCTCTTTAGTTTGATGTAGTCCCATTTGTTTATTTTTGCTTTTATTTCTCTTTCCTGAAGAGACAAATCCAAAAAAAATATTGCTAAGTTTGGTGTCAAAGATTTATACTGCCTTCTAGAAATTTTATGGTTTCAGGTCTTAAATTTAAGTCTTTAATCCATTTAAAATTTATTTTTATATGGTATAAGAAAGTAGTCTAGTTTGATTCTTTTGCATGCAGCTATTTAGTTTCCCCAGTACAATTTATTGAAGAGGCTGTCTTTCCCCTATTGTATATTCTTGCCTCCTATGTTGTAGATTAGTTGATCATATAAACCTGAGTTTACTTCTGGGCTCTCTATTCTGTTCTGTTGATCTGTGTGTGTGTGTGTGTGTGTGTGGGTGGGTGCGTGAGCGCGCGTGCCTGTGTCATACTGTTTTGACTACTATAGCTTTGTAGTACAATTTCAGTCTGGGAGCATGATACCTTCAGCCTTGTTCTTCTTTCCCAAGATTGCTTTGGCTATTGAGGGTCTTTTTGTGGTTCCATCCAAATTTTAGGATTATTTGTTCTATTTCTGTGAAAAATGTCACTGGTATTTTGATAGGGATTGTGTTGAATCTGTAGATTGCTTTCTGTTAGGACAGTTAAACAATATTGATTCTTCAATCCATGAGCATGGTATATCTTTTCATTTGTTTGTTTCACCTTCAGTTCCTTTCATCAGTATTTTATAGTTTTCTCAGTACAAGTTGTTTACCTCTTAGATTTATTCCTAGGTGTTTTATTCTTTTTGATACAATTGTAAATGGAATTATTTTCTTAATTTCTCTTTTTGTTTATTTTTAGTATACAGAAATACAGTAGTTCTCTGAGTATTAATTTTGCATCTTGCACTTTGCTGAATTAATTTCTTAGTTCTAATAGTTCTTTTTTGATAGAATCTTTAGATTTTCTGTATATAGTATTATGTCATCTGCAAACAGTGACAGTTTTACTTTTTCCTTTCCAATTTGAATTTATTTCTTTTTCTTGTCTGATTGCTGTGGCTAGTACTGCCAGTGCTACACTTGAATAAAAGTAGCATGAATAGGCATCCTTGTCTTGTTCCTAATCTTAGAGGGAATGCTTTCAGCTTTTCACTGTGAAGTATGATGTAAGCTGTGGATTTGTCATATATGGCCTTTACTATGTGGAGGTATGTTCCTTCTATACTCACTTTATTGAGTTTTTTTTTTAAATCAAAATTGATGTTGAGTTTTGTCAAAAGCCTTTTCTGCATCTATTGAGATGATCATATGATTTTTATTCTTCAATTTTGTTTGTTGGGAGTTTTTAAATTACTGACTCCATTTAAATACTGCTAATCAGCCTGTTCATATTTTCTATTTCTTCTTGATTCAATCTTGGGAAATTGTACATTTCTAGAATTTATCCATTTTTTTCTAGGTTGTCCATTTTATTGACAAATAATTGTGTGTAGGAATCTCACCTTTTGTATTCGTGTGATATTTGTCGTAACTTCTCCTGCTTCATTTCTGATTTTATTGATTTGAGTACTCTTTCTCTTTTTCTTGATGAGTGTGGCTAAAGTTTTATCAATTTTGTTTATAATTTCAAAGAACCAGCTCTTAGTGTCATTGATCTTTTCTGTTGTTTTTTAGTCTCTATTTCATTTATTTCCACTGATCTTTATTATTTCTTTCCTTCTACTAACTTTGGGTTTTGTTTGTTCTTCTTTTTCTAGTTCCCTTAAGTGTAAGGTTAGATTATTTGAGATTTTTCTTGGTTTCTGAGGTAGTTTTGTATTGCTATAAAATTCCCTTTTAGAACTGCTTTGGCTGCATCCTGTAGATTTTAGTCATTATGTTTCCATTTTTATTTGTCTCTAGGTGTTTTTTTATTTTTCTCTTTTATTTCTTCAGTGACCAATTGGTTGTGTAGTAGCATGCTGCTACCATGTGTTTGTGGGGGATTTGCAGGGTTTTTTTTTTCCTTATAGTTGATTTCTAGTGGTTTAAAAGATGCTTGATATGATTTCAGTCTTCTTAAATGTATTGAGCCTTGTTTTGTGATCTAACATGTGATCTGTCCTGGAGAATGTTCCAGGTGTACTTAAAAAGAATATGTATATTGCTGTTTCTGGATGAAATATTCTGTATATATCTATTCATTCTATATGATCTAATATGTCATTTAAGTCCAGTGTTTCCTTATTGATTTTCTGTTTGGATGATCTGTGTATCGATGTAAGTGGGATGTTAAAAGTCCCCTACTATTATTGTGTTACTGTCAATTTCTCCCTTTATGTCTGTTAATATTTGCTTTATGTATTTAGATGCTCCTATGCTGGATGCACATAGATTTACAATTGTTACATCTTCTTGTTGAATTGATCCCTTTATTACCATGTAATGTTCTTCTTTGTCTCTTGTTACAGTCTTTGTTTTAGAGTCTATTTTGTCTGATAGAAGTATTGCTACCCCAGCTTTCTTTTCATTAACATTTGCATGGAATATCTTTTTTCATTCTCTCATTTTCAGTCTCTGTGTGTGTTTAGATCTGAAGTGAATCTCTTATAGGCAGCATATATATGGATCTTGTTTTTGTATTCATTTAGCCACTCTGTGTCTTTTGGTTGGAGCATTTAGTCTATTTACATTTAAAGTAATTATTGATAGGTATGTACTTATTGCCATTTTGTTCATCATTTTCTATTTTTTTCTATTTCTTTTTTGTTCCTTTATTCTTCTTTTGCTGTCTTCCCTTGGGATTCAATGGCTATCTTTTGTGTTGTGTTTAGATTCCTCTCTCTTTTGTTTGTGTTTCTATTATAGCTCTTTGGTTTGTGGTTACCCTGAGGTTCAACAACAATATATCTGTATATTTCACTACTGTTGTCTTTTAATCTTCCTACTAGTTTTGTAAATGGTTGATCTACTGCCTTTGCCAGTGAAATTTTTCATTCATAATTTTCATATTTCTAGTTGTGACCTTTTCTTTTCTGCTTAGACAAGTCCCTGTAACATTTCTTGTAAAGCCAGTTTAGTGGTACTGAACTCTTTTGGCTTTTACTAGTCTGTAAAACTCTATCTCACCTTCAAATCTGAATGATAACCTTTTTGGGTAGCATATTCTTTGTTGTAGGTTTTTTTCCTTTTATCATTTTGAATATATTGTACCACTCCCTTCTGGCCTGCAAAATTTATGCTGAAAAGTCAGCTGATAATCTTATGGGGGATTTCCTTGTACTTAACTAGTCGCTTTTTTCTTCCTGCTTTTAAGAGTCTGTCTTTATGTTTGCCATGTTAATTATAATGTGTCTTGGTGTGGAGTTCTTTGGGTTCATTTTGTTTGGGACAGAGGTGCTTCCTGGACTTGGATGTCTGTTTCCATCCCCAGGTTAGGGAATTTTCCAGCTATTAATCTTCAAATAGTTCTCTGCCTCCTTTTCTCTCTCTTCTCTCTCTGGGACCCCTATAATGTGAATATCAGTATGCTTGATGTTGTCCCAAAAATCTCTTAAACTATTCGCATTTTTAAAAATTGTTTTTTCTTTTTCTTTCAGTGATTTCTGCTACTTTGTCCTCCAGATTGCTGATCTGTTTCTCTTTATCATCTAATCCACTATTGATTCCTTTTGGTATATTTTTATTTCAGTTATTATATTCTTTAACTCTGTTTAGTTCTTTTTTTATATTTTATAACTCTTCTTGAAGTTCTCATTGTGTTCATCCGTTCTTCTCGTGAGTTCAGTGAGCATAATTATGATAATTACCTTGAGCTCTTTATTGGGTCGTTTGCTTATCTCCACTTTGTTTAACTCTTTTTCTGAGGTTTTGTCTTGATCCATCATTTGGAACATATGGAGACATAGCCTCTGTCTCCTCATTTTTCCCAATTCTCTGTGTTTATTTCTATGTGTTAGGTAGGTTGGTTACATTTCTCAAACTTGGAGAAGTGACCTTATGTAGGATGTTTGCCATGGGGCCCACCAGCACACTACCCTCTAGTCTCCAGAGCTGTATATTCTCGGGCCCTACTGTTGTGGCAGGGATAACTCCTATGGGCATGCTGGTAGGTGGGGCTAGCCCTTGGCCTGGTTTGCTGAGAGGCCATGCCTCCTCAGTGGCTGTGGTCCAGTTGGAGGGTGGAATATGCTTCCCATGCAATTGACTGCATGTCCTAGGGGGCTGTGATGCTAGTACCTCCACTGAAGTCTTGAATCTCTCAAAGTCATCAAAGAAGGTTCACATCAATTTATTCCAAATTCCTGTTAATTTTCATATTTTGACCTCATACTATAGGTCACAAATATTCTTAATAGCATCTAGAATGGTGAATCCTTCCAGGAGCTTTTCAATTTCCTTGCCCAGATCCATCAGAGGAATCTCTATCTATAACAGCTATAACCTTACAAAATGATTTCTTAAATAAGAATTGAAAGTCAAAATTACTTCTTGATTCGTGGGCTGCAGAATGTATGCTGTGTCAATAGACACAAAAACATTAATCTCATAGTACAACTCCATCTGAGCTCTTGGGTGACCAGGTACATTGTCAATGAGCAGTAATATTTTGAAAGCACTCTTTTTTTCCTGAGCAGTAGGTCTCAACAGTGGGCTTAAAATATTCCATAAGCCATGTTGTAAACAAATGTGCTCTTATCTAGGCTTTGATTTTCCATTTAGAATGCAGGCAGAGTAGATTTAGCATAATTCTTAAGGGTCCTAGGATTTTTGGAATAGCAAATGAGCATTGGCTTCAACCTAAAGTTACTGGCTGCACTAGCCCCTAACAAGAGAGTCAGCCTGTTTTTTTTAAGCTTTGAAGCCGGCATTGACTTCTCTCTAGCTATGGAAGTCTTAGATGGCATCTTCTTCCAATGTAAGGTTGTTTCATCTACACTGAAAATCTGTTGCTTAGTGTAGCCACCCTCATTAATGCTCTTAGCTTGATCTTCTGGATAACTTGCAGCTCCATCATCAGCACCTGCTGCTTCATCTTGCACTTTTATGTTAAGAAGATGACTTCTTTCCTTATACCTTGTAAACTAACCTCTGCTAGCTTCAAACTTTTCTTCTGCAGCTTCCTCACCTCTCTCAAACTTCATAGAACTGAATGGAGTTAGGGTCTTGTAATGGATTAGGCTTTGGCTTAAGGAAATGTTGTGGCTGATTTGATCGTATATTCAGGTCACTAAAACATTCTCCATATTAGCAATAAGGCTGTTCTACTTTCTTATCATTTGTATGTTCACCATAGAAGTACTTTAAATTTCCTTCAAGAACTTTTCATTTTTCATTCTTTGCATTCATACCTTGGCTGACTGGCACAGGAGGCCCAGCTTTCAGCCTATCTCAGCTTTTGACATGCCTTCCTCACTAAACTTAATCATTTCTTGCTTTTGATATAAAGTGAAAGATGTATGACTCTTCCTTTCACTTGAACACTTAGAGGCCATTGTAGGGTTATTAACTGGCCTAATTTCAATATTGTTGTGTCTCAGAGAACAAAGAAGCCTGAGGAGAGGGAGAGAGACAGGAGAATGGCTGGTTGGTGGTGCAATCAGAACCACACATTTATCTATTAAGTTTACTGCGTTACATGGGCACAGTTCATGGTGCTCTAAGACAATAAAAATATTAACATCAGTGATTACTGATCACAGATCATCATAACAAATATAATAATGAAAAATCTGAAATATTGCAGAGATCACCAAAATGTGATGCAGAGACATGACGTGAGCAATAGCTGTTGGAAAAATGGCACGATAGACTTGCTTGATGCAGGGTTGCCACAGACTTTCAATTTATAAAAATGCTATAAAGTGCAGTAAAGCAAAATACAATAAAATGAGCTATGCCTGTATACAAAAATTTTTTCTGTGTTTACTGCCTTTTTTTGGCCCATCCAGAGGTGATTGGATAAACAAGAATGGACACGAGCATTTGCAAGCCAGATTGTGACTATCAGTATGCTGGGCTGTTTTTGTTAAAAAGACTGTTGTGACTCCACAGAAAGCTAAATCTTGGAGATAAATTCTTGCTTACAGACACAGTAAAGAAAGAATGTGAGTACGTTAAAGTTTTATGGAGTTGGAGGACTGGGGTTTTTCAGAGGAATTGATTGAACATTAAAATTATCAGCTCTTCATCAAGTATCTTTAAGCATGCATTATTTTTTTTTTCCTTTCTGGCCATGTGGCCCAAGTTTTGTTTGTGTGAGTTGGCGTATATTTGTGTTTGACGTAACAAATTAAAAGAAGGGAGCAATTGAAAACAAAACTAAATAAAAATGGAACTTTGGGATTGTGTTTCATGTTTTCTTTTCCCCTTGACATTTAATAAAGATTTGTTAGTTTCCTCCTGTTACCTTCCTCTGTTCCAAGGTTGTTGCCCCAAGCATATTCTCTGGAAATGGGAACGATACTACGCATTTACCACCTCCAGATTTAGATACTTTGCTCACAGTGCTGGTTTCTGTGCTTATCTGGAATACTCTGCGTATGAGCCTAAGGTTTTTGACCTTTTGAGCTTTTGGGTTTAGACAGTTGTCAGGGATGTATGAAGGAATTTTGAGTTGAATAGGGTTTATTTTTGGCAGAAGCTATAGAACCTCTGTGACCCAGATCATAAAGGAAAAATAACCCAAATGTTAGGAACTTAGCTTCTGCATACCTTGGCTCCAGAACAGGTGGTGGGAGTTTATGTAAGATTCAGACCTCTTATCATCCATTAGCACAATACATTGATAATGATGTTCCAGTGACTCGGTTCTTGGGAATAACCTTTATTGCTTCCAACCAAGAGTTTCTTAAAAAGGCTGTGGGGAAGAATGCCCGTGGGGAAATCTGAAACTGTTCTCTGGGTTTTCCCCATTTGGTTTTGGGAAGTCTCCATTATTTTATATAATAACATATAATAATTTAGGTTTTTCTATTTTCATTTTAAACATAATTTTGTCTCTTACTCTTTCTTTTTAGAGGCTACCTCTAAATTAACAAACAATAGAAATTGTCTACTCCATTTGAAAGGCATTCTGAACAATTTAAGCTAAAAGAACACTTTGTTTGGTTTGAGTGGGTAGCAAGAAGATTATATATATTTATAAAATTCTTTTCCAGCAAGGGTACTTAAAAGCAAGCATTTAAAATTAAGGGCTTTTTGAAAAATGAAGCTGTACTTAACAAAATGGTCTTTAAAAAACTTAGAAAGGGAGTATTTACTAACAGCACAGGAAATTGGTGACAGGCAGAATTTGTCTCTGATAATAGAGCAGATATAGAGCATAGAACAGAACAGATAATAGAAGATATAAGCTAACATAATGGAATAGCACATCAGATTGGCCTTTTTTTTTAACCACTAAGCAATGCACAAATATATAGTCCTTTGTGAAGAGAATAATTTAATTTACAGATATAACTTCTTGCCCTCTGTTGGGTTTTATTTATACCGAGGTCCTGAAGCTTTTAGACATGCAAACCTTGTAACTATTTTGGTCAATGTCCTTTCACAAAGGGTTAGATACTTTTAGTGAAAAAATACATTGGAACTACTTTGAACCATATTGGTGCTTATCATTTTATGGATGTGTGTAGGTGAACCTACCCATGGGGAGAATGGTACTGTAGAATAAAAACGTATTATCTTAGCTTAGCATTCACTTGGAATTTTTATTACTATGTTTTCTGCATTTGCCGTTTAGATGTAAATTATTTCGCTTCAGTTCAAGCCATTTAAATCAATTCTTACTGTAATACACATGGTTTAAGATTCACGGGAGAGGGTGTACCTTCATTCATGCAAATTTTAGGACAGGAACTTCCAAAAATGTTTTAGTTTTGTGAAGATTAAAAGGTTTGGTTCCACTTTCTCAACTTTTCATTACTGTTAAAGGCCAGGAAATTTGCACCATTTTTTCTTTCTCATTTTTCTTTTCTACTCCTTACACAAAATTAAATCAGAATTATTAGGTGCAGTCACATTTGACTGTCCCAATGCCTATTAAAATTGGAGCCTTAGAACATTTTAAACACATAAACTGATTGTTGAATTTGTTTAATAGGTTTTGTCTTTGTTACAAATACTTATTAGTTCATTGAATATCTTAAGAGTATTGTGTATACCCGGTACTGTTTGTTCTAGGTCTCAGTTATACAGAGATGAGCCAATCATGGTCACTGCCTTCAGGAAATTTGCACAGAGACAGAGGAGAGATTGGTGGGTCTGCACTTGTAATGCAGGAGGTATGGGGAGTACAGAGGAGGGAAATCTAAATCAGATTGGAAGATCTCTGAGGGCTGCTTAAGGTGATGCTTTATCTGTGATTTGAAACATAAGTAAGAATTAGCAAGATGGAGACGGAAAATAGAGAGGAGAATTATTTTCCAGGTGGATGAATGTACATTTATGTAGAGATGATTATTAACAAATTGGTTACATCTGATTTATAAGTGTCTGTGCATTTTTTATATCTTGCATTTCATGTGGAAGAGTAAGTCCACTTTCATTCCCCCAAACTGAGAAATTATAATTTGACTCATAAATAAATTAAAAATTTTCTGCAGTCTTTAAAAATACAGCAAAATAAAAAGTAAAAAAACACAGTGCATAGTATATGTCAATATAACACAGTAAGTGTTAATGAATTTTGTTTTTTGCAATAAATCTAATATTATAAATAGGGCATAATTGGAATTTTTAAATCAGAGATTGTTCTAGATTCATCAACTCACTGGGATGAATATTTTTATTAAAACAAAAATTCCATTAGTAATGTAAACAATATCCTTATGTTATTTATAAATTCAGTTTTTTGTTGGTTTTATTTTCTTAAATCAAGGCCATTTTTAAAAAGTAGTAATATTTTGCTATGAACACTATAGCTCAAGGCTTAATCTCTGTGGGTCTGGTATCAGCATCTCTTAAGTAGGAAACACATTTTCTGTTATGTGTTTCCTTGGAAATCCTCGGAATGCTATCAGGAAAATATAATTATTATCTTCCATGTTGCATTTATGTGCCTTTTGATCAAGGCGAATTTCAAGGAGGAAGACAGATGTTTCTCCACTTTGTTTTTATTTAAATGTAGTACTTGGGATTTGAAGCTTCTGCACTTCTTCTGTTTGTTTGTTTTTTTTTTCATGGCTTGATCCCAAAACATGGAATAACAAAATTTGGTGAAAGCTTTGTTCTTGAAATTGCAGGGTGCTACAAGACTTATTGCAAATCCCCAATGTCTCCCTGTCTGCCCTCAGTTCTCCTATTTTTGGTAATAATGCAAGCAGTCATTTTTAGAAAACTTTGCTTTGTTCATTTTACTGAGCCTCTTCCAGACACCAAGTGCCTGAAGCAACAGCAGCCAGCTGCAGCCAGGTCCTAGGGGCGTAAACTCAGACTTCATCTTTCTCAAGTGCTGCTGCTTGAAATTTGCATAAACGTTGAAAAGAAAATTAAAAGGGCCCTCTGTACCTCCTTTTCACATATTTTAGGAACCTCAGACATTCAAGGCATTAAAGTGTCTTTTGAGTCATCAGTGGATATAAAAGCACAAACAGATAACATACCACAGACAGAGGGAGCAGGGTATGAAAAAATCATGTGAGATAGACAACAGAGGCTTATTTGAAGAGGCTACAAAGCAACAAGTAATGCCAGTTTAAACTGATTACATGTTAATGCAACAAGTGAAGCACATTTGAAGGCCAGATTATACCCGCTGGATTGCAGACTTAATTACTCATGTTAGAGATTCCTAAAACGAAGGGAGGCTTTTAACCCAGTTATATTTCTATTGTTTATAGTATTTATATACAAACAAGGCTGATAAACTTTGAATAAATACTAGAACCTTGTCTGGACTGAGTTACACTAAGAGCTAAACAACAAAGGTTCATGCTGATTTTCTTGAAGGTTCTTCCGGGAGTAATTCTGTGATTGATATTGAGAGGGTCCGCTAAAGGTATATAATAAAGGTAATTTTTCTTTTGTTCCTATATATCTTAGAGGCATCAGAGTAGGTCATACTCCTTCTGTCCCTACTCCTAACTTCCCTAGATTGTGTGGACCATAGGATAGGAATTGTTTTATTCTTATTTGATTTTCATGCAATACCTAGTAGAGAGAGGGCCATGCTCACAGTAGTTATTCAACAAATATTAAAAGCACTATATTAAAACTGAATGAAATAATATTCAATATCTTGTAATAACCTTTAATGAAAAAGAATATGGAAACGAATATATGTATATATACGCAAGTGTAAGGGCTTAGACTGTACATCAGAAACTGACACATTGTAACTGATTATACTTCAATTAAAAAAAATGAAACATCTGAATGACATTTTTGCTCATGCATAGTGTTATTTCTGCCTTTAGTGAATCAGTTCTTATACCTGCAGTGCTATACCTTATTTTCTTTCTCAGCGGTGACACTGGATTCTTTTTTTTTAGTATAGTAGTTCAGTATATCTTTTATTAAGCGTTTATTGATGGCAACTGGGAAGAATTTATTGCATTTATTGATATTACATCCTAGATTGCCTAGGGCTCTTCTATTTTTCCAGATTTTTCAGTTTGTTGAAACTAAAACCAAGTTCATCTACAAGAATCATTTATCATGCAATCACTTACCAAGAATTTAAGTACCTACTATGCGAGCAAGCCTTTTTTGGGCTCTTATTATGTGTCAGGCATTGTTCTCGGCTCTTTCAATGTATTAATTCAGTTAATTCTTACCAGGGCTCTGAGAGATTATTTCATACATGAAGAAACGAAAGCACAAAGAGGATACAGAGATAAATAGTAAATGTTGGAGCTAGAATTGCAACCGAGATCCTGATTTCAGCATCTATGCTTTCAGTCACTGAACTATATTGCCTCAAATATGCAGAAAAGAAGAAATGTTTTCTATCCTCTAGGAACTTAAAAGTACAAAAGCCGAGAAAGTCAGAAGACAGTATAGAATTAAATGCTAATGTGTGTTATGAGTATTACAAGAGTAGGGGGTTGGCCTGTGAGGACAGAACTGTCCAGGGGAAGGTTTGTGGGCCAGGCAGGAGGTGAGCTGGGCCTTGGAGGAAGGAGTGGAGTTCAGATAGTAAAGGGGAAGTAGCAACCAGAGGAAGCTGAGATACTAGTGGAGGCAAGCAACTGAGTTCATGGTGAGCTGTTCAAGCCAGAGACTGCTTTCTAAGTGGTGGGAGGTAACGCTGGGCACATAATATAGCCTTGGGATCTTGAACGCATGATGTAGACTGTGATCGTGAAGGCAAGTGTAAGGGCTTAGACTGAAAGAAGTAAGAAATGACTTGTCCCTAGAAGAAAAAGTGCCAAGCTTGGCACTGTATCTACCGAAAGAACTACATCGACCTCTCAGCTGATTCTTCTGAAGTCAAACTGAGAATAAGTTCTGAGAACTGAGTAAGAACTGAAAGCCATTGTAGATTAGCAAGTGGTGGAGTGACACGTTGCAAGGGGTGCTTCTGGGAGATTAGATGCTATTAGAATAAAATCCTTACTATTTTAGGGGAGCTGAGAAAATGGATGGCTTCAGCCTAGTCTTAAAAGGGGTGACATATAAGAAAGGAAAAAAGCCTTCACTCACTGGAACGTTCAAGAGTCTTGACTTTTTTTTCAAACACAAGTCTGATTGTGGCGTTTTCCTTGCTCAGAGCAGCCCAGTAGTTTGCCCTCATCCTTAGAGGAGCAGCTGTAGTCTAACCCCTGCCTGCCTTCCTTGCCTGTCTCCTATTACCTCCTCCTTGTCTGATAATCTCTAGCCATACAATCCTGGAATGCCAGTCTCAGTCCATCTCCAGGCCTTAACACTTGCTGTTTCCTCTGCCTGGGACACTCTTTCCTCGTGTCATCATGATTCTTGTTCATTTAAATCTTAGCTCAAAGGAAACTGCCCCAGAGGGGCCTTTCTTAGTCACCCTATCTAAAGTAGGTCCCTATACCTCTGGCCTTCCTGATTACGGTGTATCCTGTAACTGAGTTCTGTTTTCAACCATTGTCTTAGACAGTTTTATTTATTTATTCATTTATTATCTGTTTTTCCCCAATAGAAATAAAGTTCATGAGGACAGAGACTTTATTCTGTTACCCATGGTATCCCTGACACCAGGGCCTGCATCTCACATAGCAGATGCTCTGTATGTTTCTGGATATTGGAAGAATAGTCCCCAAACACACAGTACAGAAAATGTGTGAAAACTGGACACTGGCTTCTAGATTTTGTGCCACATTGCCAAGTGATGGAGTGATAAAATTGGAATCCACTGCTTCTCTGTTTTTGCCCCCTTTTGGGGGAGGGGATGCACACAGACAGATATACACACATAGTAAATGAGATTGATTTTTGTCAGCCAGTATTTATTGAGTGACCTCTGTTTGTAGCTTGAGATGAAATTTGGCTAAAAAGTCGCTCCTTTTGTGAATGACTAGTTTCTCTGAGTCTATGAAAACATCAGTGTAAGCGTCTGTTCTCTAATCGTGGTATGATTGCACATTCATTTTTTAATGTACAAATATAAAGCTACTTTTATTTTATTGTTTCTTTATTTTATTGATAGTTTATTTTTAAATTTTATTATTATTTTATTGTTAAATTTAATTTTATTGTTAAATGTAAGGGTTTTACATTGAGGGGAAAAAAGTAAATTGAGTTTTGAAATGAGGTCTTTCCCAGTCTCACTGTCTGGGTTTTGAGTTATCAAAGTTTTACCCTCTCTTTTTATGATAAGTAATTACAGTATTCATTTAGAAGTAACTCCTGAGCAAAGTCATGAGTCTCAAATTTTACTTTTTAAAAAATTTTTTGGTTTATTCAGGCAGTGTATTGTTGTCTAGATCATCCAAGACCTCTACTGGATTGTCTAGTCTTAGCAGATTCCTTAAGTAGACCCTCATGCCTTCATACAGCTGTCCTCTAAGTGTGGCTCCTCAGATTAGCAGCGGCAGCGTCACCTGGGAACTTGATAGGAATGCAAATTCCCAGACCCCCTTTAGAACGACCTAAGCAGAAACTGGTGGGGAGGAGTGAAGTCTGGCAATCTGTGTTTCAGCAAGCCCTCTAGATGATTCTGATGCACACTAAAGTCTGAGAACTGTGGCTTAGTCAATGTTAAAGGTTCAAGGTAGTATGATCCTACAGACCAGCCAAATGGCATTAATTATTAACCCTGTAAGCCCACCTCCTTTTTGGTCACTGAATTTGATTGGTTCACTGAGGCTAGGCTGTAAAGTTATTTTCTAGATTGATTGCCACATATTGACTTTGGGTTGTTTGTATTTCTCTGAGCCTGTCACTGTAATGATTTGCCAGGACACTTAATTGGAACAGACTGTGATTTTTTTTTTTGCACACCCAGTGGCTTTCTGAGTCATGGGTGGCTGGCTCCTTACGTCCTTCTGGATAGCTTTCTCCAGGTACCAGGCATGCCATTTGTATACTTTTTATGAGGGAGGTGTCACTGGTGGATTACAGGGAAGCCTTCAGGAGCATTTAGTTCACTCCAGTTTGATTTGCAGGTTGGGAAACTGAGCCCCCATGAGGTTGTGCTTTTCTTTCAGTAGCACAGCTAGTTTGTGGTAGCCGCAAGGTTTCGGGTCTCCCTCCACTGCACCAGGATTCCTGCAGGGGGAGGACAGAGCTGCAGCTTGCTCTGTGCCTGCGGGACATTCCTTTCCTACTGCGAGGTTTTCTCTCTTTCTTTCTTTTTTTATATTTAGAGCAAAAAGCAAATAGAAAAAAAGTTAGGAGGTCCTCACTGAAACTAATAAAAGTGTCTAAAGAGAATAAAAAAATCAGTTTGAGAACTTTGGTATGGAGGAAATAACCTGACATTAACTGTTTTAATTATAGTTGTTGCATTGGGCTTATCAGTGTGGGAAGAGGGAGCATTTGAGCCCTACAGGGAAGTGGGATATGGACAAGATGACCCTCTTCCTGAATATGCATGTTCGGGCTGCAGCCTAGTGACTGCTTGTGTGATTCCAACAGCTGTCATGGAGACGGGGCTGGACTCAGTAAGAGACCTGGGTCCCAGGCCCAGCGCTGCCACAGCTAGTGGTGGGATGCCCCATGAGGAGGTCGCTTAACCTCCTTGGCCTTCACTTTCTGATACGTAGGTATAATAATGCCTATTCGGCCCATCTTGAAGAGAGAAATATCAGGTGGTGGGAAGCAGTGTATCAAGAGCACAGACTCTCTCGTGGGATCCAGCCTCCCTAGGTTTAACTCATTGGTATGACAGTCAGGCAGGTCACTTATCCTTTCTGTGGAATGGATTCTTCATAAGGGTTGTTGGGAAGATGGAATTAGTCTATGTAAAGTGCTTAGAACAATACCTGGTATTTAGTAAGGGCTACGTGTTAGCTGCTATTGTTACTATTTTTTTTTTAATTATTATCTTAAGAGATGAGATTTCTGTAAACATGTTCTCAGAGGATTTCATCACTTGATAACAGGACTGCAAGTAGAAGGTTCTTATGCACTAATTGTTAACGAAGGAGTTGTTCTAATATCCAGCTTGGGCCTGGGCCCTGCTGTGAAAGGAAGCTGGCATTGACGCCCTGGAAAGGCAGACCTAGAGCCTCTGATAATGCAGATTATTCACAAACTGGTATGGCTAGAGAAAACTCAGAGGTGGAGACTTCTTGACTTTGCTTTCAGGTATTAATACATGAACCATCCTAGGGAGATGAACATCGTAGTAATCTTCCAGAGAAAGTTTATGGATTTCAATTTTAATTTCTATTGTTTGACAAGGTTTCTTTCTATCTTGCCTTTCCAGTTGTTATTAGGATTCTTGATAAACCTGTTTGGTGATGAAAATTCCAACTCTAAAAGCTGAACAATATCAAGGTATTATAATTTTTCAGCAAATAAGTGGTGGACTTTGGGTAGCCTTCCTCCTCTTCTGGCTGAAATCAATGAAAGTTTCTACCACTGCTACTTATTTATGAGTAGTCTGTTTTGGGGATGGATTAGGATGGTGAAGTACCTTTTTGTTAAAAAAGACTGGGTTTCAAGAATTTGAGAATCATTGTTTTATTTATATGTATGAAATTAACTTTTTATTTTCTTTACTTTGATCTCCCCTCCTCTACAATCTCTATTCATGGTCTACTCCCCATCTTTGTGTGAGCCCCTTGAAGTTGGAGATTATGTTTTATTCATTTCTCTTCATATTCCATTTCCCCCTTTTCTTTTGGATCCAAATACAGTGCCTGGTACATACTAGGCTCTCAACTACAGTTTGTTGAATGAATATTGTTGGTGTTTCTGATTATTTCTTGAAGTGTCCTGTTCTGAAACTTCATCTGAAGGTGTAAGTAATTTTATGGTGAACTAGTATCTACGCAGATCTTCCTAAATATTCATCGATGAATCCTTCCATTGCTCAATTGAAGCATTTAGATTCCAAGATGCTCATGGGGATGCTGTAACTTTAATTTTTTTAATATCATTGGAAAATAGGGATGGAACAGCTGGGGAGATAGAGGCACAGAGAATTAAGAGAATCATTCAAGACCACAGAACAGTTCTTGTGGGAAGACAATCTTGGGACAAGCTTCTGTACTTCTAGGACCCCAGAAGCCAGAAGACAAAAAAAATAAATAACCCAATTAAAACTCTAAAGGAAAGCCTAAATCAAGTTGGATATGGAAATCAGTGTTGACCTGGATTGAATAACATTTCTCTGATGTCTGAGGGTTGTGATGAGTGATTTATTTCTAATGTGCATTTGTTTTTATTTTTAGCATTGCAGTGTCGGGACGGCTATGAGCCTTGTGTAAATGAAGGAATATGTGTCACCTACCACAATGGCACCGGATACTGCAAGTAAGCTTTTCTCTCTCTCTCTTTTTTTCTTCTTTATATATTTTATTTTTCCTCAAGAAAACCCTGGACAAGATCTGTTTCTACTATTCTATTTTTAATATTTCTATGAAACGTGACTGGTTATCGAACTTTTCAGATGTATTTTTTGTGGGGGATAAGGATGGAAGGGTGTGGATGTGAGATAAATGGTTAATAAGAACTTGTCATTATCTTTTTCATCATGAAAGAGACTTTCAGTGAGTAGCTTATTACATATATTGTACATTCTTTTACATTTTTCAGTTTAAGGCAGAACCTTAAAATCATTTCTCAACAGGTTAGCTGTGATCTCATTTTTAAGTCAGACCAAATAGATGTTGACTTTAATTCTGCCAACTGTAAGTAAATATTACAGGCATGTGGAAACATTTTTTTTTCTAGTAAAAATTCCAATTATGGAAGAGAGAATATGAGAGGAGATGTACACATGCCTGTAGGGATGATGTAGGGAACAGGGGCTGTGGGTGTCATTATATGCGTTTAAAAGAATGAGGATGAGGAGTAGGACTAGGGAGTGTAGGCAGGTTCTCAAGAGCATTTCTTTCCAATCATCTAGTCCAGCCATCCTTTTTGTTTGTATGAGGAAGTCTGTGAGGTGATCTCATAAACAGCTTCTCTAGGTTTCCTAGGGACAATTTTATTTTCCCTTCTACCTCAATTGAAATTTTTTGATAGGAACGTGTATCCATTTCTATTTCTGTCATGGAAAATAAGATTTGATAACATGAAACTTACCTTCTTTAACACTTTTATGGGGTGTATTTGTTCTTTGCTTTGGTAGAGGTATTTGCTTGATAAGCATGTTAAATGATTTTATCCAGCATGTTTTTGTTTCTTTTCTGGATATTTAATTGAATACCATAAATATAATGATGACATTTTTTTCCAATCAAGTCTATTCTGACACCAGAATCTAAGTTCTTTAACATTGTAAAGAAGGATTTTTCCAAGTCAGAAAAAGTTTTCTTCACCAAAGTGAAAATATTTTAAGCTGTGATGACAGTAAAGCTTAACAATAGGTTGTTTGGACTGGAATAAAGATAACACTGGAAATGAAATTTTTTATGTAACTGGTTGTGGGCTGCTCACTTAGTTTTTCTAGCTGGGATAAAATCCAACCAAAAACATGTGATGTAGTCTCCTCTAAGAATGGAAACACAACTGGAGATAATAACGAAAGGAACTTAATACCTTAGAATTGGCCACTAAAATCTTGTTTAGTCTCTTTTTGGCATCTGGTGTCCTAGTTACTTGCTTTGTTCTGTTATTTAGCCCTCTTGTAGTAGTTAACCCATTATACTATGATCATTTGTTGATGTGCTTGTTTCTCCCATGAGAGTGTGAGGTCCTGATCTTATTATGCGTTTTTGTAAGTGAATGCCTAGTGTAGTGCCTGGTATGTCGCTACCGCTCAACAATGTGTTTCTTGAACCAAAGGGTGCTCAACAGATATCATCATTCACGTTTTAAAATCTATTTGTCTTAAATAAGTAGAAACTGGTCCTCTCCTCTGAAAATTTTATTTGCTTCATGTAGCATTAAGGATGGAAGTACCACACAGAGAGGCAATTTCAGAGGGAGAATTTCAAATACGTGCTAAGTGTTGGTCTACATGTTTGTGGTCTGACGTGGGGAGAAAGGATTTTAGAGAAAACAATCAGTGAGCACTTAACAGGAAAGAACACTAAGAGTCACTTTTGGGAGAAAAGAGATTTGTGAGCTGCTAGTCTCAAACTCTCTATCCACAGTGAGAGAGACGAAGTGGCCCCTAGGTTTTGTGTTTTTTGTAGTTTTTTCTTGTTGTTGATTTCTAATCTCATAGTACTGTAGTCAGAAAAGATGCTTGTTATGATTTCAGTTTTCTTTAGTTACCAAGGCTTGCTTTGTGGTCCAGCGAAGCATCTGTCTTAGAGAATATTCCATGTGCACTTGAGAAGAATGTATTCTGCTGCTTTTCGATGGAAAGCTCTATAGATATCAGTTGAGTCCTTCTGGTCTAATGTGTAATTTAAGGCCTGTATTTCCTTATTGATTTTCTGTTTGGATGATCTGTCTGCTGATGAAAGTAGGGTGTTAAGGTCCCCCACTATTACTGTGTTACTGTCGATTTCTCCTTTTATGTCTGTTAACAGTTGCCTTATATATTGAGGTGCTCCTTTGTTGAGTGCATGTATATTTGCAATTGTTAGATCTTCTTCTTGGATTGATCCCTTGATCATTATGTAGTGTCCTTCTTTGTCTCTTGCAATAGTCTTTGTTTTAAAATCCATTTTGTCTGATAGAAGTTTTACCACTACAGCTTTCTTTTGATTTCCATTTACATGGACTACCTTTTTCCATCCCCTCACTTTCAGTCTGTATGTCTCTAGGTCTGAAGTGGGTCTCTTGTAGATGGCGTATATACAGGTTTTATATTGGCCCCTAGTTTTCAGAAGAAGTATTGCAAGAGAGGAGGGAACTCACTTTGTGATTAACAAAAAATGCAGCTGCCTGAATTCTGTCCCTGGATTCTTGTTAATTATGGATGGGATGGGTTGCTTATGCATATAGTTCTGGGTGGGTCCCTCGGATGTCCTCAACCCCTATTATGAGGGAAACAAGTTCCAGAAGAAAGGGAGAGTAAGGGTGAAAATGGGCAAGGCCATTCTTTTGAGAGAGCAATATGAACAACAAAACTTGTAAAAAGAGAACGTTTCTCTACCTCAGTAAAAGTAATATTAGCGTCTTCAAGAGTAGCAGTGTCAACATAAGTGGACATAGAAAAAGCAAGACCAGTATCAGGGAAGCCAAGTCAATCATCCTACAATACCGTGCTAACCTCCACAGAGAGTTAAGCAAAATTTAAGCAAAAATAACATTTATTTAGCAGACCTTTTGGTATATCTTCACCAACTTCGTTTTTTTTCCCTAGGGAAAGAAGGTAATCCAGCTTGTTCAGTAAATATTATTTTCACAAGATGGTAAATGAATATTAGAACACTTAGAAGGTTTACAGAATTACATCAGACATGCAGGACATATGATTATCTTTTTATTCATGAGATTGCTTAGTGGATTAAGAAAAGAAAATTGAAGCCAAATTTCTTTTAATGGGGTGGTTGGGTGGGAGTTAATGGAAAATGTTTTAAAGTAGAAAGTATCTGACTATCTGTTTAAAGAGCATAATGTTACTGATTCAGCTAAAATATAATGGTTGTTTATAGAAATTATAGAAATCCTTGATAAGAGCACATTGACAGATGAGGATAACTACTTTTGAAGGTTAGTTCTGTACACAGCTCAACTGTTTTTTCTCACTGTTAGGAACCTAAGTACTCTATCAGTCTGTGATTAGATTGGGATGCCAGACAAGAATCTGTGTAATCTTGCATAAAACTCAATTATTGTTCCTAAATAATTGTTGTCAGATCTTAATAAAGCCCTCTCGCTACAGAGAGATAAGACGTTTCATTCTCTCCCTGTCCTACTGGGAGGTGTAAATATATAATTAAATTTGGCTGCCATTAATCACTTCCAAATTGTCTCAGGCTTTCAAATATAAACCATTCCAAATCCCACTTTGATTAAAAATCATGGGCAACTCAAGTTCACTAGAATGTTGGGGGGTGGGTGAAGTTATGATCTGTAAAATTCACAAAATGTGCATTTTTAAGAACACATTTTTCATAAGTTATATAAAGCCCTTGACCACTCATTCTTAACATTTGGATGTGTTTACATCAACAACTCTTTCTCTTGACTATGGGTATAATTTACTTCATGTTTATGGTAGTTTCTGTTATTTACTAGACATTGTGGATGATGCATTTTAAAGTTTATCTTCTGCTAAAGGATGTTAATGGAAGATCACCTTGGTGCTGTGGAGGTTTGGATTTAGGCTCTGCTATCGTGGGTCTGTTTTGCTTTTAGTGTGATGGTATGTTTTAGTCTAGGGATATGGTCCTTACCCCCAAGGTACGACCCCAGCAGTGGGTTCAGTGGAAAGCGTGGGGTGTTTATCATGTACTGGAATATATCCCAAGCCCCTGTAATTTGGTAGGACTTGTATTCAAACCTCTGACTCCCCAGAAGCATGCTTAGCTTTTCAGCCTTCCAGCTCCTGCTTTCCCTTGTGTTCCTAAAGATCATCTTGTTGTGAAGTTGTATAACATATTTTAGGTCTACCCTCTCTGTGATTCTGTCCTTTCCAGGATTTCTCCTCCTCAAATTCCAGTGGCTTTGACAGTTCCAGATACCTTTGACTCCTTAGCTTAGTAAGACTTCCATTCTCTGCTTGCATTCTACTCCTTTTGTGCTTCATGAACTGGGGAATACCTTCAGGGAAAAAGGTGTATAAAAGTAGGTTTCTTGTATTTTTTTTTTCAGTTTGAGGCTTGTATCCTTTCTAGTTTCTGTCTGCTTTGATTGTTCTCTGGTACTTTTAATATTTCATCTGGCGTTTTTAATAATTATAAGCAAGAGAGCTGGTCTGATAAAAGTTACTCTGCTATTATTTTTAATAGTAAGAACTATAATTTTAAAGGAGTCTTTCAAAGTTTTCTGCATACCACTTAGGAGATAACTAGCACAGTGTTTGTTATATAGTGGAAGCTCACCATGCGTTACGTAGGCTCCTGTGGATGGGTGATTGCATTTGAGAATCTCTACTTTTTGCCGAAGTGTGTAACTTGAAATCTTACTCGAAACTACATTTTAAAGTAAATTATTATAAATAGAAAGTGTTATAAAATATAACTTTGTGTCATATTTTACCTAAAATTTACCTTTTAGCTGTAAGAAAGATTAAACATTAACAGGCAACAATTTTCCTTGCCAGGATTAGGGAGTGATGCTCGTCGTCCAGGCCCCCTAAAGCCATCCAAGAAGACTGGAGCCATTGCCTTTTCTGTCCTCTTGATAAGTTTCTGAATAGTCACAAGAGAATAGAGATACTCAGAATCTTCCAGAGCCTGGCTGGTTTATAGTAGAGGATGCCTTAGCAATGTTTGTGTATGGTGGTACTGCCCTAGAAAGGCATTTTCAGAAGTCATGGCTGACTCAGCGTTTTCCCCTTTCACTCATCTTGTTAGTGCATTCAGTGCTGTTCAGGGGCAGTGTCAGATCAAAGAAATGCACTGGGGAAAATATCAACTGTTACATCGCTTTCTGTTTCTTCTCTGCTGAAACTTGTTCTGCCAGCAAGTTTCCTTCAAGATAAAGAATATTTTTAAGGCAATAGTTCAATCAAAATTAATGCAAAAACTCTGATAAAAAATCCAAATTTTTAAAATAAGAGGTCAGTACTGTTGATTTCTTTCTTTTGCCCCAGGCTCTTGTATGGTTCAGTCTGGCACTGGAGGGTGGATTAAGGCATCTGGAAGAGCCCTGCCTGGTGACATGGAGAGGACAGGTTTTTATACCAGATAGGTTTGAATTTGAGCCCTAATTCCTGTCAGTAATTGGATCTTTGGCCAGTTAAAGAATACTATACTAGTTAACATTTATTGAGCACTTATTACATAATAGAATCTATGCTCAGTTAAGTTCTTTATATGCATTATTTTAGTCCTCGTGTAAGATAAATAGTCTTAATATCCCTGTTTTACCAGTGAGCATATGGAAAACTCAAAGAGGGTAAATAATTTGCCCAGGATCACATAACTTTTAAGTAGCTGACCTGAGATATGCTCTTTGTGATTGCTCTGAGTTTCAGTTTGCCTATCAGTAAAATGGGACAAAATGACTTATTTTAAAGTGGTGGTTCAAACGGACCTTCTGAAAAGGAAATGTGGAACATTTGAAAGTGTACCAAAGGTGGCTTTGCAGATCAGGATTGTGATTAAAACTCTACTTTATATAGTTTCTGACTTTAAAGTAGAGACATAGGTAGGCCTAGGCAGCTGACATAATACTGGAATATTGAACTTGCTTGTAGCTACATGAGTGTACATGGGCCAGGCCTGGCTAATGTGCTGCATTTCTGAGAACTGGCCTTGGACTGGAAATCTCAGTACAACTCATGCAGGTGAAATATTAGAAGAGGGCAGTGAAGGTGGGGATAGAGGATACTGTGTACTAAAATGCTCTTTAGTAGAGAAAACCAAACTTCAAAACTTGAAACTTTGTCCCTCTTTTTGCTAATGGAAGATGAGCAAGTCCAGACAAGCTTTATGCAGCTGTGATGCAGGGACAGGTCCAATTCTCCAACTTCTGATGAATGATGCTGCCAGCACAGAAGTCACAGGTTGTTAAGTATAGTGCCTTGTACTTGCATAGTGAGTTTTAGATGTATGTCTGTGAGGCTTTCCTTTTTTAGGACTGGAGATCTCGACCCTTTAACAGTACCATTCTTAAGCTATTCTTATTAACATTTATGTCCTTGAAAAATCCTTTAACAAATATGTCAAGTGTCCCTGAGGAATTTTTTCATAAAGGATGTCTTGATTACCAGCTTCTTATCAATATATAACAACAGAGTTCCTATATTCTTTTTAACTAATCTTTATTCTTTAGGTTGGAAATTTTATAAACTTCAGTGTGAGATACAGAAGCAGGAGAAGGTGGTTCTTAAGCTTTGCCTGTATCCTTTTGCCTGTCTTGAATAACCGCCAGTAAGTTAAATCAACTAATTTTGGCTTGTAAACCTGGCACGAATAGATAGAAGTTTAGCTAGGCCTCTTTCAACACAGTCCCCAGGTTAACCATAATCCTAAGTAGAGTTTCTTTCTTACTGTTCCATTGTGGCATGTCAGCACTATTAATTTCATGTAGTAATTCTCTTATCCCCTTTCTTCTTGTGAATAAGCAGGATGAGAAATATTTCTTTTTTCAGGACTTGGAGTAACTTAATTAAATCCTTCATTTAAAATTTTGGCTATCCATCCTTCATCAAGGCTAGCAAGATTGAGTACAAAGCGGTTGAGGGCATTGGAATGTGATAAAAAAAAGTAATTATCTAGAAATTTCCAAGCACTTTTTTTTTGTTAAGCTAGCATGAATGTGTGGGCGTGGTGGGGGTTTTTGTTAGGCCCTCTTCACAGCATCTTGTAGCTAGGAATTTTGTAGCTAGGAATAAAGTTTAATGTTTCCTCTGCCCCCGCCCTCCTGTGTGTGTGGTGTGTCTGTCTGTCTGTGGTGTGTATGTGTATTATGTGAGTGTTTCATATTTGTCTTAGTTGAGGTTGACTTTACATCTTGATGTAAGGTAAATTACAGTTTCTCTGCTTCTTCCCAAAGTTCTCTATATCCTATTAATCCGTCATCAATAATCTTCACTAGCACTTCCTCCTCTGTGTTCAAATGTATTACCAACTCTTATAATGATGCCTTCAGCCTTCCCTTATTAATGCAGTTACCTTCTGTTTAAAATGTTCTTCTCCTGAAAAGGGAACTCTCCTATACTGTTGGTGGGAATGTTGTTTGGTGCAGCTGTTTTGGAAAACAGTATGGAGATTCCTCAAAAGACTAAAAATAGACTTACCGTATGATCCAGCAATCCCACTCGTGGGCATATATCCAGAGAGAACCTTAATTCAAAACGATACATGCACCCCAATGATCATAGCAACACTGTTTACAATAGCCAAGACATGGAAACAACCTAAATGTCCATCAACAGATGACTGGATAAAGAAGTTGTGGTGTATATATATATATATATAAAGGAATATATATATAAAGGAATACTACTCAACCATAAAAAAGATTAAAACAATGCCATTTGCAGTGACCATGGATGGACCTGGAGAATGTCATTCTAAGTGAAGTAAGCCAGAAAGAGAAAGAAAAATACCATATGATATCACTTATATGTGGAATCTATAAAATGCCACAAATGAACTTATTTACAAAATGGAAAGAGACTCACAGAAACAGAAAACAAACTTATGGTTACCAGGGAGGAAGGGAGTGGGAAAGGATAAACTGGGAGTTTGAATTTACAGATATTAACTAGTATATATAAAATAGATAAACAACAAGTTCATACTGTATAGCACAGGGAACTATAGTCAATATCTTATAGTAACTTATGGTGAAAAAGAATATGAATGTGAAAAGAAAGATTATGAAAGAACATATTTGTATGTTCATGTGTGACTGAAGCATTAAGATGTACATGAGAAATTGACATGACATTGTAAACTGACTGACTATACTTCAATTAAAAAAATATATATATATACACAAAAAGAAATAAATAAAATGTTCCTCTCCCAAATGAACTCCTACTTGGATTTTTATGAAAAGAGAGTGAAAACAAAGACCAATAAAGGCATCATTAAGTGACAGGTGGTATTACTCAGTAAACACATCCAACTGGAACAGTATATCCAGTTTTTTTCTTTACGGAAGTTTGAGGACAAGGTAGGTGATGATGAGAAAAGAACCTGATTATGCCTTATGTCAAATGGCAGCATGCAGGGTACTGAGTCTGTGTAGATTCAGGCCACTTTCCTGCAGTTTCTATATCTGTACTGTATCCTGAACACTACTTGAAAGTCAGATAGACTCTGAGGCACTTTAGGACTCTCTTTCTTAGTCAGCTCAGGCTGCTATAAGAAACTACCAAGGGCCAGGTGGCTTAACCAATACACATTTATTTCACACAGTTCTGGAGGCTGAAGTCCAAGATCAAGGTGCTGGCTGGCTCAGTTCCCTGTGAGGACCTTCTTCCTGATTTGCAGGTGGCCGCCCTCTCACTATGTCCTCACATGGTGGGGAGAGAAAGCTCTAGTCTCCTTTTAAGGACACTAATCCCATCGTGAGGACCCTACCCTCATGACTTCATCTACCTAATTATCTCCCAGAGGTCCCCCTTCCAAATAACATCACATTGGTTATTAGGGTTTCAACATAAGAATTTTGAGGGGACACAAACACTCAGTCCATAGCACTCTTCAAAGAAAAGTTTAATTTTCATCTTACTGGTATTTATTGAGCTGGTTACTCTGATTAAGCACTGGGCTGGATGTTGTGAATAGACATAGAGGCCCAAGAGGCCTGTGCTGTCTGACTTTCTTATTCACAAGTATCTATACCTCAGGATGGTCTGCTAATGAATGTTGCTTCTCCTGCATGAGATGTGGTGGCAGTCCTCTGATGTCTTGCTATCTTTTTTTTTTTTAATTAAATTAATTTTTTTTGTTGTTTTTTGGGGGGAAGGTAATTAGGTCTATTTATTTGTTTTTAGAGGAGGTGCTGGGGATTGAACCCAGGACCTTGTGCATGCTAAGCATGTGCTCTACCACTTGAGCTGTACCCTCCCCCTGTCTTGCCATCTTGTTGGGGAGATGAAGCATGCATGTGTGTGTAAAATAAGAGAGCCTGCAGGTGCCCAGAGTAGCGGCACAGGTGATGACAACTATGCAGATTCAGACAAGGAAATGACTGCTATGGGACACAAGACTAAAACCAGAGGGTTTTTCTGTGGACCACTTATAATCTGAGAATAAATTTAGAATATTGACTGTGTGCCTTAGCAGATGAATAGGTAGAAGGATGGAAGTAGAGAGACTGAGGGGGCTAGAAGGGCTATTATTATTACCTGGAATAATCATTACCAATATCTTTATCATTTTTTTCTTAATGCCACCATTTAAAAACTTTTCTACATCTGGGTTGCTCTCTTCTTTCTGTACTTCAGTTTGTGTGAGGTTTTAGTAAACCAGTAGGTATATTAATCTGGTTTTACAATGACAGATAACTGATTTAAAAAATCATTCCTTTAGCACATGTTGGCCTGATGCTTGAAGATAGACTGTCTTGTGGGGTGAAGGGGGTAGGAAGAGAGGGCAGCTGGGAGCAGTCATCTCTCCCCCACTCCAGACATTTTCAGCCTTGACTGTTGAGTCTTGTGCTGCTCCCAGAGCAGAGTGGCCAGGTAGGCTTGTGGATACCATTTACAGGGGAAACTCAGAATTCAAGAATCTCTGAGGCAAGAAAAAGAGTGGGTTGGGATAGGAGGAGAGATGAAAAAACAGACACTACAGACGGCATCAGTTTTCATAGACGGCATCACACGTTCTCTTAGCTGAGAATTCAGGTATCCCGACCTCAGATCCCTTCTGTCCAGCATATCATTGGCCTGATCCAGTTCATTTTAGAGTCCAGAGTAAGCAAGCATCTGTTAGGCAGATCTCTGGTTACCCCAAATTAGCTCATGTCCTCTACTACTTGTTTTCTCTGATTATATAGTACATATCCAAACCCTCAATTATCTAGCGTAAACCAGGGATGCCTATTCTGTGTGGAAAACATTTGACAGTGGTTGTGATCCTTTTGCTGAGATCATGGTAGCGCCTTAGCCCTTTAACCTCCTGTCTCTTTAAGATTTTGAAATGCTGGTTCTTATTGTGTAAGCCAGAGACATCTCCATGAAGAATTATTTTACTGGGCAGCTTGCCCCTTCTGAAACCTCACTCATCCTGAAAAGTACCTCAGGAACCTCTCTGACTTTAATTTTTCTGTCTTAGTTCTACTTGTATATAATATTTGTGGTGTCTGGTTCTCTGTCTCACATTGTTAAAACTCATGGCCTTGAATTTCTGGGTCACTCCTAAAACATGGACAGAACTTGATTACTAATGAAAGTTGACTCATTTCCTTCCAGGCAAAGGCTGACCTTGACAATCAGAGTTCATAATTAATCTTCAGAGATGCAAACTCTCTAATTATGGGACATCACCTATTCTTTCCTAAATTTTATAAGAATTAATGAGAACATTCTGAGCTGGGGAAGATAGACACACTGTTGAGAGGGTATGTAAAAATTGTATCTGGAAAAAGGTCCTACCTACATGAACTTAATTAAGTGGTTGACTTCCTGCAAGTTTAAATTTGGTACATCTCTTCCCAGACCACAGTTTTACATACACGAGGGTCATTTTTGGTCTTGTGTAACTTATCAGCAGATCAGATTCCATAAAGGGACTGCAGTGTCTACCACCATTCTGTGCTGAAGAAAACAGGCTCTCATGTTGGCCAGATGTCTTGGGGAAGATGGTAAGGCCTTTTTTTCCCCTTTTAGGCTCAGAGTTCCTCTTTATTTTCCATATCTTGTTTAAAAATATTGCTCTTTCTCTTTTGCTTATTCTTTGCTTTCTTATGCTTCCTGTGAAGGGTTAGCTGAAAGTGTGAGTTATGCAACAGTTCATCTACACAAGCGTGTGTTGAACTGTCTGTGCACTTAGAAGGATGACAGGGAGCCCCTACTTGGAGTGGGTCGATGGTCAAGAAAGATACAACCACTGACCCCAAGCATTACTGTCAGCAAGCATCATTACATTCTTGAGCAGTATTGCTGAGGGACTTCAAAAGTCGGAATTGTCATCATACTTAGGAGGTTGAAGGGATTTTGACGAGCACCTTTCCCAGTCATCTTGTTTGGTATGTGAGGAGCCCAAGGCTTAATATGGCCAAGTGACTTAGCCTGCATTACATAACTGATTAGAAAGTAGACTGGGACTAAAAGCTGTTTCTCACACCCCGTTAGGTGATCTAAAGATTCACACTGTTTCTTTTCATTCTTGGTGCTAACTTTCAAGGAACTGATGTTCAGGGTGAATATACAGAGAGAAGAGGAGAAAAAAGAGGAAGAGAGAAAAGCATAATGAAAACCCCCCAACAATTTAGGGCTTTTATGAAGCAGTTTGAAAGACCAAGAATTTTAACTCCAGCTATACATTTTTATTTTTTAACATTCCATGAGACAAAACAATGTGGGAATTCATTTGAGTTCCTCCTGTGGGGGTCTTTAATCCTCTTTAAGGATATTAAAATCCAAGGGGCAGTGGAACATACCTAATTCAGTCATACAATTTTAGAGTTAAGGGGAATATTAGAGATTATTTGGCCTAGCATCTTAATACATGAGGAATCTGAGGCTCAGAGAGGTAAAGTGGCTTGTTCAGGATTAATATCCAGTGGCAGAGCCAGGGCTGATCTAGAGGAAGGGTCTGCGGGGAGCCACTGTATCAAAAAGATCTGGGAACAAGCTAAAGTCTTGGGTTAGATTTTTGTAAAACAATATACTAATTATATTTTTATTCTTATTCATATAAAAAACAAACTCATAACTACATATCTGTCTGTCTGTCTGTCATTCTGTCTGTCTATCTATCTTTCTATCTGGAAGTATGGCCAAAGTACATCTCACCTATCACTCACTGGACATGGGTTTTTTAAGCAGAATGATGCAGGAGGATGTAGCCACATCAGGTGTGGCTTTGCCCTGATTTTGTTTAGTGAGTGGAATGCTTCTCAGGATGCATTGATTTTCACTTTGTGTGAACTTGAGTGCATTACTTTCAAGATTCTTGTCTGATACTCAGTTTCTCTGATTTGGAAGGCCACAAATCATGGTAATATCTAAGTTTCTTTTTAACCCTTTGGGCCATGGTCCTATATTTTAAGGGAAGTAGTGGTTTTTGTCTTGAGTCATCACATTAGGGTCATACACCATAATTTTTTTCCATGATGTCCATTATTTTTATTATCTTTGGTTCTAATTATGCAGTGGTATGGCAATTAACAATGATGATCCTTTGACCACTGGATTGACTTTCTGAAATTAAAAATAGTTTATCTGTAACAAGTGCTGCTAAAGTGGCCTGACATCTAGAAAACAAAAGAAGTTACCTAAATCGTAAGCACATATTTTGAAAGTGTTTTTAGCCTACATATACTATAATGTTGTCCTGATCATAGAGCAGAGATCAGCAAAATTTTTCTTAAAGTGCCAGATGCTAAATGTTTTTGGCTTTGCTGGTCAAGAAGCATACTGAGGATATGATGTAGGTACTTACATGCTCCTTTAAAATGTAACCATTTGAAAAAGGTTAAAGCCAGTTTTAGCTCCTGGGCTGGAGGTACAAAAACACGTGGCCTGTGGATTTTGCCCAGAGCAATATTTGCTGACCTTTACCTTAGAGCATAATAGCCACTTGAAACGCTTCATGTCCTTCCAGGGTACATGATGTAGACTGGAAGAACCATTTTCTGTGGCAAGATTTTTTTTTTTAATATACAGAACAAATTCTCGAAGCAGATGTTGCTGAAGTAAGAACAAAGAATTTTATCTGATCTTCTTGTATCCATTTTTGGTTGATGCCACTTTTCTAGTTGAGATGATCTATACTGGAGATCTGCACCAAAGCCGAGATCCTGTTAAATTAATGAGCGTCATCAATAATATAAATAAAAATATTATATTGTTTTCTTTCACAATAGCTGTTCTCGTATTGCCATGAAAGTAATAAATGTTGTGAGATATCATTGACTTTGTGAAAGTTATCCTTTGTGTGGAAAAGTTTTTTGGGTGATTATTGTGATGGTGATGATTTTAATAATTGTTTGTTCTCAAAAGCTTATAATCTAGAGGACAACAGATAAACAAACCAAATCCAGTCCCAGTTGTGTCACTGATGATAAAGCATGCTTCTAAGTACAGGCACCAGTAGGCTAAGACTCTTCACATGCATTGTAGGCATCGTCCACATGATGGGGGTTTGTGGGTTTTGCTGTTTTTGTTAAAAGAAGGCAAGAGTGCATAAAATGATGATAGCCTTGGGGACTTTCAAAAGAAGTAATCTGTATGGTATCTGGATGTATGTTAGATAAATTTTCTCATTAGATCACCATTTAGCTTTGTAGGATTTTCACTTTGTCCCTATAGAAATATAGACTTTGATTTCATACAGTAGATCAGGTGTAGGTGAAGGAATTTCCAAAGCTGAGTTGAGTTTGAATGTATACTAACACAGGCAGCATTTATAGGAAGCTTTTCTATTTAATTCAACCAACATTTATGAGTGTCATGAGTGCCAAATACTAGGCTAAAAATTACTTTATTTGTATATGCTATCTTGGTGTTTCTCAAAATTTTTTTTATCACTATCACCTCTTGCCCAAAAGGAGCCGTTTTAGAGTTTTTTCACTAAACCCATGCAATTATAATACTATAGGTATATTGTGTATCTGTTTAGCTGCTGTGGCCCTTTGGAAGGCCACAAACCATTGTAATATCTAAGTTTTTTTTTACCCCCCAAGAACCAGTGTTTTACCCCTTGGTCCTGTCTCTTATGGGAAGTAGTGGTTTTCGTCTTGAAATAGCATTCAAGACACTGTTATTTATTTCCCATAAAGTCCACTCTTAATTATCTGTGATTCTAATTAAGGCCATATAAGCAGGATTTTGTACTGTTTCAGTGAATTTTGAAATCATATTTTTCAATTATTGATTCAATGGTTTTGCATATGTGTACATTTGATTATTAGTTTTTTTGGAGAATAGTTTATTCACAATCTACAAAGAAAGATTTTTTACCCTCTTAAAGTTTGAAGAAATTCAGACTTTTCTTCAGCCTACTCTCACATTCAGGTTCGGTTTTATATGATTTGGGTATGATTATTTTTGAACTAGGAATCCTTTCTGATCAAACCATAAGCTTTTGGTACTTTCTGGTTTCAGATATTTCTTGGACTTCAGAACTTTACAGGTGGTTATCTCCTTATGTTGGAGAACAGAAAGCTAGCACCCGCACACAATTTTTTTCTCTGAAATTTTGTTACTTTTTACTGCTCAGTGTCTAAAGAATTTAGCAGTTCATGCCACTGAAGCCCTTTGTAGGAAGTTCTGTCATTCAGGATCCTGGTGGTTCATGTAATGAATGTTTTATCAAAAATTAGTAAAAGATTAATAGACGTATAAAAGAAAATGCAGTCTGTGTATCTGTGTGTGTATGTGTGTGTATATATGTGTGTATGTAAGTTCATACTTTGGGGGGAAATATGATTTCAAAAATCTACTCCATATAGCTTGGCTGGCCCACTTTGATTCAGGGGAAAGTGAAGGTTAAGAAATCTTCTATATATCAGGAATCTTAATTAGTGTTGCTAATCCTTTGGGTAAATAGCTCAACCTAGTGGTTCCCAAACTTTGAGTATATTTAAAGAGTCTTTAGGGTGTGAAGATTCCATGCACGCTTGCATTTTGCCCTTTGGCTTCTGTTAAGAATATGAGCACTGAATAGTCGCATGCCATCTATATGCCAGTTATTGTCTTAGGCACTGGGAGTATGGTGAGGAACAATTCTTAGTCTGTTGGGGAAGACAAATAATCATAATAATGGGATAATGAATGATATATATTAGGGTTGCAGAAATATACAGCTGGGTGTCGCGCTTATTTCTTAAAGGAAATAATATTTGAGCTGAAGCTTAAAGGAATTTTAGGACTTAACTATGAGAAAAGAGTGGGGAAAAGTGTGTTGCGCCGAGTGAACAGCATGTACAAAGGTCTGGAGGCACAGGAGCCAAAAGAAGTTGAGCCTAGTGAGAGTGTAAGGTGTAAGGGGGAGACGATCTTGAGATGAAAGCATTTCTCAGTCTCTTGTTTGAATACAAGGCATAATGTCAAAATCTACTAAGAATGCAATAACTTTTATAAACCTTTATGTTTTAATAATTATAACAGCATTTACAGTCCATTTAAATATAGATAGGACATTAGTTAGTAGTCTAGAGAGTGTTTAATTAGCATTTGCAGACTCCATGCAGTAACTGTATAGTGCATAGCTTGGGAACAACTGGCTTAACTCATTCATTTTTCCTATTATTGTGAAGAATGCTCTTTGTAAACTCATGTGTGTTTAGAATATGCGTGCCATGTTTTAATCACAAGTAGACATTTTCTCAGGGTCCAGTGCAGTGAAATATGGTAAGGTACCGATTGTGTGCTCCAAGACAGAGAAAAGGCCACCTTCTGTTATAGGAGCAACACAAGCCTTTCAACGCTGTTTGTGTGCCCTTGCCCAATCTTTCAAGTGATGATTGAAGAGGCGAGGCTCTCAGTTCAGCTTTTGAGTTCTGATAAATGAGCCCAGACTATAAACTGGAAGATAAGGGTGTTTGCAAATTCTTGTGTAAATAAAGCATGGGTTCCCTTTGCAGTGGTTACTGATTTCATAGTCTCAGATGAAGATGAACAATGCTGTGAATTAACAGCTTTAAAGCTGCAGCTTCTTTTTGGTTAGTATTTATTAAAATCAGTGTGTGTTTACTGCTTTATTCAGATGAGGGGGGTGGTGAAAAACCTGAACACATGGAAACCAAGTGAGGTGGCATTTCAGCAGATAATTCCCAGCCTCACAATTCCCCGTGAAATTCTTTTCCTGTGGGAAACTTTTAATTTGGAAGCATTCAGTCTAATGTGGGAACCAAGATTAACATTTTCTGAAATACTTCTACAAGAAAAGCAGAAATGTTCTGTTCAGGAAGCTGAATTTACATAGTAGAAAAATGGGCTGTCCTGCAGTATTTGGTAGTCTTTGTTTATTAGTTGTGGTAAAAAAAGGAAAAAGTTGTGTGTGTGTGTGTGAGTGAGAGAGAGAGAGAAATTGTATATTTGTCTTTGTTTCCTTTACATCAAACCAGCAAAGCCCTAGAAAGTGTGTTTTACCACAAACAGCCCAGCACTGGGCCCTAACACTATACGTGAATACTTTTTTTCAGTTCTTTTTGTTTTTAATTCTTGCTGACTAAGCCATAATGTTTCCTTTTTTTTTTTTTTCCTTTCTTTTTTGGGGGAGGGGAGGTGACAGTGGGAATGGGAATGGCAAGAAGTCAACATGACAGAGCTCTTCCCTTTTCGTCTCCACTTTACCAGGAAGTTAACAAGAAGTATTCCTGTACTTTTTTTAAAAAACAAATTCAGTAATTAGCATAACCCAGTTAGTTACCTTTACACAGAGTTACAGAATTAAAAAGTTGACAGTGATGAGATATCAGATTGGGGGTACCAGGAGGAGGGGGACGATGAGGTCGGACAAGTAGGTTGCACCTCTTGAAGGCCAACTGAAGAGTTTGGACTTGATTCTGTAGGCTCTGGGGCATTAGAAGTTTGTAAGCCAGAGCCTTGGGAATTACATGTTACATAGGAACTTTAACTGGTTACAGTTAGCCTTGGCTGTTAGCAATTATTTTTATCTACTTTAACAGGGGCCTGGGGGAGGGGGCAGGAAACTAAGCTGGCATTATGGTCACAGGAAAGAACAGACTGATTTGGGACCTTTTCAAACTGCAGACCTTTGTTACTGACCAATGCTTAATTTGGTTTCTGGGTTTTGTTTTTTTTTTTCCTTCTGCCCTTACCTCATTTACCTTAACGACAGCTCCCCCGCTTCAGAGCTCAACTAGGGCAGGCTGCCACTGCGGATTGGGGGGCCGAGAGGCCCAGAGCAAGAAGAAAGTGGGTTGAAAGCAGAGTTCTGTTTAAAGAATTTTCTGCTGGAAACCAGCCCAGAGGGAGTAAAGAGGAGCTTTAATGAGGAGCAGCTGCAGGGCCGACGCAACCCACATGAGACATTTTTTTCCCCTCCGTTCCACATTCTGTATAGTTTTTAAAAAATCATGATTTTGAAATAGATGTTTTGTAAAGCACGCCTCTCTTTTTCTACTTCTTGTATGTGGTGGAGTTTTGCTTTGTGGTTTTATTTTTTTAATGACCAAATCCTTACGGAAAAAAAACCCCCAAAAACAAAAAACTAAAGGCAGAGCTGCAGCAAAGCCCTGGATGCCATTTGGGCTCACCCTGCTGATACAGAACATTCGGTGGAGAAAACAAGGGAGGGAGAACACTGGCTTTTATTTGGAAAAGGGGCTTATTTCCTGCTCAGACTTCAGTCATCTTGGAGCTGACACAAGCTGCTACAGTGTTTTAAGCTTTTCTCTAGACGAGTGGCTATTCACTTAGGAAACTTGAAAGAACAAATTTTTCTGTCCTGTATTACTAGGGAGACGGACCCCGAACTGCAGCCATTGCCAGATAGATTGGAATTGCTGTTCACATCCCCGCTCTGTTGAAATCTGTACAGTGGCTACATGTAAACGAATTCAGGCTGCTGGTGACATGTGAGAGTTGGGGTCTGGTTTTCATCTGCTTTATTGAGGGGGGACTGTATGGGCAACCTTTCAGTTGGAATGTGTTCCAGTTCCATTAGGAGGGATCCCTTGTTTCTCCCTCTTTTCTTCCCTCCTTCCCACCCCTTCACCCCACTCCCTGTGTGTGTGTGTGTGTGTGTGTGTGTGTGTGCAGGAACAATGAGAGGGGACCTCTTCATGTCAGAAATGGCGGACTTTTTCAGAAAAAGGCATGAATATATCTGTGATGGAGCTGATAAGTATTCAGGTTAGTTTATGAAACTAGTTTACAGGGAAGAAGCCCCCCCCCGCCCTCCCCAGTTTCCCTGTACTCGCAGCCTTCTTTGTGAACTCTGTTCTCTCAGAGATCCGCAGCCAGAGAAGGGGAGAGACTAGGAGGAAGTCACTGAGAGAACTGCTTAGATGAGTGATAAATTCCGTCCAGGGAGGAGGGCATTTATATAGTTGGGGAGCAAAAGACCAAGTGTTAGATTTATTCGGTTATTTTTTAGAAATTTTTTTACATAAACCTTCAGTTCAAGATGTGGGCTATTTTCTAAAAATTGTTCTGAGGTGACATTATAGATCTGTAGATTTGTAAGGGAACTTGGATGATAAAATCAACTCAAGCCATCTCAAGAAGAGACCTATTTAAGCTCTTGTTTTCAGCAGAGTCTTAATTCCTACTCAGACTCACAGGGTGTACGGTATACTAGTATTACAGCTGAACAGAGATTTGCAAAGTTGAAAGGTCTCCTGCCTTAGGAAACAGGGGTCCTTTACTTTTGGCTGCCTCACTTCCCCGTCTCTCCCTTTTCTTCCCATGTCCATAATTCTGCTTAGCCTCTGGGATGTGAGGGATAATCTTGTACCTCAGGATGTTTCTTATGGTGACCTTGGCCTTTGTTCTACCAGGCAGAGCACAGTGTGGGGTTGGTAAGGTATTTTGTAACAGGTTTGGTTTGGGAGACTGACTTTATCCATCATGTGAAATTTAACCTGGTTTGGAATGAAGTACTTAGTGGTACACAGGAGTTCAAGGTATTCAAGGCACCTGCACCAGGGTCTCTAGACACGCCCTTACCCACCCACCCACACACACAAAATCAACTGGGAGTTTGAGAGAGGCACAGGAAGGACATAACAGTGGCTTAAATGAAGAAGAGTCATATTGATAGAAATAATGTAATGTATAACATAGAATGTAACTACTGTTAGATCAGAGATGGGTGAGATGGTTTGGAGAAAGCTTTGAGCAGATCTTTGAAGCCAGGATAGAAAAAGGAAAAATAACTCAGAGACGTATCAGATGGGAAAGTGTGATATTTCTTACTGGAAATTAGAAAGAAGATTTTTACATAGGAAACAGTAAAGAGTGTGGAAATAATCTTGAGTGTTTAAGTTATGGGTTACTAGGGAGTAAGACAGTTGGTAGGAGTGGGGCAGACAGATTCTAAGGAACTTGGATTTGAAGGGCTGAGCACTAAAGCTAGTTTCCAAGCAGAGAAGTGACATGACTAAAATTATTCTTGAGGAGGATTATTCTTTAAGTGGTGTGCTTAGTTTCAGTGAGCAATTTTCTGGCTATCCTTATGGAAAGGTGTGGATAGGATGCTGGTGTAATTAAGATGATAGAGCTGACTGAATAGGTGCCAGTCTTGGGGAAAGACTTTGTAGAATATTTTCAGCTAAGTGCTATTATATGTTTTCATGAAGAATCTAGAGATACATTTGTAGATGACGCAAAACTGGGGAAATTTCTAGATTTACAGACAACAAACTTGGGGCAGATCCGTTAGCTTTGGTGTCCTTATCAGTGTAATAGGGTTCAGACCAGCTGGCTTCTGAGGTTTGGTACAGGGATGAAATTATGTGATTAGATGAATAAAGTGTAAAAGTTGTCTCAATCAAGGAAACTAGGGGTAAAGATTCAGCATGAAAGAAAGAAATGACAGTTCCAATTACTGGGTTCGGTGAGCACATACAAATATAGGATGGGAGAAATAGGGCATAAAAGTAATTCATGTAGGGGGGAAATGGGCTTTTCAACGACTGTGTGTTCGGTAGTACATAGGAGTATTTTGTGACTTCTAGAAAAGTAAATGTAGGTTTGGGCTGCAGCAGTAGAAACAACAGTGTCTGGCACACAGGAGGTGATGGTCCAGCTCAGTACTGTGCTGGTAAGAACATATATGCTACGTGTTTTTTTTTTTTTCTTCCATTTTGGGCCCTACCTTTTAAAAGAGGTTTTGGATGAACTAGGAGCACCTTGTTGAAGGTAGGCAAGATAGTCCAGTTTTGAAGTACATGGACTCTGGAGTTAAACCTAGATTTGTGTCCTACCTTTGACGTCTGCTAGCTGTGAAATCATCTTTCTAAGCTTCAAGGTCCTCATATTCAGAATTGAGATCATAGGGTAACATACTGTTACAGGGAATAATAAAAGAGATAATGGCTGTAAAATGCTTAGCAAATACGTAACACACAGTAAATGCTTCGAAAATGTTGGTCACTGTCATTATTATTACCGTTGTTATCTTAAGCGTGGGAGAGCCACTGAAATGGTGAGGAAGTCTTTCCAAAGCATTGAACCCTGGAAAAAAAGAAAACAGAGTCAACATAGCTATCTTCAAATTTTTGAAGGGTCACATGTGAGAGAAGCAGAAGGCTTGTTCCTTTTTGTTCTAGAAGACAGGCATAGCCAGCAGGTGGAAATTGTAGAGAGGCAGAATTATTTTTTTTAAATAAGATATGATTCACATACTATTAAATTCACTCTTTTAAGGTGTACAATTCAGTGGTTTTTTTCAGACCTGAAAAACAATTTCTAAAAGATCGACTTTTCCAGAAAATTGTAGCATTGCTCTTAGGACATAGTTTCCAGGTATATTCAGAGTTAAGTATAACCATCAACATTTTCTAATTTTAAAACATTTTCGTTACCTTTCAAAGAAACTCTCTACTCCTTAGTAGTCACTCTCCAGTTCCCCTCTTCCCAGCCCCTGACAACACTAACCTACTTTCTGTCTCTATAGATTTGCCTGTTCTTGACATTTCACAAAAACAAAATTATACAATATGTGGCCTTTTGTCTCTAGCTGCTTTCACTGAACATGACGTTTTCAAGGTTCATCCATGTCATAGCATGTGTCAGATCTTCATTCCTTCTTTCATGGCAAATAATATTTCATTGTATGAATACACCACATTATCCATTCATCAGCTTATGGGCATTTGGGTTGCTTCCACTTTTTGTTATTGTGAATAATACTGCTACAAGTATTCTTTACAAATTTTTGTGTGGACTTAGGTTTTCAGCCATCTTGGGTATATACCTAGGAGGGAAGGCAGAATTTTAGAAAAAAAGAGTTTGTGACAATGGGATCCACCTACACTGAAGACAGTTCTGTTGCAAAAGTAGTGAGCCAGTACCTTTGTTTTACTGAACAAGTGATGGCTTTTGCTGTGTTTACTAGATACTGTTCTAAGTGCTTTACAGTTATTTAAAGCCCTACAAGGTAGACATTGTTATTAAATCTATTTTGCAACAAGGAGGTTTAGTAACTTGCTCAAGATCACTCGTAGAGTAAATGAGATTGAAATCCAGGTGATCTGGTTCTAGTGTCTGTACCCTTAGTACAGGAACAATAAAGACTTCAAGTATTTATTGAATTCTGTTTCTCAGACACCATGCTTAACTGCTTTTATTCAAGTAGAGACTGGTGATTAACTTTTAGGGATATTTTAGAAAGAATTATTTTTTGGGTAGAAGTTACCTTAGGGTGCCTTGAATCCCAGGTTTCCAAGGATGGATAGAAGTGGGGGAAAAGCCAGTAACAAGATGTCTGGCCTGAGGCTTTTAAGATGATTAGACTTTTTCTCAGAAAGGAAACAGTGAGTATCAATGATAAGTACTGCGGGAACTCGGTTAGCAAGACTTGTCAGAATATGTTAATAAGTTATAGATAATGTAAAAAGATTAACCAAAAGTGACTTTTGAGATTGTGAATGGAAGCCTTAGAAAAATGGATGAATTAAAGTTTCATGGAAAAGTGATCCTACTTTAAAAATATTTAGTTTCAAGTATTGGCAGGATATATTAGGGTAAGGAGATGACTTTTAGTAAACCGAATGTATGGAACTGGAGCTGAAGGTGGTTGTTTAGAATGAAATCAACAGCAACAAAAATAACATGCATAAGAGAGAAAAGAGCAGTGCAGCCTAGACTTCCCTTTAAGGTGGCTGTAGTTGATGGGAAAGAAGAAGTAGAGGAATCAGTAATCTAGACTAAGAATTTCTAGAGCTTTGAGATAGACAGAGGGAGTCATAGAAGCCAAATGTAAAATGATGAAAGTGATGGAAGGCGTGGCCAGCAATACCTTCCGTAAAGAGAATTTCCTTGTGATAAAATCTCAGATGAGATCACTGAACTTGATAAGGGGTAAGTCGTTGCTCTTAGGACATAGATTCTGGGCAATAATTAGAACAAAAGTTTTGTTGCAAAGGGACAAGTAAGAAGATGGAACAGAAAGGAAAAGTATCTGAAATTAGGCTACCGTTATAGAAGTTTGGTTGTGAAGGAAGAAGAATTTGACAAGGGAAATGGGGCTTAGTGAAAAATGTAGGTTAAAAGAGACTTGTATATGTTTTAAGGTAAAGGAATAAACAGGCTATAATGCTAGAACATTTTAAATAAGAAATTAAGACTTTATTATTATACCAACAATGGGTCTAGTTTCATGTAAGACTAGGATATGGTTCTGTACGTGGGCTTCAGAAGAATAAATCAGTTGTACGTCATATCTAAGTATTATCTCACTTAGAGTAAAACCCTGAATCCTTTACAGTGGCCTAAAGGCCCTTCATGATCTGCCTCCCGGTTACATCTCTCATCTGTTTCCTGGCACTCTTTTTCTTAATCCCTTAGGTAGAGCTACAGAGTTTTCCTTGCTATTCCTCAAACATGCCAGGACTGTTCCCAATTTAAGGGCCTTTGGATTTGCTGTTCTTCCTGTCTTGAACATGCTTTCCCTAGCTACCTGCATGGGTCCCTCACCTCATTCAGGACTTGACTCAAACATGCCTCCTCAGCGAGGCCTTCTCTGATTTTCCTGTTTATAACTGAAATACCTCACTTATCCAACCCGGTATTACCAATGCATTCTCTTCCTATGGCCCTTACCTGTTTCATTGTTACTCATAGCACTTAACTCTGCCTAACAAATTTATTATATATTTTACCTATTAGTTTTGTTTTTTGTCTTCTTCTACTAGAATTTAAACTCCGTGAGTTCAAGGATTTCCCTAGCACTAGAACCATGCCTGGCACTTAATAGGTACTTGGTAAATGTTGCATGAATGAATGAGTGTAATGTTCTTTGTGGAAACTGGTAAGAGAGCATTCTTCTTCGTCATCAACAGCATCATTGATAAGCATGTTGGATACTATTTATAGAATTAGGCTTCATATATTGTCTTACTCAGGAGTTGGCAAACTTTTTTGGTAAAGCACCAGATAGAAAATACTTTTGCGAGCCATGTGGTTGCCTTACAACTACTCAACTCTGTTATTGTAGTACAAGAGTAGCCATAGACAATCCCTGCGTGGATGAGTATGGTTGTGTTCCAACAAGACTTTATGTATGGAGATTGAAATTTGCATTTTACATAATTTTCAAATGTTTCAAATGAAATATTATTGTTCTTTTGATTTTTCTCCCAACCATTTAAAAATGTAAAAACCATTCTTAGCTCTCAGGCCATACAAAAACAGGCAGTGGGCCAGAGTAGACCCACAAGATGTAGTTTGCCAACCTCTACTTGTACTGGTTTCTTAGTATCTTAGTTGAAACTTACTCTTATATACTTGGTAGTGAGCAACAATGTAGATTAAACCCTGCTAACAGATAATTCAGTAATACTTTTGCTTGGCTCCAGAATCTTCCATATTGTTTCATTTTTGTTTTCCTGGGAACCTTATGTTTTCATTACATGTTTATGATGCTGGTATTTAAGTGAGTTTGCATTCTCTGAGCAGATGTCACGTGATAGTGTTGGGGAGGTGGTCATGGTAGCAAAGCTGGGCGAAGCCCACCCAGGTTTAAAAGTTTGCCATTATTTACAAGGTAAATAGTTCCCATATGGGAGAATCAAGAGTTGTCAGGCAGGCTTAATGCCCAGAGGACTGTCCCTGTGAATGAGAATTGTATTTCAGTTTTTAACATCATCCATAACAGATTTCTTGAATAAGCTATAAATGCTTTTAATAATATAGCTTGGGGTTCATTTTAGCTATGCTACATGCAATTTTTGCTCCTTTACTTAAAAAATAATTAGAAAATGTCCTATTCTATTATCAAATCAAGCTGTGATTTGAATAAAGCATCATATTTTCCCTCAGTAAGTACAAAGAGAAAAAATTTTTTCATTTGCAAAACTTTTAAGTATTTATAAGGTTTCACATACTTGATTTTGTTCAGTTCTTACAACAGCCTCATGATGTAGGTAGCTTTATTAACTATTTTTAAAGTAAGAGAACTGATAGTGATGTTAAGTAACTTGTCCAAAGTCATAGCACCAGGACTCCACACGGACCTTCTGACCGTATGAGGTACAGACTCCTCACTGGAAACTTCAGTCAGTCTTTGGTCTCATTGCTGTGCCCTCTCCTCACTGCCTTTCATTCTGTAGCTTCATGTGCTCATCAAGATGCTCAGAGATCTAGCTGTTCCTGGCTCTGCCTTGCTTACTGTGCACAGCTCTGGGAAAGTACAAGGCTGTGTGGGGTTCCATCCATTACCAGCCAGAGCCCCTTCCAGCTCTGTTTCCTCCTCCAGCCATTTTAGCTACTGTGTAATTCTTCTGGGCATGTTCTTAGTTCCCGAAGATCTAGTCCTCCTTCTTTTCTCAAAATTATGACCTCCAAAGATTTCACCTGGTCAACTGATGGCTAACAAAACACCTTGGATATGATTGGCCAAGACGGGAAGGAGTGAAACAGGACCCCAGTGCTTCAAGTCTGGGTGATTGGGAGAGTCAGGACACAGTGATTGGGTATAGGAATACATGATAGGACTTGGTTTTGAGGGAGATGATTTAGAGTTTGGTTTAAATGTGTTATCTTTGAGGTGATGGTGAAACAGCCTTGTAGATTCAGTTTTCTATCCTCCAAAAAGTGAAATGGAGAAATAGGTTGAACCAAATATATGGGGCGACAGCCAAATGGCAAAATTTATAGTTAGAATCAAAGACTTTGTGTTCCTTTTAAATGCTTCTTAAAGGTCCTATTTAAACAACCTCTTCATTATGAAAATGGAGACTTTCCATGCCTTTTTATGCTGTTTAGAGAAAATTGTCATGAATATTACACACAGTTTGGGATGATTATATATCTTACGCATCAATAGGTAGCATATAAAAAGATTCCTCAACACACACGTGGAAAATGTTATAGAATATTATTCTTGAATTGCTTTCCTTTCTTGCTTTGGTGCTTGTATGGCACCTTAGATATTTTTTATGTTATTTTAATTATATTCTTTGCTTTTCTTTTTGTTTAGAAAAGCTTCCTGCTACTACTATCTTAACAGATTTCAGTTTCTGAGAAGCTCCTTTGATCCCTTCCCTATTCCTATATCTCGGTTTTCTTTATTACAGTTTCAGCCCCTTGAACATAACCCAGAAATTTAGATATAGGCCAACTGATGTCTCAGTGGAAACAAGAAAAGAAGAACTTATTATTTCTCAGTGGTTAATTGAGAGAAAACACATGATATTTTATATATTTTAAAATTGGAGAGGATAACAGGGTCAGTCCATGCATTATGATGTAAAAATCTTAATTCTATCAAATGGCTTAGTCAAAATGAGAAAGATAATGATTTAAAGACAAGGATCAACAATGGTGTGCAAAAAGGTGCTGTTACACCAGATCAGCCTGTACATACATGAAAAAGGCTATGGTTGTATTTTGCCTCTGAATCAAGGTCATGCTGACTGGCCATAGCAGACCTTGCTGGATCACCCACCTGTATTCTGTCACCTGGCAAGATGCAAGAAGGCATAGGACTGTGTAGTTAAGTTCTCTCAGCACCTCTTTTCCTAAAGTGAGGCAGTTTTACAGGTTATACCTCCAGGTTTCTCAATTCACAATCTAGTTTTCTTGAATAGGCTGCTCTATCCTGTAAGTTTTTGGACTTATGAGAAGTCAGATGTTTTCATGGACTCCTCTCTTTTCCGCACAGATGTCCAGAGGGCTTCTTGGGAGAATATTGTCAACATCGAGACCCTTGTGAGAAGAACCGCTGCCAGAATGGTGGGACATGTGTGGCCCAGGCTATGCTGGGGAAAGCCACATGCCGGTGTGCCCCAGGGTTCACAGGCGAGGACTGCCAATACTCGACCACTCACCCCTGCTTTGTGTCTCAACCCTGCCTGAATGGAGGCACCTGTTACGTGCTTAGCCGGGATGCCTATGAGTGCTCCTGCCAAGTCGGCTTTACAGGTAACAAAGTGGGACTCAGACCCCTCCTTTCCTATTCCGAGCAGGTGCTTCTGTTTAGCATCTTCTAGATACTGTCATCTGGCTCTTTAGGGTCCCCCAACTCTGGTACATGTTTAACATTATGGTAAGGGACTGGAATGTTCCAGGCAAGTATCCTTAACTTCCTTTTGAAAGAGGAGAAAGAGAAAAAAAAAAGAGTCAAATACTCAGAAGTGGTTGACTGTCTAAAGTCTGTGTATTCGGATCAGGAATCAGAATTACTTCACTGTCTCCAGAAGAAGAGTTGTTATTGATAACTTATTCCTTGAAATCTTCTCTCCCCAGACATTCAGGGCACTCGCTTTTCTGGTTTTATAAACTGATTGTGCCTTTTGCTTCTGCATCACCTTGACCTTGTCCTCATTCATTTAATTTTTGTGTTCTTTGGAACTCTGTTTTGAGCCTTCTTTCGAGCCATATCACTGCTTTCCCCAGGGACTCTCACAATCTCCAGTTGCTTCAGCTTTCATCTGTATCCTTTGATAATGACTCTCATAGTCCATCCCCACCCTGCCATTCAGGCTCATATTCCCAACTATCCATTGCATCTCATCCTTGGACATTCAGCAGTTTCCTCAAACTCAACATATTGATATAAATAGTGGTGCCAATGTCCACTCCAAACACTTCACACTAGAAATTCCCTCTCACTTACTGGTACCCTACTTAGACTCAGTCACCTACTCTAACCTCTGAATTGCCTCTCACCTGCCTACTCCTCTTCATTTCCTCTCCTGCTCTGTAGCTGAGGTCCGTGTCATCTCTCACCTAGACTCCTGCAATTGTTTTCTGACTGGGGTCCTTGCCTTTATCCCCATCTGGTTTACCTGTCACATTACCTTTAATGCTAAGTGCAGATCTGCTCACAAACTCGCCTGCTTACAATGCCTAATGACTTTTCATCATCTGCAGAATAAACTTCAAACTGTTTTACTTGGCTTCTGTAGCCCTTCACAATCTAGGAATTGAATTTCTTTACAGCTTCACCTCCCCGCAAGCGTCTAGCTGTAGTGACGCCAGCATTCTCATCATTTCCTGAAAACGTCATACTTCCTCTTGCCTCCATGCTGTTGCACACCCTTTTGCCTGGAATGCCCCTTTCTATAATTGGTGATTGCCCAATGTTGTTGTAAACTCTTAGTGACCCTTTCATGATTCCTTTATGCAGTTAGTCTCTATGTTCTATTATTTTATCTGTCACATTTTGCTGTAATTAATTTTTACATGTCTCTCATCTGACTCTATTATGGGTTCTTCAAGTGTGGATCTGAGCTTTATTCAGAATGAAGCATAAGTGTTTATTAAGTTACATAAGAAAAGAACTATTCATCATTTTGTCCCCTCACCACTACCAGCAATTCTATAGATAAAACAAAAAATGGAAAACATACTCAGAAGACTAGACTGGATCACTTAGTCTGGAATATTCTACTGGTTTTTTCATTAAAAGGTGTTGGCACAGGTAGAAGATAGTTAGGATGATCCATTATCTCCATCGTGACTATGACAGCATTGATGCTGTGAGTCATTGAGGAGATCTGGTGGTTAAGAGAATAACTTTTTCCTGATTGTCAGTTTTGAGTTGTTTTGTTCCACAAGCAAAGGGCGGGCTTATCCATTTAAAACATTTTAATCCCAACTAGTGGGAATGGCAGTAATGCTTTCTTCATAATTAAAATGTTACTCTGAAATAAATCCTTAAATTAAAGCATATTCCGTTGCCGTTAAAAGGATCTCTTCTTGGTGTTCTTTGGGCTTCTGATTATCTTTATACAGCTGCCACTTTTGTCTGCCACTTTAGGGATCCCTGCAGGTCAAGCTCACCCGTTCGGTTTTGTGACAGCCCAGTAGCCCACCTAGTCAGACGTTATGAGCTCCTCTCCACTCACAGATGAACAAACAGAGGCAGGAAGTTAGTTCCTGCACAAAACATATATGGGAAACCAAGGTCAGAGACCTTTTTGTTTCAGTGGTAGGCAAACACTGATATAGACTCTTGTCAGCAGTAACCATTTTTATCTGTTCTCCACTGTAGGTAAGTACTTCTTGGTGGAATGAAGAAAAAATAGAAAGGAAAATTTTGGTTCCTTCATTTCCTCTCTGCTTAGCACCCTGAGATATATGTGCTGTGCCCAGATTTTTATTGCTCTTTCCCCTTTGATTTGATATTTCTTGACAGATAGAGAGCACTTCTGTGTGTTCATGTGCCACCTCTCTCTCCCTTTTAAGAAGCTGTCATGACTCTCATTTGATTTTCTATGGGGGTCAAAGATTTGGATATTTACCTAGACAACCGATTGGAATATTAACAATTCAGGCAGTTCTCATACTTTTATTTTTTAAAAAAGCTTAAACTAATGAAAACAAAAAGCCACGTGAATACCAAATTTAGTGGTAGCGTGGGAGTATTTTTTTTTTTCCTCTTTCTACCTCGGAGAATCTGCTTTGATTCCTTTGAGTCATACTTTGATTCCAGCACTTTTTTTCCCTTCTTTCTGGTACTTTGCTGCCTAAGTGAGTCCGTGATCATTACCTTTCTAGATCTTTATTCTCATGACAGCTTCTAGTTATTTTCATATATGAGGAGCCAGAGATTCTTCATTCTCTTCAAACACATCCAGCAGCATTTTTGTCAAGACCACAATTAAAATGTTTCCCAGAATACATGTGCATGTGTGTTGTATTTAAGGGAGACAGAAGAAGTAGTATTGACTTCTTTCTGTCATTTAAGCGGTGTGTTTAGTCATTGTGTATTGTGGAAAATACCAATGCACTTTATTCATTTAAAAGACATGATTTGAGAGCCTACTACAGGGATCTGACCCTTGCTAGTGAGACAGGTGATATAGTAAAAGAAAACAGCAAACTTGGGGTATGTGTTTACATGTGCAGGGGTGTGTGTATGAGAGAGAGAGGGGACAGGGATTTGGGGAGCTGAGGGGGCATTAAGGATGACTTCACAGCAGTGGTGACTTATTAGTAGAGTTGTCAAGACAAGTGTGAGCCCACTAGGTAAACAAAAAGGAAGATGGCCTTCCAAACAGAGGAACAGCTTATGCAAATGCAAGGAGGTGTGAGGCAGTAGATGGATCCAGACTCTTCTATGTTGCCTACAGTCCTTCCCCCACCCATGTGCTCCACTAAATCTTTGTGTCTCAACTGAGAGCCCTGGAGAGTGCCCCTGTTGGATGATCTTGAAGAGACTCTGATATGGGCTTCCTGCAAAATCCAAGAGTTTAGGGATTCTCCATGCAGTGACTCCCTTTATCAACTGTTGGGTGGGAGCTGTGGGGTGTTGAGGATGGGGCTGACTCCCACTTCTGTAGGCAGTACTGAGTTCTGTTACCCTTCCTCTAGGTAAACTGTGCCAATGGACCGATGCCTGCCTGTCTCATCCCTGTGCAAATGGAAGTACCTGTACCACTGTGGCCAACCAGTTTTCCTGCACATGCCTCGCAGGCTTCACAGGGCAGAAGTGTGAGACTGATGTCAATGAGTGTGACATTCCAGGACAGTGCCAGCATGGTGGCACCTGCCTCAACCTCCCGGGTTCCTATCAGTGCCAGTGCCCCCAGGGCTTCACAGGCCAGCACTGTGACAGCCCCTATGTGCCCTGTGCGCCCTCCCCCTGTGTCAATGGAGGCACGTGCCGGCAGACTGGTGACTTCACATTTGAGTGCAACTGCCTTCCAGGTAAGGAGTCCCCCTAGTGTCCTGGGTTGAGGGATGCACATCCAGCACGGAAGGAAATGGGTGGGTGTGGCTCAATTGCTCCTTTAGGAAGTACCCTTCCCAGCAGGGAAAAGAGGAAGTGAGAATTTTGTGTGGGGTGGTTTACTGGTGAGAGAGGAGTTTTATGGGCCCAGTGTGATCCATAAACTGAGCAGGGGGTAATTTAACATGTCAAGGTTTATGATGATGAGTGGCTTGGAAATTGTTTATTGTCCTTTTTTGAGGAACAGTGAGAAATAAGAGAAACAGAGCTCTGGGAAAAGGGTAGATAAGCCTATGGAATGGAAAAGAACGCAGTGAGAATTCAACACTGAAAAATATGTATGTGTAATTAGTAGAATGCTTTAAACTGAACTGAGAATAACAGGAGATGATCAACTTTTCCCATATGCTTTTACCTCTGATGGAATAATAGATTATTTTGTTATCTACCTGATTGCATCCATCTACCCTTTTGTGATTTTCCCTGGGCTTCTGGTCTTCAGAACCCTCTCTGTGTAGCCTCTCTGACTTTGAGGTAACCCTCCCCAGACTTGAAGCTGGAGAATTTTAGAACTGGGGTGGAGGGTGGTGCTCTGTTAATCAGTGGACACTTTTTGATGAGCCCTGACAGATTATGTACAGCACAACCACACATAACCCCAAGATAGAAGCAAAAAAGACGAGCAGTGTATAGGGGCTTGGGGCCTGGTGTTCTGTAGGATGGAAAAAGAAACAAGCCTGGCCGGTTCGCTAAACTCCTTATAAAAATGATGGGGCGGCCGAAAACCAAGAACTTTGACTGGGAACAGAACACAAGCAGCTGGAGCAGATGAATTACTAAGCAACAAAGATTCTGTTTTTATACAAATATCCCTGGTACAAAAACAAAAGAAGGAAAACTGTGGGGCGGGGGGTGTGGGGTGGGTGGAATAATGTGCCAAGTCAGCAGAATTACCTCAAAAAGAAGTTGTTCTCGCTACTCTTTTAGAGTGGGAATCTTAGATTCTGGTGTTGTGGCTATGGTTCACATAAAATGGGATTGTGTGTTTTATCTTTTGGGGATTAAAGGTCATATGTTGGTCCTCAGATATAATTTATTCATTTCATTCAGTTAAAATTTATTGACTGCCAGCATGTCCTAGGTATCATGCTGTGTGCTTGGGATACAGCAAGACAAGACACTGTCACATAATAGAAAACTATACCATTTAACTGTAAGCCATGAGAACAAGCTACCTGGTTGTATTGCTTTCAGTTTCTCTTTCAATGAAGAATAGATAATGCTCTCATTTTAGACACTAAATACATTTTTCTTTACTTAATATTACTGTCATGCACGTTATCTGTAGAAGGAATAACTAAAAGATGTCTTTCTTCACTCCCATATTTATTTGCATTTTAAGAGTTGAAAGAAGGAAACGGAAATGTAAACAGTTTAACTTTGCAGATATTCTAACAGTCTAATATTCTAATAGCCTAAGTGGCTAGTAATTGAGGTTAGTGCAATTTACTGTTGAGGGCTAAATGTGTTTCTTAGTTTCAAGAACATTGCTTTTAATAGTCACCTAGAACAGGAGGCTGATTTGGCAGCACAATGCTAACGGGAAGTTAGAGGAGTCAATAAAGGAAGTTTTTAGCCGGGAGAGAGTGATTATTCACTCCCATAGTCTCTGCATTGTTATCCACTAGCCACGATAAGAACCTTAGGGAATTCTGAGAGTGTGTCCAGGAAAGGATCTGTCCAAACCAGAATAGTATCTCCTCCTTGAGAAAGGAAATAACCAGGGATTCCACAGCTGAGAGGCTGCCAGGGCTAGTGGGACAGAGTCAGGAGATCTTGGCTGTCTCTTACACTCTGCTTACAGTTTAAAGCAAGACATTTATTTACATACTGATGAAGTAAGTGTGTGTGTGTGTGGTGTTTGGGATTGGGATGGGGGTGCAGAGCAGGCGGGGGCAGAGATTTGGCAAATAGGAAACTGACATTTATTTAATGCCTTTTATGAATCAGGCCCTGTGCCAGGTACTTCTGCATCCATTAGCTCTATTACACAAAAACCTTGGGGATAGGTATTATTTTTCAAGCTTTCCCACGTGAAGCAACTCAAGTTTGGCGATGTTAAGTGATTTACCCAAAGTTGCACAGCTGACATGTGGTTGGGCTGAGTCCTGAAACCTAGGCAGGTTATTTCCAAAGCCTGTGCTTTGTACATCTTGTTGCATCACACTGTACTGCTTGTCTTCCCCTGAAAGTGCTTTGAAAATGTGCAGAACTTTTTGTTAAATGCTTAGAGGTGTTTGGGTTAAAAAAATGTAGGTTCATGTTGTAAGGAAAAGGAGATACTTCTAATTAAGATCAAACAATATTTGTTACATACCAGCCTGTATATGGCATCATGCAGACTTTTAAAAATAGTAAAGTAGACAAGTTCTTGCCTTTTGGGGTCTCGTGATCTGATACAGAAGACATCAGCTTGGACAGTGTATAGAAGGAAATTAAAAAAGCATTCAAAACAACAGCTGATGCAGTAACACAGTGAATAAATCTGTATTTACACAGTGTGTCAGAATTTATGCTCATTGTTTTTATGTCCTAGGTGAAATTTGGAAAGTATTAACTTTATTTCCACACAGGGAGATAGTGCCTGGAGATGATTTTCTTTTCATAGTGCAGTACCATTTTCCTTGCCTCTCCCCTGTTGCCCGCCACACTATTCGATAGACTGAAACGCTGCTTAAAATAATAATCAGTATCTCAATGTAAACAACACCCTTATTTGAAGAGAATCATTATTTCAGCTCTAAACATGGGGAATCCAAGTCAGCAGGAGGCAAAGTAGCTTTTGTCCAGGTGTTCTGCAATTCCCAAGGCGCTGCTGCTTCCCACCTCACTTCAAGTACTTTTTCCACTTCTAACAGAGGCCTCCCTGGATCACCCTATTTCAAATTGTAACCTTTCCCTTCCACCCATTACTGGCCCTGGTCTACCTTTTCTTTTCTTTTTCTGTAACACTTATCATCTTCTTACTGTATAATTTGCACTATATAATTTACTTCATTATGCCTATTGTTTATTGTCTGTCTTTTCCAAATTCTGCCGCCTCCTCCCCTCTCCAGAGAGAAAGCTAGGATCTCTGTTTTTGTTTGGTGATGTACCCCAAGCACCTAGAAACCATGCCAGGTATATAATAGGTACACGCGTACTCAGTATCATAGTGTTGAGAATATAGCTTTGGTCTTCTCATTTTCTTCCTGGTATTGTGCATCCTGGACTTAGTTTGGCTTCTCGTCTGTACTTGGTTACACTGATACTGACTGAAAAGAATTGTAGTCCTTTCCAACTGTGAAAGTCAGTGAACCCCACATAAGTTAGTGATTATATTTGAATGGTTAAGATATAGTTCTTTTCCTGTGAAGGGCCCTGTAGTTACTGTGAGTTGATTTTAGTATTATTTTAAGACTGATGGAAAGGGAATTAAAGCTGCAAAAATGACTCATCTTGTGTGACAAAGAAAGAAGTGTTTCTCCAAAGAGGGAAGAAGGAAAGAATATATTCAAGAAGGAACTGATATAATCAAACCAAGGAACTGTATTTCGTCGTCTCCTTAGATCAACAGCTGTTAATAATCCAGATCCTTCACGAACTACCGTTAAGGCAAATTTTAGCAGAAGGTCTGAGGAGGGGCACTCAGCCAGAATAATTTTAACAGAAGAGCAAAACAGAAAATAAACTATTGAGTCATTGATTCCCAGTATTTTTGAATGAGGGTCAGCTACTGGGGAGAGAATAAGTTAAACTGGGTTTGTATTTGTGGATATTCTAAAATGTAGCACAGATAATCAGAAACCAGTGGGTTGTCTGAATCTCGTGGCTGTGCCTTGCCAGTTGGATTGGATAGTCCTTGATGGACTTTCCCTTTTTCTTTCTTTCCTGTACCTCCTTATTCCTTTATGATTTTTAAAAACTTCATAAAAAGCTGTCTGATCTGTTCTCTTGAAACAATGAAGGTTTTTTCTTTATAAGCCACCTCTGTACTTTACAGGCTGATTATACGTAATATCCCTGTATCATTAAAATAAAGCTTAAGCACATTTTGTGGCTTTTGTGTCTACTGTGCTGTTTTTGAGCTTAACAACGCTTAGAAATAATTCCCTCCTGCATTCTCATATGCACAGGCATGTGATGGTCTCTTGGGTGTTATGCTAATCATATGCTGGCAGGTTTCCTCTGGAACAGATGCAGAAATTATCATGCCATTTTGCAGGGCACATTATTTTAGCTCCTTTAACTTGGGCCCTAAATGCAGTTTTACTTGATGTTCCTGAATGTCTTTCCTGTTCTCCCATGCTTGGTGGTTTTGCCCATGCTAACTCCTCAGCTTTCTATCACTTTCCTCCCCCACCCACCCTGCCTTTTTATATAGAACTTACGCCTTATGATGTGTCAAAGGCACCTGTTTCACTGAAATGCCTTCTGTATTCCCTACCCCTTTGGGGATTAGAGACCCTCAGAGTCTTTCAGCAACCTGTATACTTCTAGCACAGCACTTACCAAACTGAGAGTTCATCCTTCCCAGAAGACACTTTCATTTTAACTTTTCCCCCAGTATCCAACTTAGTGCTTGGCACAAAATTGAGATGCAGTGAATATTTGATGAATGGATGAATTAAATGTGATAGACAATTCCCATATTCTATCATTTTTAATGTTCTGAATTTTTTTCTTTTGAAACCCTTTATGCATTTCTCTAGTTTCTAGAAAGGAAAGTAGAAATCATTTGGGAGATATCAAGGGAGGGAGGGAGGTAGGAGCAGCAGCCTGGGTGGGTGGTGGGGCAGGCATACATGGGCCATTCATGGGGTCAGTGAGCTCACTGGGGCCCGTTCAGAGGATGGATGAAGTATGCCAAGGAAACCAGTGGGACCGAGGTGGGACCAGTTTGCTCTTGTGACAGGCTTCTTCCCATAGGGCGGAGGGAGAAGGTAGCCGGTAGGTGTTTACCTTTGTGCCTTTGTTCAGTTCCTGGCATCCCTGATTTTTTCTCACTCTTTCATCCCTGTGGATGGAAGCTCTTCTTGACGAACTTTCAGCCTGGTCTGGGAGAATCCTGGTTATATCATCTCATCTTCCTCTTTCTGCTCTGCTCTTTGTGCTTCTCCATCTAGCCTTTCCACCATCACACCTCCCAGGGTCTGAAAATGGAAAGATATGGAAGTTCTCTTGAGAGATGCTGTTCTGTGTGTGGGATGACAAGTTCAGAAGACACTTTTCTGTTCCCCACCCTCTGTCATCATTTATCAGTTACGTGGCCCATGGTTTTATAACAGCACAGTCTTGAAATGTTCCTTCTGAGTTTAATTTCTTTCTTTTTGGCCTTTTAAGGATGTGAATTGGCATCAAGCAGTAGAATCCTTTTAGTACAGTCATGTGAGCCTCTCTGTAAGTCTGCTACACCCATCCCACCCACAGGTCTGGAGACTTGTCTGTTTCCCTTTCCCTTAAAACCTTAAAATATTTTTAAGAAGTGATTGCACTTAAACTTACTCACTTAAACCTTTTCCTTCCTCCCCACACCCTCCTTGGGTAGACTTTCTTACAAGAATTTGCTAGCTATTTCCCAAAAGAGTACCGTATCTCTATTTTTAAAGCATAAATCCTGTCTTAACTTCGGAGGAGAACTGATTTGGCTTCAGTTTTCTCAGACAAGGGGACTTTTGAACCAAGGTCAGTTTTTCAGATTATTGAAAGGGAACTCTGGGGTCCCAGAGAGCAAACTGATTAAAACTGGGTTAAGTTTCTGGTTCAGTATTGACTCCTATCTACTAGCCATGTAAAAGTGGATAAGTCAGCCATGTGGCCCTCCACTGCTTCATTTGTAACATAAAGGGATTAGAGGAGACAATCTCTAAGGGATGCTTTGATCCCACTGATATATAGAATCAGCAAATGTGTGTGGAACACTTACATCAGACATTGTTTTAAGTGCTTTTCCTCCTAATATAGCAGATTTATTGAGGTATAACTTATATATCATGTAATTTGCTCTTTTTAAAGTGTACAGTTCAGTGGTTTTTAGTATATTTACAGATATGTGTAACTATTGACACAATAAATTCCCGCTCATTTTTATCACTCCAAGAGAAGCCCTGTACCCTTTAGCAGTCACTCCCTATCCTCCCCTTAATTTCCTCCTAGCACCAGGCAAATCTGCTTTCTTTCTCTAGAGTTGCCTATTGTGGACATTTCATATAAATGGAAGCACATACTATGTGGTCATTCATGATGGGCTTCTTGCACTTAATGTTTTCAAAGTTCATTTATGTTGCAGGAGGTATCAGTACTTCATACCTTTTCATGGCTGATTCATATTCCATTGTATGGATTTACTGCTTTATATTTATCCATTCATCAGTTAATTGACATTTGGGCTCTTCCACTCTTTTTGGCTATTCTGAAAACTGCCACTGTGAACATTCTTGAACAAGTTTTTGAGTGGACGTATGTTTTCATTTCTTTCAGGTATGTACTTATGAGAGGAATTACTGGGTGATGTGGTAACTCTATTTAACCTTTGCAGGAACTGCCAGATTGTATTCCAAAGTGGCTCCACTATTTTATATCCCCACTGGCAGTAAATGAGGATTCCCAATTTCTCCATAGCCTCACCAACATTTGTTGTTATCTGTCTTTTTAATTACAGCCATCCTAGTGGGTGTGAAGTGATGTCTTATTATGGTTTTGATTTGCATTTCCCTGATGGCTAATGTTGAGCATCTTTTCATGTACTTATTGACCATTTGTATATCTTCTTTGGAGATATACAAATCTTTGGAAATGTCTATTTAGATTCTTTACCCATTTTATAATTGGGTTATTTGTCTCAGTATTATTATATTATGTATATTGTATTTTTACTTTTGTTGTAAGAATTTTTTATATATCCCAGATACAAGTCTCTTAACAGATATATGATTTGCAAATATTTTCTCCCATTCTGTGGACTGTCTTTTTACCTTCTTGGTGGTATCCTCTGAAACACACTGTTTTTAATTTTGATGAAGTCCAAACTATCTATTTTTTTCTTTTGTTGCTTGTGCTTTTGGTCATATTTAAGAAATCTTTGCCTAGCCCAAGTCACATAGATTTACTCCTATGTTATCTTCAAAGAGTCTTATAATTTTAACTCTTACATTTTGAGTTAATTTTTGTGTATGGGATGAGGAATGCCTACAACTTATTCTTTTGCATCTAGATATTTAGTTGTTCCAGTACCACTTACTGAATTAAGTGCTTTTTATTTCTAATTCATTTAATCTTTAAAACAACCTTTTGGGTAGGCCTTGTTAATTACCCCCAGAGAGGAAAGGAAGTTTAACTATCTTGCCCAGCTTCACTCAGCTGCCACATGGCAAGGGTGAGGATTGAATCGAGGCACTTTGGCCCCAGAAGCCATGCTTCAATCATGAATTAACTTTTTCACCTACTTGCCTTCTTACCTACCTGCCTACCTACCTACCTACCCAATGACAGGAAAGAACTACCTCAAAAATAGTTATAAAAAGAAAGCATTTTATTTCTTATCTATTGTGGTTATGTTGAAATGCTTCTGCTTTCTCAGCCTGACTGTGGTTGGTGGTTGGTGCATTCAGTTAGTTGCAGCCTTGGCTAATAAAAGTTCAGGGTCAAAGTTTCAATTCCTTATAGTTTGGGTGCAAAGGTTTCATCACCTCCTTGATACCCTAGTCAACCAAATTTAGTCTTAGTCACCAGGAAGATCAAGTTAGGTGGAGGATAACCAATACCAGTTCTAGGACACCACCAAACCACAAATTCTAACAGTGGTGGGCCAGGACCCCTTATTTCCCTCCCACACTCTAAAGCTATCTTTAATTTTTCTAAAGAATATTTCCATTAAGAGTACTAGACTAGGAATACAGACCTCAGTTGTTCAGGGACTATACTTGATAGATCTGTGGGCTTAAATAATTCAACATTTTTCTGACTCATTAGTCCATTTGTAAGACTTTCATGTGATTAAACAGATATATGAGTAATATGATTAATTTTTAAAAATTCCAAGTGTATGAAATTTTTCATAGTCTTTCTTGAGCTTACTTAATGATTCATCTACTTGAATGGATGGAGTAACAAATACCTGGAGAAATAGAATTTTCTTCAGTCAGGCTTTCAGTTATCCTCATCTTCTACAAAGTGATTTCCTTTGGTCTCTGGGTTTTTGGTTTTGGGTTTTTGGTGACTTGGTTCATATGCATTTACATGAATGCTACTGTATTCAGAGAAACCAGCTATGTTCCAGTGTAACGGAGCAGATGTTGAATGCCACCATAGCTTGTGGTAAGGAATGAATAAAGCAAGGTGTAACTGATGTTTGTCCCACTCAGCAGACTATAAACGCCCCCAAAGCAGGGACTCTTTCTTTCCCTCACTTATATCGTAGTCTGGTATAATGCCAATAAGTGTTTTGAGTGAGAGAGGAAACTTAAGGGACATTTTGAAGAGGCCAAATAGTTCATCATACTGTATTTCAAATAAAAGAATGTTTACTCAGTGAACACTTTTCTCTTGTTTTAAAGCTAGTAGTCTTCTATTTTAATAGCTAAGGGATTTGGTAGCAAGGAGAGAGAAAGAAAAAAGCTTAACATGTATAAATTACAGAGGAACATACAATAGACAGGGTGAAGTTTGGTGTACTAGTTTCATTTTTCAGAAAAGGGAAAAATCAAGAGGAAGGAAGCAATGATATAAATATGGAGAGGAGGATGAAGGAATTGAAGGGTTGGTAAGTTTAATTAGTAATAATGCCACTCCATATTCAGATAGCTTTTTATATTTATATTGTACTTTACTCATGAAGTGGCACTTACAACAACCTAGGAAGGCAGGCTGGGCAGATGAAATCAGACTCATTTTACTGATGAGGAAGCTGCTTCAGCGTTTGTAACTTACCATGCATTAAACAGCTTATAAGCAGTGAGGTTGGAACTTGACCCATATTTCAGACTTCAAGTTTAGTATTTTTCTTATGCCCCACCCCCACCCCATGTGATTTTCCCAAGCAGTCATCCTAAGGAAAAAAAAAGGAATTTAAATTTAATTAGGTAATCTTTTATCTGTTCTTCCCATTAATCTAGCATGGAGCTGGGGAAAATCTAATAACTTTTTTTTTTTAGAACCAGTAAATAGCTGTCCTGAGTAGACGTTTATCTTCACTGGGATTTTATTTCATGAAAACACTTTGAAATACTTGTGAGGTAACTATGAAGGCATGTCATTGACCTCATGAGTCATTTTAACTGTCTAACTATGCTTGAGGCAAGAGAAGACAAAATATTGGGGGATTTTTTATATGGTGAGGCTTGGGTTGACCAGATGCTAGCTATTGAACTTGACTAATGAAGTCAGTCTGTTCTGCTGACTATGTCTTGTGAAGAAGAGCAGATCACATCACCTGTATGAGAATTTACCATTTTCTCTTATTCTTCTCTTTTCCTAGGTTTTGAAGGGGTCACCTGTGAGCGGAATATTGATGACTGCCCTAACCACAAGTGTCAGAATGGAGGGGTTTGTGTGGATGGGGTCAATACTTACAACTGCCGCTGCCCCCCTCAGTGGACAGGTATGTACAGTGTGATGAGTCAGGCAGAACGGGACGTAGACTGGTAACCAGAGGCAGGCTGTTGTTGAAGTTATTTTACAAGGATCTCTGTGCTACACCATTAGGTATAGTGCTAACCCTGTGTGCTACCTCACGCTCACTTAAAGAAAGAAATGTTTGCACAGGAATTCATGGGCAGCTACTCTGAACTCAGCAATATGCTAAGTGCTGTGGCAGATGTGAGAGAAGAGCGCTGTTGACACACTCTGAGGCTATTAGCTGGCAAAAACAGTACATTGCCTGGAACATAGTAGGTATTTGTTATGTACTTGAGAGGAAAAGAACATACTTAAATGCAAAAATATAAATGTTCTTACCACATACACACAAGAAATGGTAACTGTGAAGTAATGGATGTGTTAACTAATCTTTTTACGGTAATAATTTCACAATGTATGTATATCAAATCATCACATTGTACTCCTTAAACTTACACAATGTTACATACCAAGTGTACCTCAATAAAACCGGAAAGGAGAAAGAAACTACAACTTGTCAAGTTTTGGTGGAGTATCAAAATATATTCATAATTATATGAAAAGGCTATTAAAATACCCTTTCTCTCCCAACTAAAAAAAGGGGAGAAAGTAAGTTATGCTGACTGCAAGAGTTCAAAGCTTATTGTTTATTCAAAGACAGAAATATGATCTTATTGTGGCCTATAATTATACAAAGGATTGGGCAGTTCCTCTTGATGAAATTATTTTTGTGACACCCATCTGCCTTTTTTTTTCCTTTTTTGTATCCCTTTTTGCACATAAACTTTTCTGTCTCTGACACCAGAAGAGTAGTCCTGCTTAAATTTACAACCTCTTGGAAGTTCCTGATGTTGCCTTAGGCAAATTTTTCCTCGTATTTTTGAAATTAAGTGATTTCATGCAGACATTTGGTTCCAATTTCTGTTTGTATCTGTTTATCTCACTGAAAGTGGAGACAGGTAAGAACTGATTAAGTGATTAAGAACTGAGCCTTTCTGAGAGAAAGTGATTGATTTAATGTGGAAACCCAAGAATAAGTTAATGTTATAAGGAAGAAACTACGGTGGCGGTGGCAGTACCAGTGAGGGATTGTGCCCAGCAAAGAAGTCTTGATCTTGGATTGCTGTTGTTACTACCTGGTATTCTTTAGAGTCTCTGGATTGCCTTCCCTCATCTGTAGCAGCTAATTATTTAGAGTACTCTTTAGAGCTGTAGACTATGAACAGAAAAAGATTAAAGGGGCTAAAAACTTCAATAACATGATTTCCTGGAAGGGCACAGATTTCTGCTTTTAATCCCTAAACTGTCTTTTTTAATACACTCCCACCGGGTTTCCCTAAAATTGGACTTCCCCTAGAATTTCTTCTTGGTGTCTTGATCCTAAGACTTCACTCCCAACCCTCTGTTTTTTTCTGTCATATTCTATCTTCTCCTTAGCTTTTGCCATTTCTCTGGTGATTTTTCATAGGTCTTTTTTTTTTCAGCATAAGAAGATTACTGTAAAGTTAATTATGCGACAAATAGTTAATTGGAAAGATTTGAATTTTTCTCTTTTTAATGATCCTCACAGTGGTATTGGGCAGGGTGAGATACCTGTTAGGAACTTGACCTCATTCTAATCTCTTCCTTGCCCCGTGGGAGGGAGAGAGTGGCTCTGTGTGGTACCAAGGCTCCTGATGCCACTGAAGATTAAATGATAACTGCCACTGAAGATTTCATTGCTGATTTTTCTTTGATACTACACTCAGTTTCTTGGTTTGATATTAATTAGGAAGGCTTGATCTTGGGGGAAACTTTCCCAGTGAAACGATATTTTACCAAAATTTCCAAAATTTCTTGCCCCAAGATGTTTAATAAATACCTTTTTTTCTATGAAAGTCCTTATGTTTCTTTCTCCATGTGTTTTTATACTTCTTTTAGAAAGGGTGGCAGAAATGATAGGTAAATTCAGTGTGTCAGGTTTATTTCTTTCAATCTGCTGTCATTTAAAGTACCCTCAGTCTTTGGTTTCCCACCACAGGTTTCCTTCCCCCTTTTCAACTCATGCCAATTCTTTGATTTCCAATGACAGCCTTGTTTTTTGCTGTCCCCATCACCAACAGGCTAGAGTCCTAAGTTCTTCCTGTAATGAAGTCCTCCCTGGCGTCAGCTCCATCTGCTTCTTCGGGCTTCTCAAGCATCCAGCAGCACTTCATTTCCAGCAATAAGAACTGCTTTCAGTTCTCCTGGATCTGCCACGTCCTGTGTTTTCATTCACACCATTTCTTTTCCGTAAATTTTTCTTCTCCACTCCTCCCCCTATAGTCCTCACCATTTTTGCCTGCCTGGCTCAGATCAAGTGGTTACCTCCTTCAGGAAGCCCTCCGTGACCTCCCTCTGGGCTAAGTGTTACCCTCGGGGCTCCCTTACTACCCCATACACTCCTCTGTGATAACGCTCACCACATTAATATTAGTGTTGTTATATGCTTGAGGGGAGGGAATGGGGTCGTTGAACTGTTGGTGACACGGGTAGCTAGAGCTCTTTACAGACCTTTGTTCTCAGTAACATATGGCTGAGTTGTTCATGAGCCCAGCCCCACTTCATTCTGAGAAGAGTAGAAAGAAAACTTTGGGTTGTAGGGTTCCTATTTCTATTGATATTAGAGCTATAAATAAATTCAGGTTAGCATTTTCTGCCTTACACAAACTAAAGAAGTGAATGGGATTGGGGACTGAGAGTTAACTAATGTTTATTGGTACCCAATAATGTGCCAATTACACAGTTTTATTTTGTGTAATCCTCTCAATAACTGTATGAAGGGTAGAGTTTTTAAAATATTCTTTTTACAGACGATGGTGGTTAAACAATTTACTCAAGACACGTAGTGGTTGGGTCAGTGTTTGAATCTAGGCTTGTTGAACTCCAAATTGGTGCTCAAATCTGTGATCTTTAAAAAAGAAATGCAAATTGCCTCTGGGTTGTCTTTAACATTTTTTTTATTTATTAGGGACTTAAATTGTTATGAAGCGTTTTAAGATGTTTTGAATATGTTGTTACATAAAATATAATGTTAAAGTTAATTTCACCAGTTTCTTTTTCCTTTTCCCAGAAAACTCAGAACGGCATCTGTATTGCCTATGAAAGTTCTATTGCACAACACTGCTTCAGGTGCAAAGATGCACTATGTAGAATCATCCTCTCTGATCTTGGGTGTTGTAGGGATGGACATGGCGCTATCCTGGAGGGGACCTTGTGTTGGCCTCACTAGAAGAAAGCATGGTGGCCATATTTTGGTGTGTTTTACACATCAGGTGTGGACAAAACTGTGTTCTAGCCCAGTGCAGAGCACTTTTACCTGACATGGTTATCTAGAATAGTATTAATTTGTGCCTTCAGAGGCTACCACTCTTTCAGACAAACTAAAGCCAAGGTGTAAGAAAGGAATTGCTGCTGGGGGTTGGGCAAATGGCTTACTTTTTTAATAGGAATCTTGTTATAGACATGTCAGTAGTTGAATATTCCTTTAGGAAATGGAAGTATACCTAAGGATTTGATAAAGCCTGAGCACAAATGTCTTGACTATTACTGTGTTTGGCTCCAAGCCATCTTATGAGAGTTCTGTTCTGGCAGATATCCACTTAAGAAAAAAAAAAGGTTATAAAAGTTCCCCAAATTAATTGAAATAGTGTAGATTAATGTTTTGTCTACATAGGTTGTTATTTGAATTTTTCTTTTAAAGGTTCATTTCCTTCAGAATTAAAGTCGACTCTAAACTCAGCTCACGAATTCCTCTCTGGCAGCTTTTGGTTTTGGGTTCACTCCTAGGGCAGACGTGATTTATTTTCCTGTGCTTGTTATTAACCCAGAAATGTAATTTCAGCTTGGGCTTAGAATAGTGCTTTGGGACACTAAGCAGAAGTGAACAATGGAAGTTAGGTGGATATAAGTCAAATAAAACCAACCACATTTTCTCTCAGCTCTCCTTTATAGCATGATGAGCCTAAAGCGTTGGTTAAGATTCCCTTTGCTGTCAGTTGCTCCAACTTCAGTAAAAATTTTTGGCATGAATCAACAAGTACATACTGCCAGAGGTGGTGTCTGGAAATGGAGTCTTTTCATGGTGGTATTTTGATTTGGAACTCAATGCTGCTGTTTCAGTTCTGACTCTAGTGGGTGCAAACTATTCTCCAGAATGAGGCTTTTGTCACGACCACTTTTCTGTTTTTTTCATACCATACGAATGGAGCTTTTTGGTTGAGGGTGGAAATTAAGTGTATCTGGGACTGCAAAAATTTTTTCATTTGTATTCTGCATGGGAGAATGGGAAAATGCGTTTCCCATTTCAGTTTCTTTGCTGTCAGCTCAAATGTGAAGACATGAAAATAAGCCTGTTTTCTGGAATTCTGCTTCCTCTCCCACTTCAGTTTGCTATCATTTGGGCAGACTGCCAGAGTGCTAACCTGAAGGACCCTCATCCCAGAGGTCTCAGAGCTGATAGTGGTCACGTTGGTGGGAACAGGGTGAGTGATTACAGTGACCCAATACAAAATGCGGGAGATGAGACTGAGGGATATTTTTTGTCCTCATGGCCCATGACTCCATGTCTGACTTTTGCTACATCCCAGGAAAGATCCAGTTTCATTCATGATTTTTCAAGCCCTCACAGAAGGGTTGTAAGATATCTTCAATAGCAGATATTTATTGAATAACTAAGTTATATCCAATACACTATGATGGATGCTCTCAGAGACACAAAGAAGAAATATATCATTTCCTATCTTTTAGAATGATCATATTCACTAGAAAAAATAAGGAAGTCTACACATAACCACAATAGGAGTTAAAAAGTAGGAATAATTGTGAGTTTGAAAGCAACATGGATAGGAATTGAGGACCATCTAAGTACTTGGGGTGAGAGGGAAAATTGAGAAAAGTTAATTTCTGTTTTAAATAAGAGTAGTGGGAGAATATGGGGAATATTGACAGAGATAAAGAAATAGGCTAGAGATGGCAGCAAGTTTGAGGTGAATTTTCCAAATGAAAACATTTAGCAGTAAGACTTAGAAGGAAAAATGGAGGTAGAGGCTAGATACTCAGATTTTGAGTCTTGCTTTTAGTTACCTTGGAAATGTATTAAGTCAATAAGGAAAGTGTGTGGACTGAGAAGGTCAGAGGGTTTGGATCTGAATTGCGAAATATGTCTACATTTAAGAAAATAGATGAGGAAATGGGTCCAAAGACTGAAGGTGAAAGAAGGGGATGCGTGAGGGTTGGGAAGCTCTGCCATTATAGCATCACTGAGTCAGGAGGTGCATTTTAAAATTGTGCCTTCGACTCAACTCTGCATGTTTCTGTTATATGCCCTGTATTATTTTGCTGCTCACACTGGTTTATATGCTTACTTTGCCTAATACACTCAGTGTCTGGAGAATCAGGAACTGGTCTTACTTATTTTCCATTCCCAGGACTAATTTTAACAATTGGTGGCTACTGAATGAATGACAACCAGGAGACTCAAATAAGAATGATAATTGCAAAGAGTTAGAATTTCTGAGGTCACTGGAAATCTCCTAAAATGGAATTTCAATATGAAGGAGAGAAGAAAGCCAGATTGCAAGAAGTTAAAGAGAAAGATGGACGTTGAGGAAGGAATAAAGGGACGAGTGGGTATAGATCACATATTCAAGACTTTGTACAGCTAAAAAAAAAAAAAGAGAGGGAGGGAGAGATACAGGGCAGCAGCTATGGGAGACAGAAACTTCATTCACGTGACCAACCATAGAATCTTGACTGGACTAAGAGTTAAAGCAGCTGGAAGGGGATTGGTTAGTGAATTGGGTTATTTAGGAGTGGTTTACTCTTACAATGTTTACTGGGGAATAAATTATGTGAAATAGTTGTTGGGAATGGGAAAGAAGGGAGATTGGAAGTTATAGTCAGAGAGTAGAAATACCAAGTTTGAGATTTTGGAGTTGGAAAATTGAGTGTCTTATAATGAGATCCAGAATGTGAGTCTGTTTGTGATAAATGAGTGGATGTGGAGGTCTGTTGAGTTGAGAAAAATAAAAACTCTTGGCTTAGATGATCTTATAGGTCCTCAACCCAGATGTTGATTTCATGGGAGATGGGAGAGCAGAGAATGAGAAGAACGTAAGTCATTCAAGAAAGTGGAAATTGGTCCATGAGGACAGTAGACAGAGGTGAAATGATTTAAAGTATAGTGTTTAGTGTTTTTTTTTAAATTTTAATGGTATACATGTTTAGAATAATTTGGATTTGAATCCATCTCTCTACTTCTTTTCTGTTGAAACTATATACTAATTGCCTTTTCTGTAACATGAGGAATGAGCATACTTTTACTTATATCTTCTATTCACTGTCCAAATTTTGTTTATATGATGTGGGATTTTAAAATTCATATTATAGTATTATTATTATTACTGAATTTAAAAATCTTATACATGTTCTTTTAAAATTATTGATATTTATGCTGTTTTATAATCTAATTTATAATACTTGAGACTTAGTTCTGTGTTTAGTCTGTGTTGTGTTAACTGCCAGTACGTTTATATCACAACCTTCACATTGCCGAGTTTTTATTTTCATTTATTTTTTCAGTCAAATGAGTGCATCTCTGAGTAATTTTTTTTCCAGAAAAGTTATATGTTAACGTATCTCTAGAGCTCTTGGATATTTGAAAAAATATCTTTTGATTTAGTTGCCTTCATACACAAATGGCACTTTGTATATATATTGAATTCTTGGGTCAGAAATTATATTCCTATGAAGTCCTTAACGTAGTTCCTTTGCTGCTTGTAGTGAGTAGCACAGGGAAGTCCTGTGCTTATGAGTCAGTTTTGCTCTCCCTCTCCTTCTTCCTGCCTCTCTCCCTCCCAGTCTCCTCTCCTCTTGCCCTCTCCTTTCTCCTCTCTCCTCTCTTTAAAATCAGATCTTTAACCAACATTGGTATAGGTATATTTCCTATTGTTTTTTCCTAGTTCTTTTAGGACCTCTGTATCTGCAGGCTTAGAATTTCTCACCTGAGGAAAGATGGTGTTTTCATTGGTTTTTTTGTGTCTTCAGCTTTATACTAGATCTTCATTCTTCCCCGTAGTTAAAACCTTTTCCCTCAATATTTTAATCTGCTTGTCTTTTCCTTTGCATTTCATGAGCGCTTTTTAAGCTTTTCCTTCATAACTGATTTATTTTTCTTCACTGGCAGTTCTGTCCTTTATAGTTTACAGTTCTGATTTGTATTTGAACTGCATTTTTGTATTTTCATGATATTTACTCATTGCATCTAGGTCCTCTCGATTTCTGCCTTTCCCTCAGCCTGCCCCCATTTCAGCAGAGTATGATGGCCTCTATTGTTTTTCATTTCATTTTAAAACCTACATAAATCTAAATTTCTTGAGAATACAGAACCAGTTCTTGCTAACGTGTATTAGTTGCTAGAAGTGCACATTTTTCACAAGTATGCTCTTCATCTTTATCTTAAGTGGTATATATTTGTCTTACATTGCAAAATGTCCATAGGTCTCAGGTTGTTTTTTGTTTGTTTGTTTTACTCATTCTGCTCATAGTGACAGCTTCCCAATGAAAAGAGTAGGTTCATTCTCTTTGGAACCCCTGTACAGTTAGTTCTTTCTCCCAGTGAGATGAAGGGCTCTTTATGTAAACTATTTAACAGCCCAGCAGCCCAAGGAGGTGGGGAGAGAGTCAGAGTGTGGGCTTGCTAGCAGAGAGACAGAAGCTTCACACCATTTTGTCCTCTTTGTGGAGAAGCCTCTGTGCCATGGGTCAGCTTTCTGAACATCAAGCACTGGCAGAGCATCCACTGCTCCCATACAGTGGCTGAGCCTGGGTGATCTTTCGTGCTGTTGCATCTGGAATTTGCCCCGGAATCACTGCAGACTTTCTTGTTGCCATAGTGGCCACAGGAGCCCCAGGACTCCCCAGTGCTTTAATTTGCATTTGACCTGCAAGGGTGGGGTGGGGTTCAGTCCATTTTCCAGTCAGCAGCCAAGTGGGCTTTCTGAAACACAAATTGGATCATGTTGTTTCTTTGCCTAAAATGATTCAGTGGGTCCTCCTTGTCTTTGGATAGAGTTCCAAGGTTCTGTCTATAACTACCTCTCCAGCCATATCTCCACTGATACGTGCCTTGTAATTGAACCACAGTGGTTTTCTTTTTTTTTCATTGCCTCGAATAAGCCATGTTTTGCCTTCTATTCAAATCTGTAAACACATACGTCCTTCTGCCTGAAGTGCTCCCCACCCCATCCCCTTTCTACACATGCTCTCACACATACACATTCTTATACAACCTGGTTAGCATATGAAGTCTGTCACTCTCACTCTCTTAACAGTAATTTACAGTTTATTCAGCTGTAATGCAGCTATTCTGACTTTAAGGTAGCATCACATGGCATACTTCTGAATCTATACCCAAGAAATTCTGTTGTGCTTATCTCCGTCTGTTTTACACATTTGTGCAGTCTCTGGCACTAGAGGGTCATCTGGGTTTGGAACACACAGAAGTGAACAAATGGAAAAAAGAACTTAAGAAATAGAGCAGGAGACCACTATGATTTAGAATATTGACATATGCTACCATTAGTTAATGTTTGTGTGATAAACTCTTGCTGTAAATGCAACCTTGGTGGCTTAAAGGGGTAGTCTGTAGGAATACGAATTGTCAAGGAAAAAACCACAATGCCTTGATGTGGGCTGCCATTAGGCCATAATTGTGGCTTGCCAATGGGAGATCTCATCTACCACTGGACGTGCAGAACATAGTTCTCAATTCTTCTTCTCTGTGCTCCCAAGGCAACATGTATCTATTAGAGCACTTATCACCCTCTATTATAATTGGTTGTTTGGTTGTAAAACCCTTATTTGTCTGTGTGTTCTGCAGGGTAGAATCCCCAGCTGTTTTGTTTACCATTTTAATCTCAGTGTATTTAGGTCAGGGCCTGGCACATAGTATATACATATTTGTTGAATAAATGAGTGAATGAATGAATGAATGGAGCATTAAACTTTACAGGTGTTCCTGGTCCAAACTCATGCCTCTAAATTCAGGACTGTTATTGGGTCCTGTCAGGGTCTCTTCTCCTTACTTCCCTGAGATATTTTTGTATCTTTCTTCAATGGACCAGGTCTGTACCATGTCTGTAAGTCTGGACTAATTTTGTTTAAGAGGATTCCATTTGACAATCAATGTAAGCATTCATCACAGTGTCTAGTACCAAAAAATAGCTTAATAAATGTGTTTTTTACTGTTTGAAGTCAATAGCAGCATTGGGAAACAAAGAAAAGATGATTCTTTGCCTATTCACCTTGATGCAGACGGTGAGTGGAAGAGGAGGACCTCTTCTGAGGAGGGCTGACTGCTAACTGGGATATAGTCTTTAGGGAAATCTTGGGCTTCAGTTGGAGAAGGAAGGTACCCACCACAGTGTAGAGTTACCTTTGAGACGTGGTTGAAGGATTAAGGTCAAAAGGTAAGATGAATTTGGTGAGGTGTCAGTGAGATGGGGTTCAGCAGCTGAGGAAGAGAGTGGAATGAGAGGTGTGTGCACTGATGGGTGGACGTGGATAAGGGGAGGATGGTCTTTGGGACATGAGTAGAATAGAGTCACCCTAAAGGTGTGTGGGAGATGGGTTGAAAGATGATGATTATTTTGAGATTAGAATGACTTAAGTGAGAGGAGGCAAGAGCACATAAAATTTGTTTAACGAATGTTTTTGATTACTTCTCAAGAAGTATTATTAGCTGGGCACTGTGCTAAGTGCTGAGGATTCACTGATGAAGTAAACAGCTGCCATCCATTTCTCCATGGAACTTACAGTCTAGGGAGAAGCACAGACACCAATCATAAGTATCTGTGAGATTGTGAACTGTAGTAAATGCCTAGGAGGCAAAGTAGAGGTTTTAGGAGAGCATATTAATAGGCAGAACTCACTGAGTTTGGGGCAGGCATGTAATATCTCTTTGAGACGGCATCATTTCAGCTGTGGACAGTGGGTGTGAATTATTAGGGGAAAGGTGAGCATATGACTGCTCCAGGTACAAGGAACAGGTTTGCAAAGGCCCCAAGGAGGGAACGATTGTTATCATGTTGAGAAATGATAAAAGCCAGAGTAGCTGGAACTAGTGGTGCTTCAAGGGGTAGCCAGAAAATGCAAACAGGATTTGGAACTGTATCCTAATATATGGAGATCATCAGAGGGCTTGAACAGGCAAATGGCACAATCACTATACATGTTGAGATCATGCTGGTAACTAACTCTTTATAAAATATACTGATCAAGATGCAGGGAAACCAGGCTTTTGAGGAGTCCTGAAAAAGATGATGGTGTCTAGGATTAGCGGGAACATTCACTGAAATTCTTAGGTTTATCTGCATGTGTATCCCCCACACTTAGAGGATCCCCTTAGCCACTTGTAACCCCAGCCTCATCTACACACTTGTGTCCTTGTGTATTAGTGCACACACACAACCTCTCATTAGGCAGACTTGGTAGACTCCAGTGTTTATACAGATTGTTTCAACCAGCTTTAGTCCCAGGAGACTGTAGAACATTCCAGCCTGTTCTCTGCCCTTTCACTTCAGGAGCAAAACGGAAAAAATCTCCCATGTATACGGAGAAGGTTTGCAGGACAGAGATTATCAGAATGCCCTGCAAACTCAGGAGCCAGGGTGACTACTGGCTGGAAAGGTATTTTGGAGACTGAATTCTCCTGATTTAACCATAGAAGAGGAGGTAGCAGGGTCAGTGCAAGGGCCAGCCACGCTCAATTTTCATATGTTCTTCGTGTGGTGATTGTTGTTGCCAAGAGAGTTGACCCTTAACAGGGCTACTGATGTGATAAAAGTCCCGCCCCCCACTTTACAGTTGAGAGGTGACTCGGAAGGGTGAGAACTTCTTCCCGAAGTGCTAAGGCTCAGTGATCATTTCTTTTCTTACCCTTTTCATCCTTCCTTCTCTCATTTCCCATTCACTTGTAACTTCTAGTCAGTTGGATGGTTTGTTTGTGGTATCTTGAGAGAACCATGAGGAGCTGTTCGTATCCTGGTATGTTGCAGCTCATCAGATGGTGTCTGTTTAGTGGTCCACAGCTCACATGGCCAGAACTTGATGCAAGTGAGGCCCAGGTCATGGTCTCTGTGTCAGTACAATCCTGTTGGGTTCACTCTGTTACATTTACTGCCATAGGCTGGGCTGTAATCTTACTTATACATCCTTTGCTTTCAACACCATACTATGGTGAATAAGGAAATGTCATGAACCCTACTACTACAAAACCAACATGGCATACTTATTCTTCTAATGGTGAGTTAGCGGTATTTTCTTCTTTTGTGGTATGACTTAGATATCTTGCTCTTCCCCTGTGTTTCTCAATCCTGCCCATTCCCTCAACAGTCATTTTGAAGACTAATTTGAAATGTTGTGATCTCACATCTCATTGACCTTTTCAGCATTTAATTTCCATTTTTAAATTTTGCCTATTTCTAAATCTTCCAACTAGCTGTACAAAGGAGACAAGTCACTGTACCTCTCTGTTTCTAGTTTCATCTGTAAAATGAGCACATTAGAGTGAATCTGAGGTCTGAGGTCTATTTCACCACTGACACCAAGTACAGTGGTACAGTGGTGCAGTGCCTGACATGTAAACTGAGGTGAATGGCCAACAGAGTCCCTGCTGTCATGGAACTTATAGTCTATTAGACAGAGACTGTAACATGTAAATAAATATAAAATTATACCATTTGATAAATGTCAAGATAGACTGAATAGAGTAAATGCAATGAAGGAGAAAAATGGAGAAATGTGAATTTGAAAATCTACTCAAATTATAAGACAGGTCAAGGTGTGAGATGTAACTAGCCATAAAATAAGAGAGGGAAGAATATTTGAGATGGAGAGAACAGGATATGTAGAGGCTCTGAGGTAGGAAGGAACTTAATATTTAAGGAACCAGCAGTAAGTCATTGTGACTAGAGTAAAATATATGAAGAAAAGAGAGATATTTGAGATACATTTTTAAATTTTTTTATCAATATATTTAAAAAAATTTTTTACATCAGGTAATTTCTACAAATCAATCATCAAGTTAACTAATTCTATTTTAAATTTTATTTTAAGTAATTTAGTAATTTTTTCATATCAACTATTAAAATTTCCACTAGCTTATTTTTTATAATTTATATTTCCCTATATGATATCTTACTTATGGAGCTGCCGACATTATATCTTCCTTGAATTCTTTTTTTAATTGAAATATAGTTGGTGTACAGTATTATATAAATTCAGGTATACACTATAGTGATTCACAGTTTTAAAGGTTATATTCCATTTATAGTTATTATAGAATATTGGCTATATTCCCTGTGTTACAAGGACACTATGTAATGATAAAGGGATCAATCCAAGAAGATGATATAACAATTGTAAATATATATATATGCAACATCAGAGCGCCTAAATATGTAAATCAAACATTAATAGACATAAGGGGGGAATCAATAGTAGTACAGTAATAGTAGGGGACTTTAACACCCCACTTACATCAATGGACAGATCATGCAGACAGAAAATCAATAAGGAAACAGTTCCCTTTAATGGCACATTAAACAGATGGACTTAATTGATGTATACAGAACACTCCATATGAAAGCAGCAGAGTATATATTGCACATGGAATACTCTCGAGGATAGACCTTATGCTAGGGCATCAAAGAATCTTCAGTAAAAAAAAAAACCCTTGAAATCGTATCAAGCATCTTTTCCAACCACAAAGCTATGAGACTATAAATCAACTATATGAGATACATTTATGAGGCAAAAACTATTACCTGGAGAATTATCAGTATCTACAGGTTGTTCTAGGTATTTAAGTTGTCATCCAAGGTTTTGGTAGTGTAGCATTTCCTACCAAGTTAGTCCAGACTCATAGTGTCAATAGAGAAAGTAGTCTCTAAAAAGAAGTTATTTCCTTTCTAACAGGAGATGGAAAGGATCTAATAGTCTACTGCCTTAGTCCTAGTGTCACATGGCAGTAGCCTGCAATAATTGGCAGGTGGAATTACTAAGAGGGATAATTGATGCCTTGAAAAACTTGTCTAACTGAGCTTTGTGCAATATATTTTGGGAGTTCACCAGCACAGTTTGTGTGCTGACACAGATGATGATACATGCTCAGACTTGTTGGGATTGAAGAGGTAGTAGGTGGGTAGGGCATGGAGACAACACAGCTCTCCCTTTTCACCAGAGGCTTTACCTGAGTTTTCTCTCCTCCTCTCCCTTCTAACAGAAAGTCATTTGCTTTTAGTCCCTCCTATATTCTACTGGCAGACCAATGTTCTCTTGCAATTTTGATCATATCTTTCCTCACCTGTGAGCCTACAATAACTCCCCTTTGCTTGCTGTATCAAGTTCAGAATTTATATTAAAATTCAAAGCCTCAAATGATGTCCAGCTTTATCTCATTTTAAACCCCACCTGAGAGTACACCCCAGTTATTTTGGTATCTTCAAGCCCTTATCCTACCACCGTGAGTGCGCAGGCTGATGCTTTGTTGCCATGTTGTGGTGGGAAAAGCTGAATGACCTTGAACAATGCAACCAACTCCTTTAGAAGATCACCAAGAAACTTTCCTATTTCTGTATTTCATGACTTTTTGTCTTTATTCATTTCTACCAAGGTTGTTCTTTCATTGTCTCATGCTTCCATGCATTCTCATTGTTATTTAAGACCCTAGGATTAGGGACTTAGTCTGTAGATCTTCTTGATCAAACCCAGGGTTGGATAGTTAACTGTGCTGCAGTAGAAAGAACAGTAGTTGTAGAGTCAAACTGATTTGGGTTTGAATGACAGTGCTCCGACTACTTTATGACACTGGGTAAGGGATTGGATGGGTGGTGTTAAATAACCTTTCTGAGCTTCATGTTTCTTATTTTTCAGCTTCTGTGTTGGTTTCTTCCTCTGCCAAGAGGGTGGTGACATAAAGGAAGTGCAGTATCTTAGTAGACTTTCTACTGGGAATTTTGGAACAAGCAATTTAGTGGCACCCTGGTTACTGTTTTTATAGTCTGAATATAATAACTAGTTGCTAGAATTGGAATGAGGAAAAAAAATTGGCAGAAATATGCCTGGCAGGGTTTTTGTTCTGGAGAAATGTGCCTGAACGTTAGAGAGAAAGACCTATTCTATAAAATATTACTTAAAAACTCATATTTTCTTGGCTCTCTAGATTTGATTTCTCTGACAGTATCTAACAGATGTATAGTCCTAAACTGTTTAGTGAAGGTATCTAACCTTCAAAAATCAATCTCATTAGACAGATAGTCAACTGTACTCAAAAATCCATTTGATTTTTGGATAGTAATTTGGAGTTACAAATTTTTCAAGTAATTCAATCATGTGAATCATGATTTTAATTCTTACCTACCCCATCCTCTCTCCTTCCCCATGGGTTTGTGTGCCTGGGAAAACTGACTCTTGGAGATTGTTTCAATATGGTGAGAGTCACACCTCAAGAGTTTGAGTCAGCAGCTTTAGTTCAAATCCCAGCTCTCCTACACTCCCTGCCTCACATTTGGCAAGTTATTTTACCTCTCTGAGCCTGTTTCCTCAACTGTAAATGAGATCATTTTTGTGATAGCTCAGGCACAATGCCTGGTTCATAGTAAGCAATCAGTGAGTCTTGTTTTCCTCTCCTAAAAGTGCCAAATTTTCATTCCAAGCATTTTTTCATTAACCTACAATGTTTATTTGTTTGGGTATTTTAATGCATGTGAAATATATTTGAGATATTTTAAAAATGCACACTGTCCTATTCTCAGAATTATCACAGAGCCAGTGAGAAAGGAAAATAACACCCAAATTTCTCACATTTCAGCATATCAGTTCAGTTTGAGGGTAGCATAGCTATTTGAGTTAGCATTAGTGTAAAAGACAAGACTGTCACCAATTTCCAGGTTATACAGAAACTCTTCACCTACTTCTTGGTTATATTTTCATTTCTAAATCCCACCTCCATCTTAATTAGACACCTGTCTTTACTCTGCGATAACATTTCTGCCAGTAAAGTAGGAGCAAAGCTTTCTGTACTAAAAGATATCATCTATCCTGGGAGGGATGATTGCTCCTGCACTCATCACTCAGTCACTCACTGCGTATTAGTTAATACTATGCTTTGCAATTGACAGAGCTCCATCTGAAATTAGGGAGATCTATTGGAAAGGACATCTCTCTGAATGGCTATCCCCTGAATGGGCTTAGGAACAGTCAGTCTTTGGGAACAACTGAAACTAATAACTTGAATGCCACTGGATTCTGTTTTTCTCTTCTGTGTACTTCTGCTTTACTGTTACCATTTTGTCTGTAGACTGGCCACTCCATCCTTTTGTCCAAGGGGCAGAGGGTCCCTAGTCCAAAAGTTTGAAAAAAAGACACAATGATACAGCTTATATCAGATGCCCATCCTGGATCAGTCAGCTGTGACCGGGAAGGTGGGATCATATAAAGACATGGTGGCTTCTTCAAGAATCATATGGATGAAGTAGGGTGAGGAGAACAGCACAGAAGCAGGGTGCTGAGCAGATTTCCAGAGATGCCCACACACCCATCCTGCCGTCTCAGGTAGTGGGATCCTAGCTGGAAATACAAAAAAAAATTCCTGAACTGAGGTTGTTTGCAGCCAAGTGATGGGAGCTTGATGTACAATCAAATAAGTGCAACAGAATGATGTTAGTTCTGTAATAATGGTTGTATAGTTTAGATAGGAGTAAAGAGTAGGTGATCAGTGAGGTTGATCAGACACAACTAGCTTCTGTTAGCAGTGAGGGATACACAATTGGACACTTTGCAGATTTTCTGAAAATATTTGAGCCAATTGAGTTATTGTCTAGGGACTGAGTATAGTCTTGGCATTTTCTTAGTATAAACATACTGTGCTTTTTCATTGAGCCCTCTTCAGAGTGCCTTTTTGAATTATTCGTTGAGCTTTTTACAAAGAGAATTAAGGACACCTTGAGGATTTTTAAGTTTTACCCACTTGTCATGTTCTGTTTTAGAGAATTCATATAATCCAAATATTTGTTCCCTTTGATAGCTCCCTAAGCTGGTAGTAAAAGACCTCTAATAGGACTGATTCATCACTTTGTTTTACAACTCAGGTGGCCTGACGCTAAACTGCTTGTTAATCACAAATTCCTTTTTTACAAGTTGAAGTTATATTCTTGTTCCTTGTCATGGGGCCTGAGAGCCTTTGCCATAGTCCTCCATCCTTTGCTATCATAGTGACCTGTAGTATTTCCATAAGTGGTTTCATGTTTATCAGCCTTCAGTTTGCTCCTTTTCAGGCAAAACAAACTAATCCTTTTCCATCTTCTGTTACGTTGGGTTGACTTTTCTGTGTCTTATTCCACTTTAATCCACCAGTTGCTCCAGTCTCATCTTCTTGGCTTTGCCTTTCACATCTGTATTTTACCAAGGCTTTTATTGTCCTTAATTTCTTCCTCTATCCTTGCTTGCCCTTACTTTTTAAAAAAGTAAACCTTTTATTTTAAGATAATTGTAGTTTCACACACAGTTACAAGAATTAACAGACATTGTGTACCCTTAACCAAGTCTCCCCTAATGGTAACATCATCTTGCAAAACTACTGTCCACCATCATAACCAGGACATTGACACTGAAACAGTCTAGATATAGAACAGTTGCCCTAATATTTTTATTTTTAGGTTCCTTCTCTTTATTCCTATTCTTGCTCATCTCTTAGACTCTTCTCTTCTCTCTTTTCTCACTTATATATTCATTGTCCCAGGGATTTAACCAAGTCAGACTTAAGAATCTTACAAGACTCAATTTTCTCTTTGATAAGCTGGCTAGATCTCATGGTGTCAGCGTTTGTAGGGCTGGAAACTTGCACTGTCTAAATTATTTGCCTGGAATAAATATTTGGATGTCTCAAGGTGACTTTGAAATTTATGTGAGGACCTGGTCTGCTGTGAGTTAAGTTTGTCTTCATTTCAGACAGGTCACAAGAGGGTGAAGAATTGTGGAGGCTGGTATGGTATTAATTGTCTGAGACTTAAGAGCCCTAATCAAAGGCATTTTCCCCCCAAAGGACAGTTCTGCACAGAGGATGTGGATGAGTGCCTGCTGCAACCCAATGCCTGTCAGAATGGGGGCACCTGTACCAACCGCAATGGGGGCTATGGCTGTGTGTGTGTCAACGGCTGGAGTGGAGATGACTGCAGTGAGAACATTGATGACTGTGCCTTCGCCTCCTGCACTCCGGGCTCCACCTGCATTGACCGCGTGGCCTCCTTCTCTTGCATGTGCCCAGAAGGAAAGGCAGGTAAGGCCAGCAGAAGGACAGAGCTGGAGATCAGGGAAAGGGCTGGTGTTCATTGGGAATTTCCGCCCTCTTCTCTTTCATCCCAATAGGTGTGTCCTTTCAATCACCATTTGTAGGAACATGTTACTCAAGACTTTTCTTCTGGAAATGTAGTTGCTAGCCAAAGTGCTGTGACGTGAGTCTCCATCCTTAGGAATTTTGGCTCTCAACTCTTTGTACCTCAGTTTTCCATTTCCCTAAAATGAAAGTTAGAGACTATTGCCTTGGGAACATCTATAGACCTTCTTAATATTTGAAGCTAAAAGCCAACTCAGAAAAATAATTTCTCAGAAATTAAGACAAAAGTACCAATAAATGGATGTAGACACTTCATTTTAAGAAGAAATAATCCATTTACTCAGAAGAAGTTGGCAAGAGAGAAATACTTAAGTGCATTTCAGCTTTTAATGTCTATGTAAATATTCCTCTAAGGGAAGCTTTCTATCAACTGCAGAGTTAACGATGCTCTAGCCTCTCAACTTAACAGCTTCTGGTTCTAGAAATAGAGCAATGAAGGGAGGAATGTGATGGAATTCAATTGCTTAGTTGAGAGAACTTTGTGCCCAGCAGTTTTGAAATGTTCTTATATCTATGCCTTTCCAAAAGCCCCACCTCCAGCTTTGTAGAAGCTTTAGTCACCTCTTCTTAAGCTAATTGCAGACTGGAAAACCCAGTTCCCGTGTGAAGTATGTAGAACATGGGGCCTAGTAATATATTCAGAGTCCTGGGGGCACGTGAGTCAGAAATGTTGACACAGTTAAAAAGCTGCCCAGGTGTAGCTTAATGATGTTCTGATGCTAGTGAAATGCAGGTGGCCCCATGATCATCAGGTAGCATGATTTTGGGAAAGTAGGTTGCCAAATAAAACACAGGATGCATGTAATATTTAAGACGTGCAGTAAAAAAATTATGTGTTGTTTATCTGAAATTCAAATTGAACGGGGCATTCTCTATTTTTATTTGTTAAACATGGCAGCACAGTGGGAAGGGTATCTCCATTGTCCTGTGTCCATCATTTAACCACTTCACTTTGTGGCCTCACTTTATCTTTCCTTGAGGAGAGATCTATCTGAGGGCTCAGGGTCAGAGCACCAGAGTTGTCTGCAGAAGCTCCTTGCTTTGCTGCTGGCTGCAGCATGTCCCTAAGATTGGATCAAGCAAAGGGGGAGTTGCCTCTAAATCTTCATATTGGATTTTGATGAGTCCATCCTAAGGTTTCCCCTCCTCCATGAAAGAAAAAACTGTTCCCCAAGTAAGGGACATTTTCTCTTTGTTCTCCTTGTTCCTGTGACAGGTCTCTTATGTCATCTGGATGATGCATGCATCAGCAATCCCTGCCACAAGGGGGCCCTGTGTGATACTAACCCTCTGAATGGACAGTACATTTGCACCTGCCCCCAAGGCTACAAAGGAGCCGACTGTACAGAAGATGTGGATGAGTGTGCCATGGGTAAGCACACAGAACCTTTCCTGTTCCTCATGGTGTCTGTTGAGCTCAGCAAGCATTTAAGCTGAAGCACAAGTTACTCTATGAGTATATTTCACCCAAACCTCAGATCTCACCTGTTACATGCCCACTGTTTATAACTAACCTTTCAGTGTAACCATATAGTCTGTTCTAGGAATTGAAATGTGTGGGAGGTCTGTACTTGATTCCTAATGTAGATCCCTACCTTAGTGACAGTTTGGGTATAAGAACAGCAGAGAGCCTCTAGAGTTGAGATTGCCCTAGTGTGTCTTTCCTTCCTTCCTTCCTTCCTTGTTTATTTATGTACTTACTTACTTTCTTATTGATTGGTTGACTGGAAGAAAACAGGAAATTGAGGATCAGATTATTAAAGGCCTGGCCCTAATGCTAGCAATCTGACCAGCTTCTGTAGTCCACATATGTGGAAACTCCATCAAGTGCTTTGATCCTGGTAATAGATGCTTGTGTTTTTCAGCCAATAGCAATCCTTGTGAGCATGCAGGAAAATGTGTGAACACAGATGGTGCCTTCCATTGTGAGTGTCTGAAGGGCTACGCAGGGCCTCGTTGTGAGATGGACATTAATGAGTGCCATTCAGACCCCTGCCAGAACGACGCCACCTGTTTGGATAAGATTGGAGGCTTCACGTGTCTGTGCATGCCAGGTACACGGGCCGTGAGTGTGTGGGGCGTAGACAGGAGGCACAGCACTGTGCTTCTCTTAGGTGGGGCCCTCAGTAGAATGTGGCAATTCCATGAGCTCTGTCAGCATTTAATCTCCAATAACGACAGCGTTCCCAGCCAAGGAGACCCTTAAGGAGTGAGGCCATGTTAGAATTCTTAGAGCTGTGGAGACCAATTCCATTATGTCAAAACCTAGATTCATGTGAGAGAAAAATTCAGAAATAATTTTTAAAATGCCAGTAGTCTTTGATTTAATAAAGGATTTATCATAAAAATTCTTTAAATAACAAGCTTTCCTTATCCCCTGATGTATTGCAAATAGCATACCATTCCATTTATAGAAAGTAATTTTACCCAGAATTGTATAGGAACTTGCCGTTTATGCATAGAGAGATACACACGCTTTGTTGTATTCTGGAGCTCTTCTGCAGAGACCACTGCCTGAGTCTTCAGCACAGTTAAACCCAGCTTACAATGACGGCTGACTTTGGCTGCTTTGCCTGATTAGGGATGCTAGCCGCTCTAGCCTTGGGAGGCCCTCCTGACCTTGACTTGCACCCTGACAGCAGCAGCATCTCTGATTCAGCTGGTCTTTAGGAACTTGAAGTGAGGACCCTATGGACCTGGCAGTGTCTTGGAAGCAAGGCCTGGACTGGTCAGAGAATGTGGTTCAGTCTTTGTTGACTTGCTAGGTCTTAGCAAGGTCTTTGGAGGTAACCTCTTCTGCCTCTCCACAGTGACATAGATACCCAGAGTGTTCCCCTGTCTGGCCGATGCTTACAGTGACAATTTCCCATCATGGCAGAGTCCCCTTTACCCTCTACAGAAATGTTCATGCTTACACAGGGTGTAGTCATCTTTGCAAATTTCTGCTTTCTCAGCTAGAATACGCCTTTTCCTTTTCCTAAGCTACTTGTGTGGTCCATTTTGTTCAGGTTTCAAAGGTGTGCATTGTGAATTGGAGATAAATGAATGTCAGAGCAACCCTTGTGTGAACAATGGACAGTGTGTGGATAAAGTCAATCGCTTCCAGTGTCTGTGTCCGCCTGGTAAGTGCCCACCACCTGCCCCTGTTTTCTTTGAAAGCACAAAGCTGACTGACCACAGGGAAGGGAGGAGGGAGAGAATGTGTGTGGGCTGTACATGAGGAAGTCATTAAAGTGAGCGCTTCGGGATAGGAGTGTGTGTGTACAGAAATGGGGGATGTGTTTCAGCTAGTCTATCTTCCAAATCCTTTGTGGCCAGAAGTCCAAGTCTATTCTGAATGGCCCATGACCTCTCCGTCTGTGTGTATATTTCAGAAGGTTCATACCTCACGGAAGCCTTAATTCTTAGGCTATTTGGGATTTAATTTTTTTTCCATGGGTAATATTCTTGAAACCCTTCTGTGAGAGTGTTATTTTTAGACATTTCACCCATGGGTACAGAAACAGACAGCACAAGTCAATTCTTCCCAAAGAATGCTGTGTCTCCTGCTCCCTAGAGCTGTGGCTTAAGACTCGCTAAACTTCCCGCCATGGTCTTTGTAGCCTCTCTCATTGTTTCTTCAGAGAGAAGGTCCCAGTTCCTCTGAAGCTACACTCACTAGGTAGGGGCTCTGCCTGTTACCACTCAGTCCCTACTTTAACTAGAAGTGAATTCTGTGCTGGGAAGAAGAGCTTCACCCAGCTGCTGTTAATAGTAGTTCCACAATGGCTGACCACTAGTGTAAGCCCTGCCAACAGCAGCCCAGCGCTCCTTGGGCAGCGTTCTCATCGTAGGGAAGACACGGGGTGATCGTGTGACCTGTGTCATCACTGTACTCTCTTAAGGTTTCACTGGGCCGGTTTGCCAGATCGATATTGACGACTGTTCCAGCACGCCGTGTCTCAATGGGGCGAAGTGCATCGACCATCCGAATGGCTATGAGTGCCAGTGCGCCACCGGTAAGATCCTTCTCACTTCTTATTCCATCCGTCTGAACAGAACGGGAGGCCGTCCACTTCTAGCTGCCCTGCCAGGCCAGGTGACTAACATGGGCTGCTCTGTGTTTAGAAAGCGCTTCTTCCAGCCTGTTTCTTGCTGCTCTCACTGTTTACTTCTACAACACCTGCTTCCTTCACCACAGTGGTGCCCTGGCCTGGACATTTCCATGTGGTGTCCCTGTCTTTCTGGGTCAGATTTTGGCAGTGGTGAGTTTCCAGCTGGCTTGACTTACACTCCTTTGGAAAAGGGAAGAAATCTAGTTGAAAGCTTTTTTTCACTGGGGCTTCTCCATGGGAGGCCTGTCTCTGTGTTTCTTGAGGCAAGTGATTGAACAAAGGCCCAGAAATCTGAGCACAACGGTGTGCAAGGGCAGAAGTTTTCTGCATAAACGATGACTCGTGCTTTATGAGTCAGGTGTGTATTTCAACAGGGGAGAGGGCTGTGTCTGGGAAAGTTTGGGTCCTTTTTCCTGACTTCTGCTACTAGAGTCAAAAAGAATTATTTACAAATAGTCTATATTTCTGATCCATGGCCACATTTCTAATTTGGGAGTGAATTTGAATAAGCCAAACACCCCTTAATTACATGTTTGCTTCTGCAAAGACCAAATATTGTGTAGAGAAGAACTAGAAATTATTAGAAAGGTGACTTCCCAGTTTTTTAAATCTATTTAAGAAAGAAAGAAGTTATGAATATAATTCAAGACATTTTTCTTACTTTAGAAAATGGATTTTTAAAGGATTTTAAGCATCATGTGCATGATTTTTTTCTGATCACAGAAAAACACACTGAGTAATAAAAATAAACATAGAGAATTACTATTTTGGTAGTCCTGGAACATTACCACTTATTAGGCCTACCCAGAGTAGGCCCTGTCAGATGAACCCCTTAGCTTCCTTCTCTTTTCGCAAACTCCTGTCTTTGGTTGGAGAAGTTTCAGGTTTTATCTTCCTCTGGCCAGATTATGCTCATGGAGAATGACTTTCACTGGAGAGAGTTTATAAACTCATGTTTAAAAGGGAGAGTCTTTTAAAAGGATTTAATGTTGAATAAAGGAACTTTTATTTGTCCTTTTTCTTTTAAATGTCATAACTATTCATTTTATCTAACAAGTATTTATTAAAAACTTACTCATTTGGTGGAGCTCATGCTGAGCATGCACAAGGTACTTTGGTTCGATTCCCAGTACCTCCATTTGAAAAACAAAGAAAGAAAAAAACCAAAATGAAAAACTTACTATATATGCATAGACCCCTGGGAGGATGAGAGGAAAAAAGAAAAGTTCTCCTTCCTCTCAGGTTAGAATTTAGAAGATAAGGTACATGAAACCATTACTGTAGTACCTGTATATACAGTTGGGCTTGGGAGGAAAGGAATATAGAAGTTAATATATAAAGGAAAAGTATTGTGAGCTATTCCTCACTGAAGCCTGATGTGAAATGAAGATACAGTGAAAGCGACTCTGCAATGAAATTATTGATTTAGGAAAAGCTATTTGAATTCTACAAATGTGACTTGAAAAGCTTTATTTTCAGCGAGACTCTAAGCTTGCCTTATAAATCAATGCAAATAGTCAGTTTTGACTGCTCCTTGCCTGCAGTATGAATTATATAAGACGTGGGATGTGTAGGACAAGTGGATGCAGCTTCGTTTATGTTCCGGTGTGGAGTGTCTGCCTTGCTTCTTAAGCCTCTTTGGTAAAATTCCTTCCAAGGATTCACCGGTGTGTTGTGTGAGGAGAACATCGACAACTGTGACCCTGATCCTTGCCACCACGGCCAGTGTCAGGACGGGATTGATTCCTACACCTGCATCTGCAATCCGGGGTACATGGGCGCCATCTGCAGTGACCAGATCGATGAGTGTTACAGCAGCCCTTGCTTGAATGAGGGTCGCTGTATCGACCTGGTAAATGGCTATCAGTGCAACTGCCAGCCAGGCACGTCAGGTGAGGCCACTCTGTCTGTGTTTCCTTCGAAGTCTCCACTGTTTCTCAGAAACAACTTCCACAGATGTCTCAGACCTTCCTGGCATATGCTTAGATACCTAAAAAACAGTCTTGATTCTGAGAAGCATAGCCAAAGCCGCAGCCAGAAACGTCTCAGAAGCAGATGCTTTAGCCAGTAGAGGGATTAGAGACAAGAGCTTTACAGAGCTGACTGTCTTGTGTATGTGTTCTTCATTAAAAGGAGGAGCTTCACTTCAAAAAAAAATTGAAGTTATTATTTAAAGTTGAAGACTCTCTTGCTCTGGGGGCTCGATTTGAGTGTCTTCTTGTTTTTTTTCTTTAACCTCGACCTCACTCAGGTTAATGAAATTGGTCCTTTTTCCCTCCCTCCCTCCTGTTCTTCCAATAGTTTTTCCTCTCTTTCAGAGTCAAGTCTTATCTTTAATATGACACTTTTCTTCTGCCATTTGTCTCTGGTAGGCCTTGGGCATTTGAAGGATTCTGAGGGAGAGGAGAGACTGCAATACGTCCCAGTCACCATAAATTTGAATGCAGAGCTGCCTTTTCTCATCTTAAATTCACTGCTGTTTCCTGCCTCCAGTTGAATGACTGTGTGTTAGTCGTGAGGGCATGCTGCTCCTTGCTGGGGAAGTGTTGAGTGGTTTTCTCAGGCAGCAGCATTTCACAGCTTTCAGTGAATTCTGTTTTACTTACTTGAGGAATAATTATGGTCACAACTGTGGACAGAGAAGTTCTGTGTCTCAGATCAAAGGAAAATGTATTAGTGGAAGATTAACTAGTGTGTGCCTCTGTTAGAAGGGACCCTGCCAATACAAGGAGTGATTTATTGAAAACTCAGTCTCTGTTTAAGGAAAATGGCCTATGTAGGGGGCAAAGGTGGGGGAGGTGGTTAGCTGCCCTCATTTTATTTTGTTATTTCCAAATCCATTTCTTCAAACTTGTCAAAGGCCCTGGTCTCCATCCAGGACCTCGTACATGCCAAGTTTGAAAACAAAGTCCTTTTTGAGTTGCTCAAGCATACGAAAAACATCCCATGCCTTCCCGATTGAAAATGCCTTCCCCCTCCCCACGTTTAGATAACTCAGTAAAAGGGCTGAATAGATCTTTGTGAAACCTTCCAAAAGCAATTTGCTTCCGGGCTGGTCCCCAGACATGAGAAATTGCAGTACGAAAAGAAATTTGAGAGATTTACAAGCAATTGAATGGATGCCTTTAGAATGGTGGGGCTGTTTTAGGCTCTGCTATCGTTTCCATTACAACAGAAGTACTGGAAGACTGGGTGAGTGGTGGGCTGGCAAGCACCTTGTTTTCTCTAGGATTATATCATTGTGCCAGGCTGGATCAGGTGTGTTCCCTGGGGAGGACGGAGAAGGCCAGGTGTAAGTAGCTGTCGGTGAGAAAGGCAAGCAGGAAATATCAGCAGTGTGCAGGCAGCGTAGAGGGAGGGTCCAGGTTCTCTAAGAAAACGGCCAGATCCATTCCTGTAGCGGTTGGAGAATTAAAGCAAAGAGATGTAGGCAGCACAAAGAAATCTTGGTCTGTAATAGGTGGAGAAAGACCTGGTTTGTACTAGGAGCCTGGGTGAAAGGATTCATTCAGTTAATCATTATGAATAGACCTTGAGTTCTAGTGTAAGAATCCACAGCCCATTCATAGTATGGTCTGAGTTGTTAGGCGAGGGTTTGGATGAGTGTGTGGACAGAAGGGATGCTTTACAATGTGCTGGTTATAATTGTGGTTTCTCACTCACCGAGTACTTAACGTGAGATGTACTACCCAGGGTCACTTCTGATGCCTTCTTTCACCTGTGGTTTTATGATAGGAAAGTAAGCTTTTGGGGGTTTCAAGTCACAGAAACCAACTTGAATAGCTAAAGGAATCATCAACAAACAAGCAAACAACAGTTACAAAACAGGCAAGCAGAAAGAATTTTGCAAAAGTACACAGAAGCATCTTACAGATTCCCAGTGAGAACTGGACAGTGAGGCTTTGGGGGAGATTAGCAGGGCCACACAAAGACCATAGGTCACCCAGTTCATGTTCTAGCGTTCCAGTGAGACAATCTCATTGGCCCAGCTTGAGCTGGGTGTCTTTTCCTGCTAGGATAAAATGTGGGTTTGGGGGGCAGAGTCACGTTGGACTGCCATGATTTCCTGGGGCCTGCCTTGGTCCACTGTGAGTAAATGGAGGATGTCAGTCGAGGGCAGACACACCTCCTAAAGGTATCCCCTCATAATCAAGGAATGTAGAAGCCCTTGCCTCTTTTGTGGCTGGTGAGGCCATATAGCCTTATTAATCACAGAATGCCAGTGTAGTGTGGTAGAGAGTACAGAGTCCAGAAAGCTGGTTTCCCATCCCAGCTGTGCTGATGTAATTGTGCAAGTCCATGATAAAATGGGTGTAGCACAGCTTGATTTGACAGGGGAGTGGAAAGAATAAAATTACATAAAATGGGAGACAAGAGTGCTTTTCTCATTAATGGCTCAATAAAATTTTAACAGAATAATAATTATTAAAAATATTAATGTAAAGTGTGAGTGAATAAAAATTATGGCATTTTGTCGTGGAAGTTTTGTTTGTTTATATCCTAATGACCAGGCTTTATTTTTAGGCTTTTTAAACTACCAAGGTATTCTTCTGTGGTACCAAAAATGTATCACTAAATGTTAAATAGTGAGATATCCTGGTATGTTCAGAATGGTAACAGTTGTGATTGGTGTATTCCTACTATTTAGTTTACCCATATCTACAATTGAACCTTCCTTACCATAGCCAAACTCTACCGTTCATCTGGGGAATAGACCAGGAGGAAGGCTGCATTCCCCGAGAGGAAGTTATCCGACTGTTTAAGATTATCCTGAACTTTAACCCATAATAGTGATAATATCAAGCTTATAGTGGTGGGTGCAAGTTCCAAAATTCTAATTTTCATATGAAAGCTTAGATTTTATCTTTGAAACACAATACTGTCATAGTTGTTTCCCTTGAAGTGGCAGGTTTATTTCTTTCACTTAGTATTTGATAAATATTTAGGTCTGAATAGCCCTGGTTTGTCTGTCAGCTGTTCTTTCAATTAAAATGGAATTCTATGAGAAAAGCAACTGTTTCAGTTTAAAACTCAATCACACAGCTTTTCCTGGAGACAACTCTGTACTTTGGCGTGCCAAGGAATTGCTTTATGTGTCTTTCCCATTGCATCATGCAGAATGGTAGAGGTATACTCAAGGGTCAAGGCACAATCAAATTATAAAGTTAATAATTTTGACGACTTCTCCAAAGTCATTCTTAAGTGAAGCTATCTTTTTGTTAAGTATTGTTTTAACTATGAGTGCATAGAGGTAAAAAACAAAAAGACCACTAGTACAATTAAGAGCCACTGACTTAATTCCTGCTAAGATGACAGCAGTTTTGTCCCTGTTGCTTTTGCACCATTAGTGCAAATGCCAACACAGTGAAAAGAAGGAGAAGTGGCTTAATATGATTAATATAATCATTTTGACCCCCTGATCCCACGGACAGAGTCTGGAGGACTGCACTTTGAGAACTGCTACTTTCCTGTACTCAGGGTTGGCTGGATACTCTTTAGATTTCTTAACACCTAGCATCACAAGCAGAGATCACTGCTATTTCTGTGCTGATATTGCATGGTTTCTCTTTGCATTCATCTTTGCAGGTGTTAACTGTGAAATCAACTTTGATGACTGTGCAAGTAACCCCTGTGTGCATGGAGTCTGTATGGACGGCATTAATCGTTATAGTTGCGTCTGCTCACCAGGATTCACAGGTAATGCTCCTTTTGTTGGGTGGCTCCTCCTTGAGCCCCATCAAAATTTTAGGAAAAAGGTGTCTAAAAGGGAATTACTTTTCAAATATTTCATATTTCTTTGTCTCTTGGAAAGTCAGAAATTTGTTTCTGTGCTTCTCTGGCCCAGTTTTCTACTTACAAGCCTTCCCTAAACTGTAACATGAAGCTTTTCACTAGTTAGGATTTTTAGACCATGTGTTCATAGGTACCTGAAAAGAGTTTCTATTCAGACCATGAATTTCTGTTGCTGTGCTTGAGCTATACGGCTTCCAAAGCCCCCTTTATTTTTCTACACTTAGTAGTGAATGCCTTCTGTAAAGCCATAGCCTAGGAAAATTCTGTGAAAACACCAAATGCTTTTTTCTGAGTACTTTCTCCATGGAACATTATTGAGTGAGGCCAAAACTTGGGAGGACCAACCTAATTTGTCTAGCACAAGTGAGACTTTTTTTCCTTTGCTGGAGGAAGAAAGTAAGTAGCTAAAATAAAATTGGTTATAATTCTTCTTAAAGTATAAGCTGCTAGAACATTTACACACTGCAAACATGTGCATACACAAACTCACACACATCTTCTCTCTTATCTCTTTTGTTGCTACGAAGATTGCCTTTATCTCTTATCCTCCTCATCAAAAAGGGCTAGAGTCTACTGAGGAAATCTGAAGCCTCTTACTGACACACCTGCTTGTTAATGGCACCGTCAGAAAGCATATGTGTGCCTGTCCCATTCTTTCAGTGCCACATACTAGTGGGCACTTACATAATGACGCTACCATTTTAAACCATGCAATCAATGCGATAAAATTCCCACAGAATTTTTTAAATTATGATGTCAAAAGGCCATTAGAGACAAGTGAAGAGAATGTGTGCCTCTTGCTGGCCGGTAACTTACCTTCCTCTGTATTTCACAATCCTTTCAACTGCTTGGTGTGAATTTGGACACCAGAGAGGACTGTTTGTGGCCCACAGGGACCACAGTAATCTCTGTTCAAGGGAAGATCACTCAGAAGTTGGGTATGATGAAAGCTCTTATGTCAAGTGCCCAGCACTGCTGGTGGTAGCCAGGCGTACTTTTGTCCTCAGACTTGTTACTCCAAGCTTACGTGACAGCCGACTGAATACACAAAACTTCCGGCTGGATAGGATGATGTAAATTCATTTCTATTAAACAGATAATAAGAAGAGAATGGCTACCATTTACTAAGGCCTCATTTTGAGCTGGGCATTAAAGTGCCAAATCTCATTTAAGTGTCACTGCTATTATCATTCCCACGGTATTGATGAGAAACCCAGAGCTTAGAGAGGGTAAGTACAGTACCAGTGCACTATGGCCAGGATTCCACCCCAGGCGGTCCTGTTCTGGGGTCCACACTCCCACCTCACTGAGCAGCCTAAGTGGGTGCCTGTTGTCGTTTCTTTTTAGATACATAAGCCTTAGACTGGACTTATGTTTTTTGGAAATGTCAGTGAATCATATGCTCTCTCTTTTTAACATTTAGCAAATCAGGAAGGTCAAAGAGGGAGGACATAGGCTAAAAATATTCTAAAATAAACTTCAGGTGTAGCACGAAACTACATAACCAAGAAATGGAATGTTTTGGTTACTGGGTGGTACCCTGTTCTTGGAACTGTTTTCCATGTTTTTTCTTCTTGTTTGTTTGAATCAGTTGCTGAAAATACCAGCTGTGGTATATACTCATGAGCTGCAAATATGAGGTGTTTTAGTCTTGCCTTTGTTTTATTTTAATACTTTTTTTTACAATTTTAATAACAGCTTTAAGAGAGTTTTTTTTTTTAAGACTAAATTCTCTGTTCTCGGCAGACCGCTTTATACCTACTGATTGAGTGGGAAAAGTAAGAAACCATGTGTTTTACAAACTACTTTTCAGTTTCACCTTCATGTCCATTATTTTGCTGACTTCTCATACTAGTCCATAGAAGGTGATAGGTTGGATATGAAACCAAAAACACAGGTAGCCAAAACTAAAGTAAACCAGTGGGACTACATTAAACTTCTGCACAGCAGAGGAAACAATAAGTTGAAAAGACAACCTGCAGAGTGGGAGAAAATATTTGCAAACAATATATCTGATAAGGAGTTAATATACAAAATATATAAAGAACACATACAACTCAATAGCAAAGAAGCAAATAACCAAATTAAAAATTGGACAAAAGACAAGAAAAAATTTTATAACTATATATGGTGATGGGTGTTAACTAGACTTACTGTGGTGATCATTTTTCAATATATGCAAATACCAAACCATTATGTTGCACACCTGAAACTAATAAGTTATATGTCAGTTATACCTCAATGAAAAATGGAAACACATTTAAGCAATAGTAGCTAAACTCAATTTTAGAAAATATTATTGGAAAATTCCCGGTAATTTCCAGGTAGAGGATACAAGAAGTGTTTAATTCTCAGAGCTTCATGACTTAACTACAGACTGATTGTATTTTTAAGTTGTAAATCATTACATGTATTTCAAAATCTAGTATCATCTGAAACACATGAAGTTTTGAAAGCTTTATTGATTCTCAAATAGCATTGGAAAGGCTAATCATGAGTGGCTACCAATATAGCTAGGCCTCATCAAAATGTCATTACACAACTGTATCAAATTACAAAAATACAATAAAAATAGTTAAGAGTTTTAAAATCTCATCTCTCTCTAAATCTCTTACAATATTTTCTAATCAGGAGTAAGGTATATAAATGTTTATAAGTTATAAATTTATACATGTTGAGCACACAATTGCTTTTGGTCTTCATCAAGCCAATAATGGCACATCCTGAACAGGCACACTGCTAAGCGCAAGGAGGAGTGAGGAGCATTGCATTGTGGCAAAGGCGGTAGAAAATCAGTCTATGCCTTTAGAAAGATTTAAAGTATGATCAGGAACTCAGACTGCATGCATAAGAAAATGACTAAAGACTAGGAAAGAAAGTTTTAAACAAGGTACATACAGTCAAAAAATGCATAAATGACAAAGGACAAATAAATGTTTAGAATCAGGAGAAAAAAATGAGCAAAGGACTGCTTTTTACCAAAGAAGACGTACAGATGTCCAACAGGTACATGAAAAGATGCTCAATATCACTAATCATCAGGGAAATGAAAATCAAAACCACAATGCGATACCCCCTCTCACCTGATAGAATGGCTATTATCAAAGAGATAGGTGATAACAAGTGTTGGCAAGGATATGGAGAAAGTGGAACTCTTATACACAGTTGATGGGAATGTACATTGGTACAGTTGTTATGGAAAAACAGTATGGCAGTTCCCCCAGAATTAAAAGTTGAACTACCATATGATCCAAGAATCCCACTCTCGAGTATGTATCTGAAGGAACTGAAATCAGTATTTTAGAAGATATATCTGCACACCCATGTTCACCTCAGCATTATTTACAATAGTCAAGATGTGGAAACAACCTAAGTGTCCATCAACAGATGAATGGATGTGTATATTACATATATATGTGTTGTATATATACAATGGGATATTATTCAGTTGTGAGAAAGAAGGAAATCTTGCCATTTGTGACAACATGGATGAAACTTGGACATTATATTAAGTGAGATAAGTCAGACAGAGGAAGACAAATACTATATATCATTTATATGCAGAATATAAAAAGCTGAACTCATAAAAACAGAAAGTAGAATGGTGTTTAGCAGGAGCTGGGCTAGGGGATGTGGGGGGGATTGGAGAGATATTGTTTAAGAGTATGAATTTGCAACTGATAGATAAATAAGTTCTGGAAATATAATGAATAGCATAGTGACTATATTCAACAATACTGTACTGTAAACTTCAAAATTGTTAAGAGAGTGGACCACCACAAAAAGAAATGATAATTATGTGACGTGATAGAGGTATTAGCTAACTCTGTGCTGGTAATTGTATTGCAATATATAAAATATATCAAACCAGCGTGTTACCTTAAACTTATGCAATGTGTATGTCAATTATGTCTCAGTTTAAAAATTAACAAAAGAGAAAATTAGATAGGGACGTTGTCTTATCCTTATTTAACAAATAAGGCAACTGAAAGATCGAGCTTGATGTGTCTGTGATCTTAGCTAGTGAGCAGCACCACAAGGCCCATGAGTTCCCAGGAGGCAGGGACCTCCCTAATGATCTTTTTAGCCAGCATCTGAAACAGTCTAGCACAGAGGAAACCTCAGTAAATGTTGCTAAATGAGTGACCAGAGCTCACTTAGGGAACTCCTGACATCCAACACTAGACTCTTGAGTCTAAACTGTATCATGCTTTCATTCATAAATACTAATTTGTTGAGCGCCTACCTACAGGATAAGAAACATTGGTTAACTTCTCATTCAGTCGTTACTAAGCCCAGCGAGGTGCATAGTCTTGTGCTGGGTGTTTCAGATGCTGAGTGGAAACCCCTTGGGGCAGGACCTTGCTAGCGAAGCAGCTGCCAGTCCACCAGGTAGACTGCACAAAGGTGGCTTCAAAGTTGACTCTGCAAAGAGCCTTAATGGCAAGTGAAGAAAATGTGAGAGGAGTGGCTTCTGAGAAGTTTCTTCCCAAAAAAAGACAGAAAAAGAAGGCCTTTCCCTCTCATTCTCCACTGGATTGCAGGCTGAGGAGGGCTCTGCAGTTGAAGAGTTCTGGCTCCTATCTCAGTGCCAGGGGCAAGCATCTAAAAAAAACCAGAGGTTGAGGCCAAAGAAACAGTATTTTAAAATAAGTTATTAATAAAAAACTCAAGAAGAAAACAGCAGCTACTACTAGATTATGGGTTTTTACCACAAGAACCACCAATAATGGTTTAGAGAGCAGTGGAGGGTGAAAAAAATGTTAATACCCATACTTTAAAGGGGTGTGTATCTATTTCATTTGGAATTTCCTGTTCTAAATGCAGGGTTACTCTTTCTTAAATAAAAATACATGTTTTTATCTGAATCAGAAAATTGTATTCTTTGAAATTTGTAAATTCCTTCATAGTAATTGCTTGTTGCCACTTGTTTACAGAATTATGGGTTATTTTAAAATTTTGTATCATTGGAATATATAGCTAAATCTCATTTATTCAGAATTTAACAAAGCAAAACTCTTATGAAACTGCACACTTTATTCCACATTAAGCAATAAAGGTGAAGGTTATAGCAGACATCTTTTCAAAGTGCAGTCTTGGGTATGTGTTAGAGGAGGGACGTGGTCACTTCAGTTTCATATATTCTGAACACTTATATTATTACGTTATGATAAACTACTAATAAATGTCTAATCAGAGTTTCTTAAAATGTATTTGAATCACCTACATTATTTAAAATGTAGTTTTGGGGGCCTAAGGATCTCTGTTTAAAACAAGTACTATAAGTGACTCTTTTTTTTGCCTATTATAGTTTGAGAACCACTGGTCCAGATTGAGAGACCCTGAATTGTTTTCTCACTGATCAGAGAACAATAAAATTATGCTTTAGAATACTTCTTCCTGAGTCAGAAAACGGGTTAATACAGCTCTAAAAAATGAAAGCAAAATGGCTTTTCTTTTTAACCAATTTCATCATTAAATTAATAGTGCTGCCACTAGGCATTCCAGTTAACGGAGATTTACCACGTGTAAATATAAGAGGCTGAGAAAATGAATGCAGTAAACCGGATGAAAGTGGTGGTAAGAAGAGCTTCTCTGAGGGTGCTGAGAACAGCTTGGAGAGGAGTGGCCAACTTTGGAAACATGTGATGTTCCCTTTTTGAATCCTTATAAAGCTTCTCCCTTTCTAAGTGGAGTGAGGAAGAAATGCATGTCAGAACCCTACAACCTGTTCCACTGTTTTGTCAACTTTGTTTCATTATCAAAAGACAATAATACCCTTTGCTCCTTCCTTGCATCAGTGCTACTGGATGTCTTATTCCTTAACTCTTGACATTTGATGCCCAAGGCATCTTATAGTCTATGCAGATGAAGGTATCAACACACTAGATCTCGTAGTTCTGTGTCTATTCATTTTGGATTCAACAAAAACTGTCCGCCTTCCCCACAGGGCAGAGATGTAACATTGACATTGATGAGTGTGCCTCCAATCCCTGTCGCAAGGGTGCAACGTGCATCAATGATGTGAATGGTTTCCGCTGTCTTTGCCCCGAGGGGCCCCATCATCCCAGCTGCTACTCACAAGTGAACGAGTGCCTGAGCAATCCCTGCGTCCACGGAAACTGTACTGGGGGCCTCAGTGGGTGAGTAGCTGTCATGTATTAACAATTTCTTACTGGCCTTTGTTAAGCCCCTTGGGTTTTTTAGCTCAGGACCTGAGCTGAGGCTTTGAAGATTTTGATAGTCTGCATCCTAGTCTTCCAAATTCACTTCTTCCCCACCTTCCATGAAAACAAGGAGGAATGTCTCATTCCTCATGTGGGTAGTCAGCACATGAGAGGTGAACAGGGTTATTTTTTGAGTCTTTGGCAACTTTGCTTTTAGTACTTATCGCAAGATTGAGTTCTAAGGGATGTTCTATTTGTTTCCCCCTACCCTGCTTATAAAAAACCCAGCTCTGTTCTATCATAGTACCAGTGGGTGTCACTGAAGTAGAGCTGGTCTCTGCTAACCTTAGACGTGGCCCTGATTAAATATGTTCACAGTTTGCAAGCCCCTGAGAGTTGTGTGTTGTGTTGGTAAGTAATTTTCTAGAATCACAGAGTGTGATGTTAGGTCCTCTGAAATAGTCCTGTACTCTTGATATGCTTGGACAGTGCATTTGCCACACTTATAACAAGTGAAAGAATGAAGAGTGTATTTAGAGACAAATAGGAAATCAAGTTATTTCTAAGATGAATTACCTCAGTGTTCCTGTGTCAGAGTATAGCAGCCTTCAAAGCATCCCAACCCACTTACTTTCTTTTAAAGGATCTCCAGACAAGGAGGCTCTTCTCTCTTGATATCGCATTCTAAGCACTAATGGTGTTCAGATTGTGAATAACGTATGCGTACCTCAAATACCTTCATTTCTGTTCCTTTTCCTGCCCAGTACCCCAGGCGCTGTCTAGGGCAGGGTTTCAGGTCAGAACAAAGTGTGTCTTGGAAGTTAGACATCCCAGGAGCTCTTCAGAGTGGCTTAGAGTCTCTGATACTAACTTACTTCCTGGGTGTCTGTTTTGCAGCAGAAGCAGATGATCCTAAAGCTTGCTTTACTTTTATTTTATATAGAAGAGAAGAAGTTGAGGACTTACCCATGTTAACATGTCTCTCAGATCATCCTGATATGTTGTACCGACCACTGTTTACATATGAAATTTCACTATACTCAGTTAATTTCTCTAGCATCTTTGTAGGCCAGGAAGGTGTGTTTACTGAATACTCCAGATGGGCCCACATGATTCACATGGTGACCCAAGGCTAGGTCCATAGAGAAGCAGAAACGAGATTACATTAGCTTACCCAAGAGGTCCTCTGTCCCTCATTTCTTCACCAAGTCCCATATTTCAACCAGGACTCAACAGTACATTCATTCCCTGCAGTAAAGAATTCTATCTTCTTTCAGGTACAAGTGCCTCTGCGATGCAGGCTGGGTTGGCATCAACTGTGAAGTGGACAAAAATGAATGCCTTTCTAATCCGTGCCAGAACGGAGGAACTTGTGACAATCTGGTCAACGGATACAAGTGCACTTGCAAGAAGGGCTTTAAAGGTGAAAGCAAAGTGCTTGTGTTTCTCTCCCTTCTCTGCCTTTTTGTTGGTGCATATGGCTCAACTCACTTCTTTCTTTCTCTTTTTTTCCTGCTCATTCATATAGCAAATGTCACTTGAGCACTTAATATTTAGAAGGCACTTGGGAACTAAAAACATGAATAGATTTAGACATAGATTCTACTTTCAGACTAGCAGAGAGGTGAGCTATTGAAACAGGACTATTCAAGGTGAGCAGCTAGGGCGCCACTTAACACAGCTTTGGACAGGTGTTTGAATTGTAAGCTTCTTGGTGTAGGTTTGATTCTATCGTAATACAAGAGAGAGATTGGGAGCAGGATGAAAATATTGTTTACTATAATTGTAGCAATGATATTGTGGAAGAATCCATGTGTTCAAAGCCCTTCCAACAAATTCTCTTACACACTGAGATGTTCTTAGATACACAGCCACCTGTGGCCTTCTGGAAAAGTGCATAATAGTGGGTATTGTGTAAAATCCTTTTTTGAGTTGCCACTGTTGTATTTCTCCCATCATTTTTTTTCTTAGAAGCTCAAGAGAGAGAAATCTGTGGGTAAACCATTTATATTTGTACTCCTCTGTCTACTTAGTCACTGATTCCCCCACTCAAAAATTGTGCCAGACCACTGTGATACATGAATATGATTGCAAGTCATTTTATTTGATTACTTGAAAGTTTTCTGAGACTGTACTTTAGTTATTAATTTTCTGATATTCAGATATATGACATCTGCAAAGAAACTTACAGATTTAAAAGCACTTTATTTCCTTGTCTCATTGAGACTTGCTGCTCAGTGAACAAAATCAAAATCAAAATGTAAAATCCAAAGTTGTATGGCTGTTGAGTAGCAGGGTGTGGTTTGCACCCAGACCTCAGTGCTCTCAGACCACCACTTTCTTTCTTGTAGGACGACAGCTCCTCAATTTTAAGGCTGTCTGCCAGACCCTTTTGAAGATGTAGCTAACAGGAAGTTTCGCTGTTTTTGTTTTTTCTTCTTTTCTGTCTACAGGCTTTAACTGTCAAGTGAATATTGATGAATGTGCCTCAAATCCATGTCTGAACCAAGGGACCTGCTTTGATGACATAAGTGGTTATACTTGCCACTGTGTGCTGCCGTACACAGGTGAGTCCTGCAGGTGCAGGGACTAGAGGGGATGCTCGGTCCTACCTTGTCATTCCAAACCTCGGAGTCTCAGAGACGGGCTCCATGGGGCAGTGACGCTGCTCTGAGGAGTCACTCCCTGGTCACCCTTCTTGCCCTCACTGACCGAGTCTTGAGAAGACACTCGGGCCTCTCTAGAGGCAAGTGGTGAAGAAATTCTTTTGCCTCCCTACTTACTCTTTAGGGTTTGAAATTTTTGAAAAATCATATGTGGCTGGAATTGATGCAGAGCCGATGGTTTAGTCCATTATTTGAGTAGACCCAGTGTTTCCGAGGCCTGTGCTCTTAGTCTTAGTTTCACTAGCACAACAACTGCCACTTACTGGTAATTTACTGTGTGCCAGACTCTTTGGATTATTTTAACCTAGTGCTCTCAGTAATTTGACAAAGTAGACACTTCTAGCACCATTTTACACACCAGGAAGCTGAGGCTAGGAGAGGTTACTTGCTGAAGGTAAGTGGTAAGTGGTAGGTAAATGGTAGAGCTAGGATTTGCCCCAAAGCTTGTCCTCTTAACTGTCATCCTGCTCCTCACATTCACTGCCACTACGTCTCATTCAGAGAGGTGCTGCCCCTTGGATGGCGATCATACACACAGGACGTGGGTGTGACTTCATCTCACATCAGGTGTTCGTTTCAGGTGGTATTGTAGGAGTGTGCTTGGACACTTCTGTGTATTCTCCTGCCTCACTACTGCCACCTTGTGATTGGTTGTATTTGTGTGGCTTGTTAACCTCCTCGGCATCCATTGTCTTTATCTGTGGGGAACAAAACAGAAACGTGGACAATGACTTTGCATGTTTCTCCAGTGCACAGCGTGCGGGCAGGAGCATGGCTCCCCTGGAGTCTTGGGCTGTCTATAGTAGCTGTGGCTGGTAACTCTAGGCTGTTTAGAGTAGCAGAGTGGCCAGAAGCATGACTCTGTTACCTGAAAGGCTTGATACTACGTTGTTACCTTTGCTACCTCTTTAAAAGTAATGTTCATGAAGGGAAACTGCATTTAGCCAGCCTGGTTGATAAAATCAAAGTTATTGCAGATCCCTAGCTATGCCCAGACGGACAGTCTAAATAATGTCATTCCATAATGTTAGTGCTGGTCACATTTGTTGGTACTGAGAAGATCGGCTCACAACCATAGGGCCTGGGAATTGATGGCTGCAGGGAGATGTAAGCAGGTGTCACTATGCTCTGGCCCATCATAGGCTCTCCTGAGTGTGACTGCGGAGCACAGCTCATCTTGAAAATGTTTTTCTTCTTGCTTTTCAGACACTGTTAAGAATATTTGACTAGAGGTTGGCTCTTGGTTTTTCTTCATTATAGGATCTTAATAAAAGAATTTACTGCATGTGAATTTTGAGAAATTATACTAGACCAAAAACCTATGCAGATTAAAATTTCAATGCTGAGTGTAGCTAAGGGTTCGAAGTGTCATTGAGTTTGGCCAGCATGAAGGGAACTAAGCAACTTTGCTTTCCCTTGTGAGCCGCTGTTCTGACCAGGCACATTAAAAACTGGTTGGGAGGGGGAGGATATAGCTCAAGTGGTAGAGTGCATGCTTAGCATACATGAGATCCTGGGTTCAATCCCCAGTACCTCCTTTAAGAGTAAATAAATAAATAAGCCTAATTACCTTCTCCTACCAAAAAACTGGTTGGGGATATTGGTGAAAATTTGTGGTAATATTTTTTTCTTTATGAATACAAAATTTTAGGATAAAACTTTAAGTTGAGCTAGTTGTAACTTGACTTTATTTTTATTAAAGTATAGTCGATTTAGAACATGACATTAGTTTTAGGTGTGCAATATAGTGATACAATATATTTATAGATTAGACCCTATTTAAAGTTATTAGAAAATAATGGCTATAGTCCTTGTGCTGTACATTATATCCTTGTAGCTTAGGTATTTTATACATAGTGGTTTGTATCTCTTAATCCCATACCCTGTCTTGCCCTCTCCTTCCCTCTCCCTACTGGTAACCACTAGTTTGTTCCTTGTATCTGTGAGTCTGTTTCTCTTTTGTTATATTCATTTGTTTGTCTTGTTTTTTAGATTCCACATAGATGTGATAACATACAGTATTTGTCTTTTTTCTGTCTGACTTATTTCACTAAGCATAATACCCCCTAAGTCCACCCATGTTGTTGCAAATGGCAGAATTTCATTCTTTTTTATGACTAATATTCCTGTGTGTGTGTGTGTGTGTGTGTGTGTGTGTGTGTGTACACCACATCTTCTTTATCCATTCATTTGTTGATGGACACTTAGGTTGCTTCCGTGTCTTGGCTAGTGTAAATAATGCTGCTTTGAACATTGAGATGCATGTGTCTTATCAAATCAGGGTTTTCATTTTCTTTGGCTATATACCCAGGAGTGGAATTTCTGGATTATATGGTAGTTCTATTTTTAGTTTTTTGAGGAACCTCTAGACTGTTTTCCATAGTGGCTGCACCAATTTACATTTCTGCCAATAAGGTTTTCTTTTCTCCCCATCTTCGTCAGCATTTGTTTTTTGTGTTCTTTTTGATGGTATCCATTCTGACAAGTTACAGTCTTATAAGTTGACTTTAAAAACAACTTTATCTCCCTTTTAGTAAAGGCATTCTTAATTTTTTTTGCTGGAATCTTATATTCAGTATACTAAGGTAGGAAATGTTGGTGGGCAACAATCAATGTCATGTTGTTGATGTTTATATAAGGAGAGATGTTACTAGACAGTCAGAATTACTTCACTGTTTTCCACCTCTGATGGCCTTCTGATCAACTGCATTGCCGCAACAGGTAGCAGAGATTTTAAGGAGTAGGAGGCTGTGTTGTTGCTTCTTCCCTGCTCATGTGAAGTGGGATCTGTGTGGCTGAGCTTCTGAGTAGCTGAATCAATCTTATGAAGATGCAGAAACTATCACTCCTAATTGATGCAGGTGTCCAAATCCATGTAACCACTGGTGATAGTAACATGAAGATGATAGCAGTCCAACAGTTGTTGGGTATTTATTTTATGTGCCCAGCTTTATGCTAATAAGGACCTCATAAGCATTTTTTCATTTAATCCACAAAAGCCTCTATCAAGCCATATCATCCTAATTCCCATATTATTTATATGGAAGGCTCAAAGAAAATAAATAACTTGCCTAAGATCACACTGTTAGTAATCACATCAGAAACAATGCACAAAGGACCATAGGTCTCTCATATTCCAAAGCTCTTGCCCATTACATTAGACCTGAATTCAGGGAGCATTTTTTGGTATAGAATTTGGGGAAATTTCAATTTCCTTGAATAATTCTTTGTGATAAACCCTGTCATTTGGTTTACAGGCAAGAACTGTCAGACTGTATTGGCTCCGTGTTCCCCAAACCCTTGTGAGAACGCTGCTGTTTGCAAAGAGGCACCAAATTTTGAGAGTTACACCTGCCAGTGTGCTCCTGGCTGGAAAGGTAACAGCATGAGAATGGAGAAACCAAGAACGTCAAACAAAATGGTCAGGTTATCAGATGACAAGGAGGGCCTGGTATTTTGAGGTTTGCCCTTCTTTGTCAAGAACACAGGTCTTGCAGAGAATTTGCTAACTGGAAAGTCTTAGAAAGCTTTTCTATTTTACATGTCTTTGGGGCCCCCTAGTGGCTGGAAGACTCCAATCTGAGTCTGAAACTCTGATGTTCTACAGGGAATTGTAGTACCTGGGCAGCCACTTGCCGGGGCACAGAAGCCTTACAGGGCTTCCCAAAGCAGGAGAACCACAAGAATATCCTTGGCGTAGCCTCATCCACCCCAGCTGAAGCTCAGGCCTCAGGTACATTGCTGTGGGACTCAACTTCCAAGACTAGACCATTCATTGCCCCTGTGTTTCCAGGTCAGCGGTGTACAATTGACATTGATGAGTGTGTCTCCAGGCCCTGCATGAACCACGGTCTCTGCCATAACACCCAGGGCAGCTACATGTGCGAGTGTCCTCCAGGCTTCAGTGGTATGGACTGTGAGGAGGACATCGATGACTGCCTTGCCAGTGAGTATGCCAGCCAGCTCCTAAGCCCCTGAGGGAGAGGAAAGCTTGCAGGGAGCAGAGAAGAAGTCAGCAGAGGCACCTGCCTCTCAGTACTGAGACTGGCCATCCAATAGTTTATCGCATGTCTTTAATATTCATATTTTTTAAAATCTTCATTTTGAAGCTAGTAGCTTTAGGATTTGAGGCAATAGAATCACTTTTAAACATTCACTTACTGATTTTTGTACATTGACGCAGTGGGGACAATGGTTTGAACACCTTTGAAAAAAAAAAAAGCAGATCCATTAAGGTATAGTTACCATACAGTACGCTGCCAGTATTTAAATGTGTAATTCAGTAAGTTTTGATATATGACAGCTGAAAACAATACTCAAGATACTGAACATATCCATCCCCCTGAAAGCATTCTCATCTCCTTTGTCATTTAACTCTCCTTTCCACTTCCCTATTCCCACGCAACCAGGGATCTCTACCTGTGTTACTATAGGTTTGTTTGAAAATGTTTATTTACAGTTTTATATAAATAGAATCATATAATGGAAACTCTTTTGAAAAGAGGGAATATGACTTCTCTCAGTCAGCATATTATTTGAGACTCATCCATGTTGTGTGTATTAATAGTTCATTCTGTTTTATTGCTGAGTTGTGTTCCATTGTTTGGATTTACTACAATTCACTAGTAGGACAGTTGGCTTTTTAACAGTTTTAGGGTATTACAGATAATGCTGCTACGAATGAGTCTGTGTGGACATGCAATTTCATTTCTCTTAAGTAAAATACCTAGGAGTGGAATAGATGAATTATGTGGTTGGCGTATGTTTAACTTTTCACAGAGTTGCCAAAGTGTTTTCCAAGGTGGTTGTATCATTTTCATTCCCACAAGCAGTAGAACCACATCCTCAGGGACACTTGATATGATTACTCATGTTAATTCTAGCTATTCTAGTGGATATGTATGGTATTTCATGGTGGTTTTAACTTGCATTTCCCTATTTATTAATGATGTTGGACATCTTTTCATGTGCTTGTTGGCCAGTGGTATATCTTAGTGTAGTGTATATTCAAATTCTTTGCCTGTTCAGAAAATTGGATTGTCTTATTATTGAGTTGAAAGAGTTCATTTTATTCTAGATATAAATTATTTGTCAGATATTTGCTTTAAAACTGTTTTCTCCCTATTTATAATTTTATTTTAATTTGTTTTAAATTGTTTTAAATTTGTTTTAATTTTATTTTAAAGAGGAATAATTTAATTTTGATTAAATTCAATATACTATAATTTCCATTCATAGTTCATGCTTCTTGTATCTTTAACAAACATTGTTTAACTCACAGTTACTGAGGTTTATCTCCTTTGATTTCTTCTAGAAGTTTTATGCTTCTATCACTGACCTTAAGGTCCACGATCTATTTTGAGTTAATTTTTATGTATAGTGTGAGTTTTAAAGGTTTTAAACAGTAATTTTGTTTTGTAATCTTGCTAAACTCATTTATTATTAAATCTAGATTAGTGTAGCTTCTAGTTTAGTTTAGATTCCTAGAATTTTTTAGAGATAATAAATTACGTTATCTCTAAATAAATATAACTGCTATGCCTTTTATTTCTTTTCTGTATTCTCTTATTTCTAAATCTGTATACATTTTATTTATTTTTCTTGCATTATTGCACTGGCTTCAGTAAATGCGGAGGAGTGGTGAGAGACACCAAACTTGCCATGTTCTTGATTCTAAGGGAAAAGCATGTAGTCTTTTGCCACTAAGTGTGATGTTACCTGTAGGTCTTTGGGTAGATGCCTTCTGTCAAATTGAGGAATTCACCACATACTCCTGACTTGCTGAGAATTTTCTTCTTTTTAAATAATGAATGTTATTTCTGAAAATGAATATTATTTTTGAAAATGATTTTTCTGTGCTAATACCATTTTTTAAGATCCTTTAAGCAAATTATGTTAACTGATTTTTAAGTGTTGAATTAACCTTAAATCCCTGGAATAAATTCTACTTGGGTTATAATGTGTTATTTCTCTTTGGGATATTATTTCCCAAAATTTTGCTAAGAATTTTTGTATCTATGTTCAGAGGCATGTTATTCTCCAATTTCCTTATATTCGTATGGTTTTTATAAGGGGGCAATGCTAGTCTCATAGAACAATTTGGGAAGTGTTTCCTTTTTGTTTTCTGAAAGGATTTGAGTAGAATTAGTGTTATTTCTACTAAGCATCTGAGCCTGGAATTTTCTTTCTGGGAAGGTTTTTAACTGTAAATTTAATTCCTTCCTTTAGTAGATGTTCAGGGTGTACATTTCTATTTTACTGCGTTTTGGTAATTTGCGTCTTTCAATGAATGAGTTTTATTTGCTTTACCTAAGTTGTCAGAATTGTTGGTATTGAGTCATTCGTAATATTCCTTTATTGTACTTTTAACGCGCATTAAAGCTGTGGTGATTTCCCTTGTCTTATTTCAGATATTGGTAATTTATGTCTTCTCTCTTTTTTTCCTGACTGCTCTTGGAAGAGGGTTATTGATCTTAGTAATCTTTTTAGTGAATCTGTTTTTAGTTTCTTGGTTTTTCTCAGTTGTTTTACTGTTTCCTATTTCATTGATTTCTGCTCTTTATTCTTTTCATTACTTTGGGTTTAGTTTGCCCTTCTTTTTCTAGTTTTTTAAGATAGAAGTTCAGATTTTAGTTCTTTCTCCTACTTCTAACATAAGCATTTAATGCTATTTTTCCTTAAAGTATTGCTTTAGCTGTATTTCACAGATTTTGATATGTCATGTTATTTTCATTCAGCTCAAAACACTTTCTAGTTTCCATTTGGATTTGTTCTTTGACTCGTTAAGTTATTTAGAAGTGTGTTCTTTGGTTTCCAAGTATCTTTCATTGCTGATTCCTTCCAGGTAGTTTTTGTTAACTAATTCCTAGCTTACGTCCATTGTGATCATTGAACATGCTTCGCATGATTTGAATTACTTTAAATTTACTAAAATGTGTCTTATGGCCTAGTGTATGGTCTGTTTTGGTCAATGTTCTGTGTGCATTTGAAAAGATTATCTGTTTTTTGATGGAGTGTTTTATAAATGTTACTAATTCAAATTGGTTGACAGGAATTTTAGATCCTCTATATCCTCCCTGATTTTCTGTTTACTAATTCTGTCAATTATTGACAGAGGAGTATTGAAATCTCCCCCATCATTGTAGATTTGACTATTTCTCCTTGCAGTTCTATCAGTTTTTGCTTAATATATTTTGAAGATTTCATATTAAGTACATAAGCTTGAAGGATTGTTATGTTCTCTTGAAGAATTAAGTCCTTTGTCATGAAATGACCTTCTTTAACCCTTGTAACATCCTTTGCTCTGAAGACTGCTTTGCCTGATATTAATACCCTAGCTTTCTTTCGTTTATTGTTAAGGTGAATTTATCTCCCACCCTTTAACTTTTGGCCTACCTGTGTCTTTAAAGTAGATTTCTCTTAATTCACAGTGTATACAATTTCAGATTATCATATGGATGACACCAAGTTTGATCCTCACATTGCCAAAATAAATAAAACCCAGTCCTTGCATTTATGAAACTCATAGTCTCTTAGGAAATAAAGACACGTAGACAAGTGATTTCAACATTGTGTGACTAATGGTGAAAAAAATATGTCCAAGCAACGTGATGGAGAAATTTAAAGGAGTGGAATCAAACTATTTTGATTCCTTTCTTACATTAATTAGTATATCAGTCAAATTTGCAGTATTTAAAATTTTTTCCTATTTGAAGTGGGACTAGCAATATTTACAATTAGCTTAAAATAATTTAGTAAATTCTTGTGAACTTCTTGAAAGGTGCTATGGAAATTGAAGTAGCTGGGTACTGTGTACTGTGGATAAGAAAGCTTAATAGGACTTTTTATAATTGATCCTTTAGAGATTGCGAATTAGCCTTAGGATGAAATTAGCATCATGGATGAATAAGGTATAAATATCCCTCTTATAAAATAAGGGCTACATTACCCACCTGGTGTTTAGTTTTATTTTTATGTTTATGACTTGTCTTTGCAATTACATTTTAAGGTCCTTAATACCAGGAGCTACATTTTTTGTATTTCTTGTTCTGATTTGTGTGCATCTGTATTGCAGAGGACAGTGCCATGATAGTAGCTCAAAATTTCTTGATTAATTGCTATGACTCTAAGGTGTTCTAAGATCAAACTATCTGATATTTAAAATTTCTTTTTAAAAATCTTGTTTCCTAATTCTATTTAAGTCTAAGAAAACAACAAACAAAAACAAGAAAGGAAGGGAAGAAAGAAGGGAGGGAGGGAAGAGAAAGGGAAAAAAATCAACACGGAGGTTGATTAATATGTATTCTCTTCTACCCCACCCACTTCACCACCACATACACCTTTTTGAAAATCTTTATTGTTATTTCTGAGATTCTCTGTGTTGGGGCATATATTTGATTTGCAAATGTATATGGGCCCAGTACAAGTTTTATGACTTAATTTGGCAAAATTATTAGTGATGTATGTACAGTTTGTTCCAATTATCAAACAGGTTAAGAATTTCAGGCAAGTGTTACTGCATTCATTTTCATAAACGGAGGAGTCAGGGCAAAATCGACATAAAGAGAAAAGTCAGAATCGTTACTGTTCTTAATGTGACTCAGTTCAGGGTACTCACCATCATGATCTAAGATTAAATTGATGCTGCTGTTCAGAGTTCTAATTCTTCTGTGCAATGACTTAGATCCTTGCCAGAATGGAGGTTCCTGTGTCGATGGAGTGAATACTTTCTCCTGCTTATGCCTTCCGGGCTTCATTGGGGATAAGTGTCAGACAGACATGAATGAGTGTCTGAGTGAACCCTGTAAGAACGGCGGGACCTGCTCCGACTATGTCAATAGTTATACCTGCAAGTGCCAGGCGGGATTCGATGGAGTCCACTGTGAGAACAACATTGACGAGTGCACTGAGAGGTGAGCAGCCCATGTTCCAGGCACCAGTGTCTTAGGGAAAAAGGCAGAAAGGGGAGGAAACTACAGAGCGCAATACTGGGATCATGGGGCAGGGATAAGGCATCCACTTGGATCCCACCCCACAGTCATCTCCTGTTGTCCAGTTCCTAATTCCTTGTAGACATGTGGGACAAACTCAAAGATCAGAGATTGAAAAGCTTAGTGGGATGGATCATCATTTATTTCTTGCTTAGGGAATAGAAAGAGCTATAATTCTATTCCATTCTCCTTTTGGTCTCATTCATTTCAGTTGATAATTAAAAATTCCTGTTTCTTTGCAGATTTGTCATCCCTCTTTAAGTAATTTCTGGGCAGTTTGTTTCTTTTTTTTTAATCAACAAATTTGTTCTGTTTCTTTTTCACACAAAAAAAATCAAGAGTCAGGAGCTATTTATTTAACACTTTCCTTATAAATTAAATTGATTCAGGGATGAAATGAAATATGATACATGGAAAGCTACAGAAGGACTGGGTAAAACCTGGAAACCTTCACTTTCTTTAGAAATCTATAATGAGCTCAGTCTTTTAAATACTTCTCTAAGCTTCATGGTTGTGGAAAGGAAGCTGGGACTCAGGCTAATTGGCATCCCTTCTAGTTTGGAAAAAGGTAAAGCTTACTGGGTTTAGTGGTTCGGGAGTATTTGCCCATGTACTATCTTAGATTCCAGGAACCTTCATTTTTCAAGAGCAGATCAGAGGAACCAGATCACAAAGCTGATGACATTTTCCCTGTTTGCTCCTTAGCTCCTGTTTCAATGGTGGCACGTGTGTCGATGGAATTAACTCCTTCTCTTGCTTGTGCCCCGTGGGCTTCACTGGCCCTTTCTGCCTACATGAGATCAATGAGTGCAACTCTCATCCATGCTTGAATGAAGGAACGTGTGTTGATGGCCTGGGTACCTACCGCTGCACCTGCCCATTGGGCTACACTGGGAAAAACTGCCAGGTAATTAGATTCCATCACATTCACTCGGCTCCATCAAAGTAGTTGAGTATTACACCTGTTCCTTTTCTAGGCAGAAGCCCCACCTAGAAGAGAAAATTCTCTGTCTCAGGGATAAAGAGAAAATTCTGCATCTCAGGGATGTCCCCAAGATAAACCTGGACAACTTAATAGCTGAAAGATTCCAGAATGGTGACACTGACAAGATTATGTCGATTAATAGACATAAGACTGTTTTAACAGGCTAACCAAGAACTGCAGGAAATACATGTGGGAAATGAGCACATAGATATCACTTAGGGAATACAAAAAGGGAAATAAAGAACAATCAAAATACAGTTTTTAAAGGTCAGATTTAACACCTAAGGGGATAATGATAATTATCATGTCTTGCAACAGTGTAACATTCTCAAATCCAAAATATTCACATATCTTTTAAATCCAAATATTTAAATATACGTTTTCATAGACTCTTAGGATGAAAGGATCCCTTCGAGCCAACTAGTCTAGCCTGTCATTTCATGGAAGAAGAGACTGGGAAGAGTCCCCGGGGGGCAAAATAACTTTTCCAGAGTTGCATACCAAACAGCATTTGTGTTTAATTTTATGCAATTTTACCTCTTAAACAGTGGTAAAATGATAAAATACCAGAAGTCCAAGAATTGGGAACAAAGCCTTACAGGGTACACTTCAGTCAGGCTTTGGCTGGATTGGCCGTGCAGATAAGCACGTCTGCATGTGAAAGAGCTGTGGCTGATTCTGCGGATGGGGTGGAATTCTTCGTGGGGCTCATGCTGTTGTCCCCGTGTATCTCCAGGTGCTGGTGGAGCACACCGCCTCCCCTCAGCCGTTCTTTCACAAGCATTCTGTGAGATGCCCTTCCAATCCCGGGGGCCAGGCCACCACCTGTGAGTTAGGGGAAGGTGCTAGTCCACTGGCACTCTGTGCCTCAGGCCTGAGTTTCTCCCATCAAACTAAGCCCTTTGACAGTTTTTAGGTTTATTAACAGGCTTTAAGGCCTTTTATTCATATTCAACACAGCCAGATTTGATCAACCCCAAGTGGACTGCTCACAAAGGAGAAGATGTAGGTGCTGTCTGACAGTTTTAACTCTTTCTTTCTAGCCCTGCAGGATGGTCGTGCTTCTAGACACAAGCATGTTATAGGGAATAACTTAACCTATTGGGCTTCCTCAAATTCTTAAACTTCTGTGGGAAGAATTTTTAAATAGCAGAGGTAAAAGGAATTAGACTGTATAAATGATTAGATTATCTGGGAACAGTGGATCTAGTTTAAAGCTTGGGTGAGGGCTCCTTTTTTAAAAAAATTAGTTAGTGTGCTTTCCTTAGGTTTCTTAAAATGCAGTGTAACTTATTTTCTTCGTTTCTGGTGTTTGAATGTTGACGTATGTGTATGCCTCTGTTTCAGACCCTGGTGAACCTCTGTAGTCGGTCTCCATGTAAAAACAAAGGTACTTGCGTTCAGGAAAAAGCAGAGTCCCGGTGCCTGTGTCCGTCTGGATGGGCTGGCGCGTACTGTGACGTGCCCAGCGTCTCCTGCGAGGTGGCGGCCTCCCACAGAGGTGAGCTCTGCCTGCGCGGACTCCAGGGTCAGTCCACCAAGTGTTGACTGACCAGCAACATTTTAGGGCAAGTATTGTCGTGGGAGGAGAGGGAAGGGCAGAGAGTCATGGATGGGCCAGACTCTGGAGAAAGGGACTGAAACAGAAGGTGACAGGCAGAGGAACAGGTTCAGAGGTTCCAAAGAGAACTGTATTAGAAATGACACAAAGGAACAGTCCACTTTCAGGGCTTGTTTATTTTTAATATAAAACTGGTGCTGAGGGTCTGAACTGAACAAAAATAAAATTTGATGTGTCAACAGGCTTAGATTAGTTTTCCCATTAGTTGGGCTGAACTTGACATGTTTTGTGCTCTTTGGTGATGTTTCTTCCCCCACTGGGTTTCCCAGGGGTGCCCGTTGACCGCTTGTGCCAGCACTCAGGCGTCTGCATCAATGCTGGCAACTCGCATCACTGCCAGTGCCCCCTGGGCTACACCGGCAGCTACTGCGAGGACCAGCTTGATGAGTGCTCGTCCAATCCCTGCCAGCATGGAGCCACCTGCAGAGACTTCATCGGTGGATACAGATGTGAGGTGAGTAAGATAAGCAGGCAGCGGTCAGAGACCTCCCAGAAGATGGCACAACTGTTACGAACACTAATATACTGAGTTTAGCTCCTTATGTCTTACTTTCACAATTTATAGTTTTGTTTTGTTTTGTTTTGTTTTAACTAACCACCATTACAGTGTTTGCTAATCACTGTTTCTTTCAGTCCCCCTGTGCCATGAGTTAACACAGCTCTGGTAAGGTTATTTTTACAGAAGTCTGGATCCATCTCACTCCCACAGGGTTGCTTCCAGAATTCAGAGCCAATATTCACTACCAGAGTGCCTTTCACAGGCCCACCCAGCTCAGCAGCCCCTGGTACTTCTGTGAATAGCAGTTGAGATAGAAGAAGCCACTTTGAGTAGTGTCCCTTTGACCCATGTCATCTTTGTATGCAGTCATTGATCAGTCAACTAATAATGCTCTCAAAACAATGATGCTCAGCCTGTTCTGTGTAGCATCACACATGTGTATATTTGAGGAAGTATGTGTCTTTTAAGGGACATGTCGTTGTCTTCTTAATGTCTGGGCCGACAATGGTTAGATCAAGATGTTAACGAAATACCAGAGACATGAATTTGATACCAGTTTAGGCCACCAACTAACACTGAGAAAAGCTTTGCTTCTCTGTTTCTCATAAATGAGCCTCTGTATATTGGCTTCTAAGTTATTTCTTCACAGCAGGCTGGGAACTGTTAGCTGAAAAGCCACTGGCACCAAACTCAAATTTGCACACATTGAGCTGTTTTAAACATAGCCCTAATAGGTAGAATTTGGCCACGGACAGCCTGCCTGTTTTGTATATTCTGTAAAACAGCAGCCGATACCTGCTAGCTGGAGGTAAGATAAGCCCCAGGACAAGCCACTGCTGCCCTTCAGAGCTCTCTGACCCAGAGACTCTGGCTGGCTGCTGAGTGGTATCACCAACACGTCAGCCCCCTCTCTGTTACCCCTTCCCTCCGAGTTCATCTGCCCTCCTGTCCTTACCTTCCTCCTCCCTCCAGACGAGAGCATGCTGGGAGGGACTTCCCCGTGTGCAGGCCTGTCAAAGATAGAGCCACTTTGTGGTCAGTGTCTTTTTCCTTGCTCAGCCCTCAAAGCCCTAGAACCCCTCCGTCTAGCCCGGCTAGCTAGCCCACTCTCTGTGCCCTCACCCCTGTATCGGCCAGTGTCTCACACAGACATGTGGTTTCCTGAACCTGGAGATTGATTCATGCCGTATCTTTACTACCATCCACATAGACCACTTAGTGAGTCATAGGGTCCTGATCACATACACAGGACTGCATATTTTAAAGATGGGAAAACCTGCACACAGGAGGGACAAAAGTTTTGCACAAGGGACACATCTGAAATACCCCTCAGAATATTCAGTCCTTGTCTTCCCTTTCAAGTGGCTTTTTCAGCAGGAAGAGGTAAATACCAGTCAGCTACAAGTTGACCCTACACAGGGCGATTAGTAGTGAGTGTGATGACGCCAGAGGAGCATACAGAGCTGGGAGAAGTCTGTGGGGAGAGGGCCACAGTAACTTACCAGATACTCTCATGGTCTTTCCAGCAAGGGTCTCTAATATTTCTTGTTCTTTCTGTTTGCTCTTGGCAGTGTGTCCCTGGATATCAGGGTGTCAATTGCGAATATGAGGTGGATGAGTGCCAGAATCAGCCGTGCCAGAATGGAGGCACCTGCATCGACCTTGTGAACCATTTCAAGTGCTCCTGCCCACCAGGCACTCGGGGTATGAAGTTGGCCTTACCTGTCCTCCATCCAGGGCATTCTCTAAGTTGTAAATCCATTTTTAGTGTTGAGGGGGTTTTAAAAAATCAAACATTATTCTGAATCCTGGCAATTCAAGCCATTTCATTCATCTCCTGCTTAACTCTGATGCTCTGACTCCTGTTCTCAGTTCTGTCTGGTTATTGTTGAAAAAAGTGATACTAACTGCTCCGTAAGGGACTGCTTCATTGGGGTGTGTAGGAGAGAACATTTGAAGCCCTCAGCGTACTCCTCCCTGTGCTCTTTCTGGTGACCAGGAGGATGGCAGTTCTCATGAGTCAGAAGTGTGATTTTCCCTGCCCAATCTAAGAGGTCCCACCACAGATGGAGGAGTGTAACCTGATGAACCGTGTGAAAGTGTCGACCGAGGTGGTTCTCTCTTGCTGGAAGGCGGTGGTCTGAGGATTGTCATGTTTTTCTCTCTCTCCCCTCTTTCCTCCAGGCCTGCTTTGTGAAGAGAACATTGATGACTGTGCCAGGGGTCCCCACTGCCTCAACGGCGGTCAGTGTGTGGATCGGATCGGGGGCTACAGTTGTCGCTGCTTGCCTGGCTTTGCCGGAGAGCGGTGTGAGGGGGACATCAACGAGTGCCTGTCCAACCCCTGCAGCTCTGAGGGCAGCCTGGACTGCATACAGCTTACCAACGACTACCTGTGTGTCTGCCGCAGCGCCTTTACCGGTGAGCGTCTCCCAGCCTCCCCGCCACTGTGCCAGGGAGAGGGGTTTCGGTGATGGTGTTAGGCCCTGTACGATCCAGCTTAGTTCAAGGGCCCAGTTTTTTCTTAGGTCTGAGCTCCATGGATGTTGCAGACACTCTACCTTTTGCTTTTCCTGAGAGATGCTTTCTCTTTTGTTATATATTGATTGTGTCATGTTGTAGCAGAAATATAAAAAAAGAAATAGAATTTTGGGAGTAGTTGAGCAAAATAACTTTTTTTTTAATTGAGGTAAAATATACGCAGCATAAAATTGATCATCTTAACCATCGTTAAATGTACAGTTCAGTGGTATTAAGTCAATTCACCTTGCTTTGCTACGATCACCACCATCCATCTCTGGAACTCTTTTCATCTGAGCAAAATCACTTCTTCTTTTCAGGAATCTCACATCTAACTCTAGTTTTACCACCAGGCCTCATCTGGCATGTAGTGGCTTGAGTTACTGGGTAGTCACTGCCACCGTGACTTTCTTTCCTCCTCTGGGATCCAGAGAGGCTTAAGAGCTTCTAGGACACTTAAGGAGAGTAGGTTCGAACTGGGATGTGTTTAACCAAAAACAGGTTATGAATGTATGAACAGGAAAGCTTCAGTGGCCACACGTATGACCTGCACAGCTGAGACTTGGCTGTGCTCCCAGTCTTTTCTCAAGGTTTTGTTTTTTTTTTCATCCCAGATCATAAAGATGACCAAGTTCTGCCTCAGAATAGGGACTGTATCATAGGCACCTACTGATTACTTGTGCAGAAGGCCAGTTTGGTGACTTTGAGGAACTAAAGTTGTTGTTTATATATATACTGAATGTGGCAGTATCATCAGATGCTCAGAAATCTGTCTTGCACCTCTGGGCCATTCCAAATCTTATGCCGTGGAAGTATTCATTAGGGGTCAGATAAGAGTCTGCAGTCGTCTGCTTTGGCAAGTTGGACTCTGCTGTGTTCTGAACCTATGATATCCAGACATCCTTCCTTCGGTTTTAAAGATATGTTGCCTTTTAAAACTTTGGAATTTTATTTAAAAATGGGGCAGATTTTGAGATTTGGGAGATGCCTAGGTGTGTAGTATCAAAAGAGAAACAGTCCAAAACCTGGACAGAAAGGGTATGAACAGTCTGTCTGCAGTCTCATATTTGTCACAGTGTGCTTCGGAAGCCAGAGAAGTGGTTCCTTTCATTGCCTCTGAGGCTCCCTTTATCTGGAAACAAACACAAACAAAGAAGGAAGCAGATGAAGGAAGGAATGGACCACACCTTGAATTGGAGTCCCACAGCCAGGAAGTGGTGTTTCTGCATTTTCCACTCTTGTGAATAAAAAATTCTTGACTCATTGATTGCAATTATTGTGGGATGCGAATACTGAGATGACCACCAGTCCCTGAGCCCCGTGCCCACGTGATGGCTGCTCCTGGTTATTGTCTGCTGCAGTGATGTGAAGACACGAACATTTGTAACCCCTGCCTCCTAATTCTGGTTGGCCAGAATTATTGCTGTTTTTCCCTTTTAAGTGCCTGAAGGCCAGATGGGGCCTGAAGCCTGCTATTTGCCAAGAGGCCCCAGCATTGCCCTACGTCTCCCCCGTGATTTCATTTGCTTAGTTCAATTTGTCATGGAGCAGTGGGCTCAAGGTGCCTTCTGTTTTAGAGCTGTGCCTGGAGATCACTAACTCTGGGATTATTAAGCTGTGTTTTAAAGCAGTG